>NC_092435.1:2227517-2529481 GCF_036169615.1 Heliangelus exortis | reverse complement strand
CCCTGTAAATTACTCTGCTCAAAAGCAAAGTAATCCTGTGTGTGCAAACAACTGACAACAAAATAACATGCATTTCAAAACAAACTTCTAGATGGAAAACAAAAGATCCTCAAAGATTATAAACTGAGTTAAACCACGCAGATTCTGCCACATCTCTGGGCAAAGCTTAAAAATCAGCCCAGTACTACTTCGACTCAGAAATGCAAGTCTGCCACCAATCATGGTTAACAAAGAAAATAAAATAAACTATTATTCAGTCTTACAACAGGCCAGAAATCAAACATTTTAGAATCAATGGTGCCTACTGTGTTATATCTATTCTGTAAATACCAAAAAGAACTGTAAGAATAAAAATTCCCTTCCACAGATTACAGTAGTTAAAAAAAAAAAAAAAGACAAAAAAAGAAAAAAAAAAAGACAAAAAGACAATAAGCTTGTTCTCCACATAGAGCTATTTTAAAATGCCAAGCTGTTTGTGTTTTTAAATTTTCTTAAACCAGTGCATTAATCCCTTGAACAGCCACGGGGGCTGCAGCAGTGAGACACAAGAAGCAGAGATAAAGTCCCACCTGGAAACACAGGAGAGAAGCACAACCCCTCACCAAGTTACACAGAGCACACTCAGCTATGCAACATAGTGTTGTTACACTGCTGTAGAAATGATCATGAATTAGACAAAAAAATTATCTTTCTCTACTCTCCACTTGACTATTCTGTGAGTCCATGGTATTTAAATAGCACAACAGGAGCAACAACACATCTGTTACATTCAGAAAGCACAAGATGCAGAAAACTAGAAGTATATCCAAAAATATTGCCTTTTAAGTGTCTGGACAGACAGAATTTACAGCAACTAAAGCATTTCTCTGAGCAGTCCAAGTAACAACATTCAGAATTTTGTGTACCACACAGCTCTGTGAGCTGTTCCAATAGGTGCAAGAGAGTTTAGCACAGGAAACCTACACAAAATTTACTGCTATGCAGGAGAGCTTCTGTAGACTGCCTCTCCTATCCTTGTATAATGCAGCCAATAGTTTCTTCATGCAGGATTTGACCATTACTAAGCTAAGTATTAAAACTTCTGCTTGCATAATATCATCAGATATCTCAATTTCTAGACACCAGGCACTAAGAATAAAGAAATCTGTACATGTGTCAGAGAAGGGAAGCCAAGGTACCTGAGTACAGCCTAGCACCTCAGCTCTTACAGCACCTAAGAACTCCCAAGTTCTAAATGAGGAGTGTACCTTAGTCATTATGCTATTAAAAAATAAGAGTTTAATATGAAAAAATACTGCAGTAACAAATTACTGCAACTTGTGTTTAAAATGAGTCTTTATTGATTTGCCTAACTCAAATTCAGAACTATGTTTCAGAAAAATGGGAAAAGGTAGCAGTTACAAGTACTCTTAATTTCTGGGTTTCCTGTTTACTTTTTAGCATGGATGCAAAAAAAAAAAAAAAAAAATAAAGCAATGTACTTCTCTGTTTAAAGGCAGTACTGAGGACAAGTGGCAAAAATTAAGACTCTATTTATAACAAATGCAAAAAAATATGTTCCCTTCCTAATTTCAATGCATATATCAGCTGCCTCCACTGACAGAAGCAAGAGATGGCACTGCTGACCTCAGACTTGAGTCACAGTATGTCATTACTGCACTACAGCAGCTAAAGAAAGCACACATTGCTAAAATAGCCTTTTGAAAAACATCTTAGCATATGGAATTTGTGTGGCAGAGGCTTGCTTGAACATCCAGTGCAAAAGGTGACAGTGGCAGAACTGCCAAGTGTTCTGGCTAACCCTTTGAGATGCAGCTCTCCCCCTTGTGTAAGCTGGGCAGTCAGAAAGCCACCAAATGCCCCAAAGAAATGAGAAGTGAAATTTCTGAATCAAGAGAAGAAAAGGGATAAAACGAAAATCCATGTCTTTGTGCTTCAGATGTGAAATACAGTTAGCTAGCAGATCTGCATCTCTCACCATCTTCTTGATCTACTTTCCTGCTCCTACCAACTCATTGCAGTTTCATTTATCATCTCAGAACTGTCCCCATCTGCAATAACAACCCATGAGGAAGACATGCTGGTGCAGGGGAGCTGTAATGAGGGGGACCTGTTGAACAAAATCACTGAAACAGGAAGAAAACAATACAGAGGTAAGAGATTGCTTGATTTAGATATGTATTTGACCCAGCAGAGTGCTGAAAATAGCTGCAGAATCACTGAGCACTTACAAGCAGGAAACAGGCTTCAAATTTAATCTAAATGAGCTAACTCAGGGGAAACACAAAAAAATATTACTTCCCTCACATAGCATGGCAAGTCCGGTCTCCATGCAACAAGCCCACAGCTATGGGCCAATTTGTTGCTACTTTTTCAAATGTCACAGTCTCCCCCAGCAAGCTGGAGCACAGACCCACAGAGTTGGAGATACAGGTTCATGCATGGCAAGGTCAGGCTGCAACAGAGAAGCTCACCTTCTTATTGCTCTCTATATTAAATATATATATATACATAACACACTATAGAGTTTAATCTTTTGCACAGGGCAAGGCAGCTTACCTATCTCTGGTACTGCTTTGGAGCACTGCTCTGAACCACCCAGCAGCTCAGTGACACAGCAAAAATCATGTAACACAAGGAAAGACTGCAGCTTTTTGGTTTATAAGACTAATGATGTCATTGGAGAGAAAGACCATGCGAGTTTCTGGGAAGAGAAGCCCCTCAGTAGTAATCACCTCACCTGAGGAAAGCAGCAGGGCTGTGCCTCCCACGGGACAGGTACAAGGGAACACACTCAGACAAACAGAGGAATCAGAAGAGTTACCCCAAAATATGTGTGTTTACTGTACAAAGCATTGCCAGAAACAGGGTGGGGACTACATGTGGATCTGCTATGCTTCTGGAGCTATACTGGGCCAGAAGTTATTTTAGAATCATAGAAATGTTTTCATTAGAAAAGACCTTTAAGATCACTGGGTCCAACTGCTACCTGGCACTGCCAAGTAGACCACTAAACCATGTCCCTAAGCACCACATCTACACATCTTTTAAGTATCTCCAGGGATGGTGACACAACCATTTTCCTGGGCAGTCTGCTCCAATGCTTGACAGCTCCTCCTGTGAAGAAATTTTTCCTAATATCCAATCTAAACCTCTTCTGGCATAACTTAAGACCAGTTCCTCTTGTCCTGTTGCTTGTTTCTTGGGAAAAGGAACCGACACTCATTTCACTACAAACTCCTTTCAGATAGCTGTAGAGAGAGATAAGGCCTCCCCTCAGCCTCCTTTTCTCCAGCCTGAACACCCCCCATTCCCTCAGCCACTCCTCATAGCTCTTGTTCTTCAGACCCTTCACCAGTTTCGTTGCCCTTCTCTTAACTCACTCCAGCAACTTGATGTCCTTGTAGTGAGCAGCCCAAAAACGAACCCAGGATTTCAGGTGTGTTTCAGGTTTTCTTACCAGTGCCGAGTACAGGGGGACAACCACTTCCCTACTCCTGTTGTCCTACTTCTGATACAAGGCACGATGCCCTTGGCCTTCTTGGTCAACCGGGCAGACTTCTGGCACATACTCAGCCAGCAATGTGTTTTGTCAGACAACACCCCCAGGCCCTTTTCTGCCAGCCAACTTCACTCTTCCCCGATCTTGCAGCGCTTAATGGGTTGTTATGAGATGCCTGTTGTTATGGAGATGGCTGCTAGCACAGAGACACAGGCAAAGGTATGTAAGACAACAAGGCCAGGTGAAACACTGGCATGGCGCTGGCACTACACACCCTTCTCACAGCAAAAAATACTGAGACCACCTGTGTGTTCCTCTCACTCACCTGCACGTCCCAATGGCTCAGCCTGTCCGTGAGGCACTCGGCGGGAACAGCTTTTCCCATCGCCCTGCTGCTTACCGGATCACGCAGCCCACAGTGAGACCCTTCCCGCACGGGGAAAGCCCGAACCCCACTGCCACCGCCTCCACCTCCGGCCGGAGAAGCTGCTCCCACCATGCCCGCTCATTTACAGCCCCTCGGACCCCCTCCTGTGGCAACAAGCAGACAAAGCAAGGGGCAGCAGGACCCCCGTGGCCCTGGTGGCGAGGCCGGGGCTGGGGCCAGGGGGTCGGCTGGATCCGCCCCGAGCCGCCCTGTGAGTTCGTAGCCATCGACCTCCGTGTGGTGAGAGTTCTCTGAGCAAAAGGATCTCAAACTATCGTGAGGGAAAAGCACTCCCTTAGGATGTGGTGCCTGCTGTGGCCTTCAGCCCTTAGGACATCCTAGATGTGAAGGAGCATGGGTGTCACTTCAGAGCCACTGGGTGGTGCTGACAGCCCACACTCATGGTTATGGTTTCACGGTTTTGAAAGGTTTTGGAGCAGTCCCATCAGACCCTTGGAAAAAATAAGTGATCATCAGAAATGTACAATAAAAAAGGACTTAAATCTTATGGGGTTCAGATGCGTTCTCTGCGCGATTGCCTGCTGGGTGAGCCTCACTGGCCGGGCTGCAGGGATGAGGTAGCAGGCCAGTAATGGAGAAGGTTTGAAGCATCCACACAGCATTAACAAAGCCCCAAAACATTCATTATAGCACTGAAACACTTTGCAGCAGGAAGCCTGAGATACACGGTCTTATATCAACAAAACGCAGTTGTTACATAAAATCAGTTTCTCTTTAAACAGAATGGGGGAAGGGAGGCTTAAAATATAACTCAAATGGCCTAAAACATAGCTCATACTTTCAGTGCTCATTACCAGAATTACACATTTCATGTCTGACTGTACCATACAATAGATGGAATTTTTTCCTGCTTCCTGCAAAACAACATTTGCTTATTCAACTGCCTTTTAGCAATGGGTATAATCATAATCCCAAGTGACATATGCAGTGAGAGCAACTGACTGCTTTCTCTCTCTATAGCCCTTTAATTCTACAGATGCTGTGTTTAATTAGCTCCACAATAGCCAGAGAAGTAAGCAGGTCACCTCTATGTCAAATCTCTGATAGTCATTTTCCTCAACACCACCCGCATCTCCTTTGTTTATTTCACTGGTTTGCTTTTGTTTTGCATACTGTAAGTAATGTCATTAGTGCCAGATACCTTTTGTTTTCATAATATTTGCACTTTGGGAAAGGTAGTGAAATAAACTGTCAGCTCCAGAATATGGCATTGGTGTGAGGGAGAGAATATTCATATAAATTCTATGAATGTCAAGTTCTACAATGTCACTAGAATTTTCTGAAGGGATAATATCACAAGCGTCACAAAATACCAACAGTTAGGAACAAATACGAAATTTATTTTTGTCTGGATTCCAAAGTCTGTAAAGTCCAAAGCCTTCTCCTATCCTAACTCATCATTTTTCTCTTTCTTCAGATAAACATTGTTTTGGACATATCCTGGGAGAATTTGTGGCTGGTCAAACCTTCCAACAGTTCCACAAGACTACACCAGTCTGTAGTTTTGAAAGAAGACCTGCCATAAATGTTGAGTCACAGGGAAGCATTATACAAGGGGTAATTACATGCAGAATACTGTTCTTTGATACCTTGTCTGAAACAGAGCAAGCAGGCAGGCAAAGGATGGGAAAAGGGTGCATTTCCAAATTTTATCTGTGTATTAGTCACAGAAGTATTCATTTCTGCAGAAAGTCTTCACTGACATTGTGGCAAGGCCTAAGTGATTCAAATCCAATCTGGAGTATGACCAGGGTCACTCCTCTTTGCCTGTGTTGCTACTGCCCAGTTTTCCAATTTAGAGAATCCTGTCTTACAGGAGGGATCTATTACTGTATTGAAATCAGCTATTACTCTTGAAAGTAAAGCAATGTTTTATAGCATTTGTAAATCATGAATGACTTTTCCCATTTCAGTATTCTCTGATCACCATTACAGATCATGATTGGCGTATCTCAACTGCTTGCATGTTATGTCTGTTTCACTTCCACTATATTATGCAGAAGGTAAGTTTGATATGTATTTATAACCAAAAAAAAAAAAAAAAAAAGCTGAGAAAGGTATGCAAATATTTCCTCTTTTTATACACTTTTTTTTAAAGTGAGTTTTGAGTTTTGACAGTCTTGGAAATAAACAGCAACGTCAGCTGTTGGTACAAACAGATAGCACCTGATCTCACAGGAGCCACACAAATTTATGGAAGCTGACTCTCTGTCCCACAGATCTCTATTTATCCATCAACCAGTAACTGCATACTTCATAGGTGTTGTGAACTTCTTCTGTAGTGCCTAACATGTCTCATCACCTTTTCACAAAATGTAGGGAAAATTCCCCCTCAGATGATGCTATGACCTTTTTATATGTTGTTTAGTGAACCATCTCTAGAATTTTCTGATTTTGTTTTTGTTGCTGTTGTTGTTTTCCCATCCAGAAAGGTCAGTCTTTCTGCATCCTGTTAATTTACCATTTGACTCCTTGTTTTCCATGGCTTTGGAGCTGTGTTTGTTCAGCTGTCATAAGACTCACATCTCTATTTCTCACTGTTAAATAAAATAGAAGTTATTTGTCTCTGTTTTATGGCAATAAGAACCTGTGTTCTTGTATACCCAAGGACTCCAATCCCTACCCAAGGATGATCAGTACCCAAGGACTCTGGGCTCTTCCAACATACTGACATTTATGTGTAGGATAATATAAGATCTCAGGAACCCAGCGACTTCTCTAAGATCAGGATGCAAGGAAAATAGAAGTCAGATAATGGACTTCCTGTGCAAAGCTCTAAAAAAGACAAAATTATGTCTCTGTGACATTATTTTTTATGGGGCTTTTTTTCCCCAATCATTCCAGCTCATATAGGCTGATGACATAGGGTGATGCACATGAAATGTACTGGCAAGTAGTAGGAAATATCCCTTCATGATGATCCACAACAGGTACAAATCATTCCACCTCTGGCAAAATCTGTTACCACTTTTGAGTGAGGGAAGAACAGAGAGCCATCAGGTTCTGTGTCATTAAAATGAATGTGAAAGAAGTGCAGGGAAGTCCTTCACATAGAGCAAAATCACACTGCAATCAGGACAACATCCCAAAAAAGTGCAAGTAGCTGCCTTGAAATTCATTGTTAAAGAAAAACAGAAGACTGTCCTTAAGTTCTGGAAATACAATGTTGTGGTGTTTTGTTTTTTTTTACATAGACTGCTAATATCTATTTAATACCCATGGTTACTCGAGCCATTTGAATGATCTTTCTACTTGGCATTTTATAATTTTATTAATGTAAAAGCTCTTAAGGATTTTTTTTTTTTTAGAGGAATGACCACTTGCTTTTCCTTAGGATTTTAAAAAATTGTAGACATTATGGATAGTGTTTTTAGAGACTTAATTCTTATCTTGTTGACCACAAGATGAACCATAGGTAATTTCAACTACTAAGGATAGAAAATTCACTTCCCATTACCTCTATTATAGGTCCAAAATACCATGCAGCCTATAGGACTGGGTCAAAACCAGTAACCATGTTCACCCAGTGCTAGGACCAGAGCTGGCATGCCAATATTAAACTGCTATTCTATATAAATTTGCCATTTTGGGCTGCTGCAAACTTAGTCTTTTATGAGAAACATGGTATGTGAGAACCTTTCCCAAGGAGTAGAGTTAATGAACAAACCAGACATCTGTCAGGCACTGGCAGTGCTCTCCACGGGTGTGCACACCAAATTTAGAGCTGGCAATGAAATTTCAGTGGCTGACCTTTGGATTTCACTTCATGGGCTTCTCTACACTGTGCTGTGTTGAGCTGTGTTGAGGAGATTGAAGCAGATTTTACACAGAAACCCAGTCAGTACCAGTAACACATCTGGTTATGCATCTGGCTGTGAAAGGGAATAGGAGGCATTGGAGATGGAAGTGGAAAATAGCCCAGAGCAGTCTTCTGATGCCCAGAAACATGGGAATACTGCTCCAGGTACCAAAATGAGTCTCCCAGAAAATTTCATGGACACTTATAAATCTCCAGCAGTGTAGTGGTCTGGTGTTTCTTTTTACAAACACCTGAAGGAAGGTTTGGGAGGAACAGTCTGTGACATAATTAACATTTTAGAAGATGGGTAACATTAAAGGGCTTTGTATTTTTATTTGTTCAACAAAAAAACCATTTTCTTTGAGTTTTGTGGGAGCTCTGGGTTATCAGCTCGTAGCTGAGTTAAATTAGAAGTGATTGAGAGCTGTTACCATCTGTTGAGTGTGTGGTGGCTTGTGCTACATGAGCTAATGTATTTTAGCAGACAGATGGGCAGAAATGTGCAGGCCTTAGTCATTCAGCACCCTTGTTAGCAATCAGAATAGAGAGATCAAGAACACAGAAGGCATAGGAGTGATTTTCTTTTTAATTCCATGACAAAGTCTCCTGCAATCTACTTTTCAACTTTTTCAAGGGTACTTCTTCATCTCCTTTCTCTGTTACATGTATTGTGTCGTTTAGAAAACATTGTTCTTTTCAAGTGCTGTTATTCATAGCCCTTTCTATTGCTCTGAAATAAAATTTTAAACCAAAACCCAAACCAACCAGCTGAACAAACAAATGGAAAAAAACCCCACACCTCTGGCATGCCTTCAGGTGCTAAAACCCATACCATTTTTTTTAATGGACTGAATGTCACAGCAGTTAAATAATAATGATGTGAAAGAACAATACACACCAACTATGGTTTAACTCTCTCTTTTCCCTCTTCCCTCTCACCCAACACAATTTTTCTGTACTGCCAAGAAAACTATTGTTTAATGGACAACTACACTGAAAATTAATAAATTTCTTGTAAAGATTGATTAATTGTAAGGAACATTGTCTACCTCACTTCACATTCAGAAAAATCCCTTTCCTATACTGGATACCATAATAAAAAGGAAGTTTTTAAGGCAAGACAAGAAGAAAATAGAATAGAGCACTGCAGAGGGATTAAGAAGGCACCAGGGCAGTTTAGTTTTGTAGTTAACCTCAGCTTTTGTGTGCTCCTTCCCTCTCTGTGCATCAGTTGCCTCGTGTACCACTGGCAAGCACTAATGCCCACAACCATCATCAAATTCTCAGAGCCAATGCTGTATCTACTGGGCTTTCAAAGACTTTCTTATCAGTTCCTTGTATTTCATAATGCTTCAAATTAAACTGTGAGATCTTTGAGCAAGGAGATTATTGTCAATGTCTAAAACATTTGCTGTTTGGTGCAGAGTCCAGTTTAATAGCTTTAAAAGGTGCATAGTTTCAGAGTGAATACTGATTTTTTACTCTGGTGAGACAAACTCTGCACAAATTCAAGAAAGTACAACATGAAATAACACTCAGGCAGGTGACAGATGAATGAACTAATGCCCCACCATGGTGCTCAGAGATCATGAACTGTCTTTCATCTGGAGTCTAAAACAAAATCCTGGACTGGTTATGCCATTTAATCTCAATAGTTTTTGACTCTAAAGAAAAGCTTAAGCCCAGAAAGCTCAAGCCAGATTCTGCTTTCCATAATTGCTCACAGCAACTGCTGTGAGTAGCTGAAGAGCTGCTGGAGTGGGAGAGGTGACATGAAGCCAGAAACAGCTGCCATGTGTGGTGTCTGCATGGTGGCAAGATACTCCCTGCCCTACAGATTGCTGAAGGAAGTGTTATAGTTCCTGAGCCCACAGTAAGTCTTCCTTGAAGATAATTCATCAATATCTCACTAAGTGCTATAGGACCCTTCAGAAAGAAAGGCACTTTATGTGCAAAATGTGATGAGCTCAGTGGTTACTCATTTAGTGTATTTTACAGAGCAATAAGAGATATGGTACTAAATATACAGAAGGCCTGAAAACTGAAAAGTGCAATTACAGAGTAAATGGAGAATGGATTGAGAACAGCTCTGAGGAAAAGGACTTGGGAGTGCTGGTTGCTGAGAAGCTCAACGTGAGCCTGAAATGGGTGCATGCAGCCCAGAAAGCCAATCTTACCCTGGGCTGCAACAAAAAAATCATGACCAGCAGTTCAAGGGAGGTGATTTTCCCCCTCTACTCTGCTCACCTAGAGTACTGAGTCCAGTTCTGGGGCCCTCAACACAAGTAGAACATGGACTAGCTGGAGCCAGTCTGGAGGATGACCAGGAAGATGCTCAGAGGGCTGGAGTGCTTCTCCTATGAAGAGAGGCTGAGAGAGTTGGGGTTGTGTAGCCTGGAGAAGAGAAGGCTCCAGGGAAACCTTACAGTGGCCTTCCATGGAATTCGTGTCTCCTATATTTAACTTGCACAGTAGTTAAGAGCCTGTATTAAATTGGTCCATGTGCTTCTTTAAGGTTTTCATACACCTTTAGCTAGCACTGCCCATAGGTTCTTTTGATGTGACAGTAACAGGCAAGGAGGTAATCTGTTTTTATCCTTTTTTGTATGGTTTTAAATGAAGCTTTTTATCCACAGGCACCAATGTAATGGGATGTATAGGAGCTCCCTCGTTTTCCAGTCCTGTTTCTGTCCAGGCTCTGTGACCTGAGCCCCTAAGATGAGTCTCAATGCCCATAAACTGATGGACACTCACCAGCTAATAGAATTTGAATACAGAATATACAGGTATGCTTGGAGTTCATTGTGAATATAATCTCTGTATAAGCTTCTTAACTTCTTACATCTTTCAGTGTCTTTTCTCTTGATTGACATTTTTCCCCAGTGATGTATGATCCACAAATAAAACACTGAGTAGGTTATTAATGTAGAAGTGTAAGTGGTGTCTTTTAATGCTGATTGTGTACTTTAAAGGGGTGCTTATATGAAGGAATGTTAATCTGCATTTAAAACCTCTTGTTGACCAAGAATATTTTGTGATTTTCCCTTGCCCCAAAACACTAACCCATCCCCTTTATTGTTCATTCCCTGGCCCCAGTCATTTCTGTTACTTTAAAGTGATTCCAAGAAAAATCCTGACCTCACTGAGCACATGGAAAACTTGTATTGACTCCGGTATGGCCAGTGCTTCAGGCTTGATCTCTGGATTTTTTGTGACATAGCTGTTTTGCAAACAGTTATTGGAAAAGCATTCAGCATTAGCCACCAAATGGTTATGTTTGCAATCCATGTTAATTCTTAAAAAAGAGTCAGTGTCAATAAAAAATAATCCAATTGTGAAAAAGGAGCACAGTACAAATTTCAAAACAAACTCTCCTGGTTAGATTTGCTTTGGTGATGCTTAGATTTAGGCAACAGCACTAACACATTCAGGCCATCCTTTAGGAGGACATTTTTCTAGCCTACTTTTTTGACAGGTCCTTTAAATTCTATATTGGCCAGAGGTTATTGAGATTCCTTTTGAGATCTGTTTTGCAACTGGTTCCTGCTTCGCCATTTTCTCCAGCAGGTAGGATATTTCTTCCAGTGTCTTGTCTTCCTTTTTCTACTTCTGGAAGGGAAGGTATGTTACCAAAATTTCTCTCCACATCGCTGCATATTAAAGTACTTAACATAAATTATATTTTTTAAGTTGTGGGGGAAAAAAAGCATCTTTGTTTATTTTACGTATTAAAATTATAGAACTTTTCACTGAAGTATTTTTTTTTAATAAGAAAGTTTTCCCAGCTGAAGTCTGTACACTCTGGTAACAGAACAAGATAAAGGGAACATCTTACAGAACAGATTTTGTTTTGTGCCCTTTCCCAAAGCTCAGGCCTCTGGTCCACAGTCACTGGACCTTTGTGTTTCACACCATTTTAGCTGTTTCCCAGCTCTGTAGATGCTATGGCACATACCTACAGCACTTAAAACAAATTTGTGTCTGCCTCTCATTCAGCAGCAGCTGGTTGAAGAGGTGCAGGATAAATTTATCAAAAAACCTGATAAAGTGTTTATTCACCCACAGATTTACAGCAAGCAGCAACTGCAGACCAGATCACAAAGGACTGAATGAATCTGGTCTTAGGTGTACTTCAGCTTTTCCTGGGACAGCTGGAGTTTGGGCAGAGTGATCCAGCTGGGATCCAGCAGGCTGGGGCAGGCAGGCTGCCTCTGCTGTGCACTTTCCTTTTCCCACTCTGATAAACATGGAAATTGAGTAACAGGAACAGAAAAGAAGAGAGATTTGCCTCTGCCATAACAGCTCAAGCATTTTGATATTCTGTCTCACTCTTTTGCAACAAACAGCAGCCTTTTCCTAGACAGATTTGGCAGAATTCCCAATATTTTTATTTCCATCTATCTAGCAGTGTCCATTCCCTCCAAAGCAGGAGTTTAGGGGTGTGCCTGATTTCTATTGAGCAACTTTATAAAGTATTGGAATACTCCAATTTTTTTCTGCCAAGCCTGGGGCATGACTCAGCATAGCACAAAGCATCTCACATCCTTAGCTACAATTTCTATCTTTAAAAATAAAAGTGATCACTACCAGTAGGAGCTGTTTGATCCCTTACAGCATCAGCAATAGATGTATGCAGGAATTATACATAGTCTTTATCAAGTATTCACAAAACAGGAGATTATAAATGAATCTTTAGGGCCACAAGCATGAGCTTTCCTTCACATCTAGGGAGCTGCAAAAAAAAACCTTTAAAAATAAGTGCATCAATGTTAACATTTTAACCGTAACCCCATATTTTCAGATGCTAAAGCTTAGAGTACCACACCAAATATTATGATACAAACACAGGACTTGGCACCAGAGGAATTAATTTGTAGCATTTTAGAATCAGTCATCTGGCATTCTTAACATCCCACCCCTAGGCCCTGAACACATAAAGCCCAGTGGCATCCCCCAGACATGAAAGGGACCTGGCCCAGGCCTGCACAGATCCCATTCTGAGGAAGGAGGGTAAAATAACTGGCTTGGACAGAGGCTGTGCCAGCACTGCCACTCTATGGACTGGCCAGCATATGTCAAATCAAGGCAGCATTGGTCACTGAGCCATAAAGCCAGCTGCTCTGCATCCAGTTTGATCTATTTGACAAGGATTAACAACCCAGGATTACTGGAATGCTTGTCTGTAGGTAGGTGTTGAGTAACTTGCAGCTAAAATAAAATTGCTGTTAATATCTGGCTTCAAAAAGCATCTTCATTAGATGTTCTAAAGGCAAAACCAAAATCTAGAGGATTGAGGAATTTGACAGAAAATCCAGAGAAATGTTAAAGGATAGGAAGATTGACACTAGCCATATTTTAGCAACAGATACTGTTCTTTATGTGTGTTTCTAAAGTGTTTACCACAAGAATACTTTTTAGTTGCTTTTTCTTTGGTAATTTTCACAACAGTGAAGTGTAAGATATGTGGCATATAGCAGATCAGATGCTCAGTTGGTACAAATCCCTGATGTTTGAGGAGTTCTACTGGTACATTCCAGCTAAACATCTGCTCCAATATATCTCCAGTCCATTCAAATGAGGAGACTGCTTCTCACTTTTTGACCACAAATGTCTACAGTTGCCTGGAGATAACTTCCCTGTGCAGGAGTCAGTGCCATTTAGGTATCCTCCATGGATCTAAGCCCCTTTTGTGAACCCTTTCATTAATAGGATGACGGTCAGAGTATAAAAGAGTTGGAAACAAGTTTTCAGTGGGATTTGAACTGGTTTAAGTGCTTACAGACACATAAAAATGGCAGAATGTGTGCTGAGTTCAGCTCATTGGTTTAAGAATCTTTTCCTCCAATGTGGTTTTTCTGTAAGATATTTTATCATGAGGTTTCCCTGACATAACATGGTGGTGGGCAGCTCTGAAGGAAGGATAACAAACTCACTAGACCTTCAAGTATGATTGTGTATGACAATTTTTGATTTTTTATTAAATATTGAGTAGTGCAAAGCATGAAATCTGTACAGTTACCTATCTTCTGGTCATTTATTCTGTCTAATGGATCCTGGGGATAATGAATACTTTAGCTCCTGTTTATAATGGATAAATATTCTACAATAACACTTCACACTAAGAAAACATACTTTTAAGTATATAAGACATTAAAAATAACTAGAGAAATATTGTGACAGATGGTGCATTCTGCCGTAACATTTGGGCATGTTCTGTTTAATGTTCCTTCCATTCTCCTGATTTGGAACAGAAAATCCAATTAAATTAAGCACATTGTAACATTTCTGATAGTTTTTCTTGTTTTGTTCTTTCTTTTGCTGATGAAACCAGTGTGAATCTAATGCCCAGTTTAGATGAGAAACAGGAGGCCAGGGAAGTACTGTACTATTAGCAGACATGATGTAGATTTTTCCACCATGCTGTGAATCACCACAGAGGGGGCATCTTGTACTTCAGGCTCTGTTTTTTGAGTTCTCTACCTCTGGAGGAAATGTGTTGAGCTGTGTTAAATTTGTTCTGATTTTTCTGAAGAAATACAGCTAAGATTTCCCAGAGGCAAAAGTGCTACATGACACTGAATTTATGTAATATTTTCCTGGGGATTTCCCCATTTTGGAAGTCTTGTGTCTGCCTCTCTGGAAAGTGCAAGGAAGATGAGAGTCTGTTCTCAAATTTCTGTTTGAGCTGAGCTAAGCACAGAGAAGTTAGATGAAGAGAGATGCCCAGATGTACCACCAGTAGACATGTTTTGACTGTGTCTGTCACAGGATTCTAGTAGACATCAGGTTTAATTGTTTCCATCAAAATTCTGCCTTTTCCCTTTCCTCTTTTCAACCCAGTTTTACGTTTCTGTTGGAAGAAGCAGAACGTATCACAAAGATCCATTTCAGAATGCTGTCACTTTTGTTGTTGATGGATACACACTCATACTCTCTCAGAAACACCTTTGTTTCACAAGAGTGAAGCTACACCAGAGAAGCACCAAAGTTTGGTGCCTTGAACTAGAGAGGACTCCACCGCTGCACCTGCAGAGAGCCCAAAATCCTCTCTCCCACACAGGCTAAGCTGGAGCCAGAACCACCTCTGCTACTCTGCTCTGCATTAATGTTAATCCCACATCAGAGAGAATCCTCAGCTGGGCTACAAAGCTGAAGCCCCCTCTTCTTAGCACTGCTGCTCTGAGCCCTGGCTGAACAGCAGCAGCCTCTGTTTCCCTGCACCCAGGACCAAATCTCTGGGACAAGGGGAGGTGTTTGAACCTCTGGTTCAGCACCTGAAGCACAGAGAAGGGCAGCTGGCAAACATGTAAGAGGCCCTTTTCTCTCCAAGGCTTTTCAGTTCATTTGCCTAAGGATAAGAGCTGAAAAGCTTTCCTCATGAATTTGTGTTTTCAGTCCTTATCCTCTTCTGTAGCTCCGGCTTCAGAAGCCAGGAAAGCTTGATGGTTCCCTGACACCTCTCCTTGGAATGGTTTTTCTCACTTTCTGGGGAGTGTGGGTTTAGGGGAACAGCCGTGTTTCACTCAGCTACTCATTTATTTTCCTGAATAAGATCCTCAGAGAGAGTAATTTGCATAATCAGAATTAATCAGCTTGGTCCTGCTCTTGTGGTCTTGGAAAGCTAAGCTTCTTCATGGATTTCATGTGAAGCTTTTTCATAGAAGCTTTTCTATGCAAAACAAGAGATACCACGTGCCTAAAACTTCTTTAAAGAAGCATATGTTAGATAGCAAATCAGCAGTAGCAGCTTCCACCAACTACTGTGCCTTCTGTTGATGATTATTTTCTCCAAGCAAGAAAGCAGAGGGCTTATCCGAGTCCATTTTGCCTTTGGGAGATGCCTTTTGGTTTTTTCAGCTGTATTTCCCAGTTGCTCTCTGTGCCAAACACATCAGGATCAATAATGTCAACCCCCTGCATGAAGAAGCTCTAGAATTCTGAAAAATGCCAAAGATTTTCTGGTAAACAAAAGTACTCAGGTATAAAGGACTGGGAGGAAGGGATATTTTCACTGTAGATCCAGTCAGGAGCATACCCCATCTTTTTAATGGGATTTCCTTTACAGTTGCTGAAATACTTTGAAACATAAAGCTTAATTATTAGATACTTAAGCATCACACATCTCTATGATGAACAGTTGTCAATGCCATCAACTTTTGCTGCCAATTTATTTGAAATAAAAACACCAGGTGAAGCAGAACTTCACATATCTGAGTAGTTGTTTCTTTGAAAAGGGTTCTTAGAAAATAGATGTCAGATTCTTAGTGAATCTCACTGTTTACCCTGGACTAGACCACCTGAAGTTAGATTTTGTGTCTGACTGCTGTCATAGTGACTGAACTCAAAACATACCTTTGGTTTATGTGCTGCCATCAGCTCCACAAACCTCTGCAGTTTGAAGCACAGCTAAAACTGCTCCCTGGCATACTTTATTTTCTTTAAAATGGACTAGACCAGAAAGCAAGCTAGCATGAGGTCTCCAATCAAGTGCTCAAAAAGCAGAAGGAAAATGCAAAAATTCTTAGGAATTTTGCCAAGTAGTGCTTCAACCACGATGATGGTGATTCTGCAAGAAGACATCTCAAATAGCCCTCAGATCTCATGTTTGGGAAACATGAAGTCAGGTAGGGAGAAAAATTGCATCTTTCTGGCATCTCTGCTCTGGTTTGCACAGTGCATGATGAAAGATTTTTTGAGAAGGGGGTGAAGAAGCTCAGCCTCCATGGGGAACTGAAGCAAGGACTAGAGGTGACGCTGACACTTCTCACATGCTCCCTGTGGAGGTGTTTGGGCATTCTCAAGGAGGACATTTCCCTGATGCTTTCTGATCTGATGCTTTCCTGTGGCCTCTCCCTGTCCCTACCTTCCTGGGGACCCTAAAGCTACTCCTCAGAGAAAGCTACATCTTGTCCTTGAATTAATTGGGAAACAAAAAAAAAAAATTTGGTATTCTAAAGTGATATCTATATGATATCATATAGTTATCTATATGAGATAAATTCACTGTGCTTTTTATATAAAATTAAGGAGCCAATTGCAGTTGGAGCTGCTTAGTTTTAACACGAGGGAACTGGGAAAGCAGTCTGCAGGAGAACTGTCAAATGCAGCAGAAATTTCTGTGCTGATGACCACATTCCTTCAGCCTGCACCTACAGTGCTCACACTTGGCAGAAGCACTAAGGGGATTTGATGTGACCAGAAGGATAATGAGGAGCATGGCCAGCCAGATCCTGTCCTTTGACACACCAAAGGCATCTTCATTCACTTAATTTTTCTCTCCCACACTTTCACTCTCACCTGCAGGTGACTGATGTTCTCTTCAAATAAGAGTTTTAGTAGCCTGGTATCACCCTGCAGCTTTCAAGTGGATGGGATGTAAATGACAGATTTGTGTTCAAGGGGGAGGAAAAAATGTGTTCTTTTCCAATCTGATGGCTTCTCACTGCAAGACCTAGAATGCTGGTCTGATGGTGGAGCTTGCAGTGTCTCTGTAGCTACCAGCATGGCATGTACTGGATTGCCCATTTTTCTTTGGAAAACTCCAGATTCCCAGCTGTTAGACAGACTGATATTCATGGCTGTTTATTTGGACAACACCTTATGGATTTACATGGCAACCATGTACTTGCTACACCTCTTCTGCCTCTACCTTATTATAACAGCAAGAGGCTCTCTAAATGGGGACAATTTTATTAATACTGCTGCATCTTAGGAAATCTTACCTATCTAATACAATCTGGGGGGAATAGGAGAGGGACAGGCTAGGGTTACAGATGGGTAGTTGAGATAGAAGTTGACCTGGAAATGTTTTAAACCCAGATAAGCATGGGAAAAGAGTATTTGTTTACAAGAGTGAAACTGAGATTTCAAAGTGTCATGCAGAGTCCTGACAAAAAAATAGCATTTGCCTGTAAAATCCTCTTCCCAAGGAAATTAGAGGCTGTATTATTAGGTTGGGAATTACTCACTGATTTCCTTAAAAAGAACAATATTGGAACTAGGATTCTGCTATGAAACTTTATTTTAGTTGGTGAGCACAAGTTCCAGTGGGAAATGCTGTCTGTCATAATCCAGGGAAGGTGAAGTCCTCACATGGCATAAGACATCAGAGAGCAGAGTGAAACTTTTATGTAATATTGGTCTATAAATGCCTCTCATCTTTGTTCCTGGTTTAACATTTGTATGAAAGCTCACTGTTAACTCATTTAGCATTTTGGCATCATAAAGAACCTGTGTTACTTGTTAAAGTGCTACTAAATCTTCTTTCAAGCCTGATCATTCTCTGGTTTATTATTCTCAGTCCTCTCTGAGTCTGTCCTCTTTAGCACAAAGTGCAACCAGCAATTTTAATGGGTAAAGATCACTTCAGCTGACTTGCCCTTTGAATGAATATAACCTTTGTTCTTGTGTCTGGGAACTTATTAGAAAGCTTAAGTGCATGCCTAATGTCTCTAGTATCACATCATTTTGGTTTTATGTACCCACGCAACAAATTTAATTTTGGTGGACTTTATGTTCAATTTATGTTCAATTTAAAAATTATGGTGTTGGAGAATAACACTGTTTATCAGTTCATTACCCAGGTTAATTTCTTAAAAATAAAAAATTCTAATTTTTGCAACAAGTGACTGCCTTGAAGTCTCACACTGAGTATTTTTACCCTGACTGGAGATGTTGGTCAGATTTAACAAAAGGGAAGCCATTAATGAAACTGAACAAGGGACATCCAGATAGTACTCCCAATATTTCAAAAGCCATTTCTACCATATTACTTGTTCCTATTTCACAGAGTAGATGACAACTGATAACATTAACTGTAAAACATGAAAAGAACTCTCCTGGCTTGCACAGGTGTTGATCCAGCAGGTGCTGGTGATGGATGTAGAAGGAGAGAAGAACAAGAATGAATTTTCAGCTGCTTTAAAGTATTCTGTGCTGCACATCCCCAAGATGTCTCTGCAACAAGATTAGTGCCATAATGTCAGAAATTCAGAAATCCACTATATAACTAATCCAATATTGTTTGCACAGACAAGCAATTATTCTATTCTATGCTTTAAAAAATGAAATTACTTCTTTTCTCCATACGACTCCTTGATTCCTATCAACAAGTAAAATGTTAATTATTTAGAGTGTCTAGATACCAAGTTACAAATCTAACACTATGAGATCAGTGTTGAATAAAATTTCTTTAGAGTTCACAGAAAACTGCTGAGATCTATCTAGAAGCCCCTCAGGCAGAGATGATAGCTGGAAAGAGGAAAGATCTCCATTTTATTCTTGCCCACAGTGCACAATACAAAAAAATAATGGTTTTAAACTGCTACAGAGAAGAGTTAAGTTGAACATAAGGAAAATATTGTAATGGTAAAAATATTAATAATGGGATTAGGCTGTAAGGTTGTAACCTTGCCATCATTTCAGGTTTTTAATAACAGCTTAGAATGACAAATTATTCTTGACAATTCCTTAGGTATAGTTCATCCTGCCTAGGGGAGAGACTTACTGACTTCTCAAGGTCCCTTCTGGAGTTATTTCATATGATCTTATGATATCACAGCAGGGGATGTCTAGAGTTCCTGTCAAATTTAGAAAATATCTGTCTTTGAAAGTGTTCCTGAGAAAGCAGACTAATATATCAGATTTTTGTGGGGAAAGGCTTTATCAGATCTACACAGCAACCAGAACCAGAAAGTTTTTTGCAGAAATTTTGCTTCTAATGCATTGAGAGCATAAATTCCAATGTGAAATATGAGGAAAGGAAAAAATATCCATTTTACTACAAACCACGTGTGATTTTAGACAGGGTAGCAAATGCTCTGAAAATTATTTGTTCTGGAAGTAATATGTGGAATGAAATCAAGATATCTATCTGGTAATGAGACATTCTTGCAAAATAGCTGATTAATCTCTATCATCCTGTTTTTCAGTCTGAGAGGGGACTTCTGTTCTGATGTGATTAACCTTTAAATCACTATGGAAAAATAAAGGGGTACCATATAGACAGTTTCCTTTTCCCAGAACAGCCTGGAAGTTTTTGTTTAAGTCCTGGGCTACAATTGAATTTCCTAAGTAAAATAATTTCAAGAAATTCTATGCTTAAATCAAAAGCTTTTAAACAAGAAGTTTAAGAATTTTTTAGGGCAAATAATTTGATGCTTACTATTTCATGCACTGTACTTTCAACAGATTTTGTCATTGTCCAGAACCTGCAGGTTTTCTAACTTCCAAATTTCTAGCCCCTTTCTAGTGTAGATCTAGTTTGAATTTCCACTTTCTGAATCTTTTCTTTTGTCAGAACAGTGTTTAGAATATCATTAATTTTTGCAGTAAATATTTAAAATATTTTTTTTCTCTTTTCATTTAGATGGAGAATAATTATTTTCCTTACATATTAATCACATCTTTGTGTCTGGTGATATAAACTCCACTGTAGTCCAAGAGATTATTTCTTTGGCTAGAATCATAGAATCATAGAATCCTAGGGGTTGGAAGGGACCTCGAAAGATCATCTAGTCCAACCCCCCCTGCCAGAGCAGGGCCCCCTAGAGTACATCCCCTAGGAACGTGTCCAGGTGGGTTTTGAATGTCTCCAGTGAAGGAGACTCCACAACCCCCCTGGGCAGCCTGTTCCAGGGCTCTGTCACCCTTACAGTAAAAAAATTTTTTCTGATATTCAACTTGAACCTCCTATGCTCCAATTTACACCCATTACCCCTTGTCCTATCACTGGTCACCACTGAGAAAAGCCTAACTCCATCTCCCTGACACTCACCCCTTACATATTTGAAAACATTGATGAGGTCACCCCTCAGTCTCCTTTTCTCCAAACTAAAGAGACCCAGCTCCCTCAGCCTTTCCTCATAAGGGAGATGTTCCACTCCCTTAATCATCTCAGTAGCTCTGCGCTGGACTCTTTCAAGCACTTCCCTGTCCTTCTTGAACTGAGGGGCCCAGAACTGGACACAATACTCCAGGTGTGGCCTCACCAATGCAGAATAGAGGGGGAGGAGAACCTCTCTTGACCTACTAACCACACCCTTTCTAATGCACCCCAGGATGCCATTGGCCTTCTTGGCCACAAGGGCACATTGCTGGCTCATGGGCATCTTCTTGTCTATCAGGACCCCCAGGTCTCTTTCACCTACACTGCTCTCCAGCAGGTCAGCCCCCAAGAATGGTGTAAATAAGACCCAGAGTCACCAAATGAAGTGCCACTACAGGCTTCTCTAATTGGCAGGTTTGGGCAAGGCATTTCTAAAGCAGACACTTATCTTTGCAGTTAATATTTCAGCTTTATCAGGCTGTTGCTCCCAAATAATAATTTCTGCTATTAAATGGACGTTTCTGAAAACATCACCTTGGGCAGTGAAACACTGTCTTGAGTAATCCACAGCTAAATTTAGGTGAGTGGATAACATCCAAATATCATTCAGGACTCCAAACCTTCTTTTAAGCCTTTTATCAAATTTCATGTTACATCTCAATACATCTCTTTACAAAGCACTGAGTTGTTTCAGTTTTCAGTGCAGGAATGCCAGCTGGTCACTTCAGAAGGTAAAAGAATAGGCACTATCTCAGCTTCTATCTGGGAACACTGTGGTAAGAGAACATGTTATTTCCATTCAGTAGGAAAATGTCACCTCTGATGAGCTATTTCTGTGAGAGTACACCAGAAATTGGCAGAGCTCACATCAGGGGTAGAAAGTGCATCTTCATGGAAGGGTTATTGCTGACAACACAAGAACAATAAATTAGAGTCAGGAATAAAAGAAGACATTAAAGTCCCCGTGGCACCATCTTAAAAGAATTTAATATTCTGAAATATTTCACTTTCTGCTATATCTCCATGTCATTTATTATCCAGACAAAGCAATATCCACAAAACAAATGAGGTGCAATTTTCCTGCTAATTATGCTAGGTGCACTTATCCCTTTTTCATATTTATTTTTATAGTGTGCCTTTAAAATATAAAAACGCAATAATATTAAAACACACAAATTACATTTTAGCATTGCTTTGCCTTCTGCATTACTTTGCTTTTGCATAATAATTCCCAGCTGACATCTCATCCTCTCACTTCCAGATGACAGACATTTATTCCCTTAGCCAAACCCTGGGGGTTTCTTTTCAATCCTCACTCATTTCAAACCTTGAATCAGATGTGAAGGTGTTCTGAGCAAGGGCAGGAAGAGAAATTAGAAGGTCTAATATTTGGATTGTGAAAATCAGAGGCAATAGAAATGAATTTAAGGAATTCACCAGTTTTATTGTGTATGGGACAATAAAGAATTGATTGAGAGCATTCAGAAATATCCTGTGACATTGACCAATCCTTTCTCATTTCTGCTATGTTTTTCTGATGCAAGTTAATTATAGATTAAACCCATCAAACAGTTCTTGAGTCAGAATCTAGTTATAGCCAATTTCATAACATGTTTCATAAAGGAACTCAAGTTGAAAAGATTGTAATTTATTTATCTCTTTTAAATTTTTTTTTATTTCGGGCAGTTCATTTTTATTTATTTATTTTAGGATTTATTAAATGTGCCCATCATTCTTCCTCACTAACAAATCTTCTTTCCCAGTCTGTCCCAGTAATGAACCCACCCTGTGGTGTCCCTTTGCAGTTGTGCCATTCAAACCCTGTCTGGGACCAGCTCTAGCTGGGAATTTATATCATCCTGGGCCTGTTAGGCTAAGGCAGGAACACAGGGAATTGATCCCCATCAACAGTGATGCTGAAAAAGTGCTGAGTCTCAGGCAGAGACCAGGTTTATATCTTGCTTATATCTCAGAATAATCCTTGGCTTCATCTCATAAAGCAAAAAAATAATGCAAGAGTTAATGTCAGTATATTTGCTGTATATCCCATAATCTTTTTTTCTCAAAAAGTGGTATCAGGTGCTGAATCTACCAGTTTCACTCTTTAGATGGACTAGTGCTGCATCTGCTGTGAAAACTAAATTTTGCCACTATTTTCCTAAACATGGTTCTTTACAGATGTGCTGAAAAATCATTCGTCATGGAAATTAAGCAAATTAGACTGGATTAAAATTTCACTCCAAGAATTATTGCTGAGCCAATGCTTGATGCAAATTTCTGTATCTTTTTACATGACTCATCTCAACATCATTCCAGTTTTCCTATCTGCTCATGGTCAGACAGCAAGACATCCTTCCCTTTTCCTGAAAATATCCTACTTGAGACACAGCAGAACCAGAGGAAGCCACGAGAAGCCCCACACAATGTTCAGATGAACAAAGCCAAGTGAGCAGAGCCCATGACACATCCCATATTATAATTATTCTCATGTTTCATAGCAGTTTGAAACAATACAGAAGATAGCTGGCAGGGATGTTATTAGGACTTGCTCATCTAACCAGTGAGCTACAAACAGATGTTGTGCATGAAAGAGGAACCACTGGCACTGACACATCTCACGTGCCAGACAATGGGGCAAAGTGACTCAACCTGACAAGGAGAAGAAATTATGTGTGACATGTCCTTCATTTCAATGAGTGAGATGTCACTTCTGGCCCAACTTTTCATCTGAAACATCAAATGCTATTTGACAGGGCATACATGTGATTTCTGGGGTGGTGAAAGCCTACTTATATATATATATATATATACATATATATATACCAAGTATAATGAGGGGCACAATGACTATGCAGCAGGAAAACAAGATTTCTGCACTGAAATGTACTACTGAAATCCCTCCTCAGCATTCTAGTCTATTTTTTTTTGTTTTATTACACTGTGTTGGACTAACATACTGCCTACAGGCATCAACCATCATATTCTAGATAGGTAATTGCCAAAGATTAATTCCTTCTTACAAATTATTTGTTTGCTCCCAGCAGCTCTGTTTCTGTCTGACTGGACTGAAAACATTTTTCTACATTGATGGACATGTAAGAAATGAGAAGTTGTGAGAAGTGAAGAGAGACAGTGACTTGTGCAGGTACATGGCTGTAACTATACATGATTTGGACATCTTCCCTGGCCCTTGGTCAGATGCTTCTGAACCATGGTAGCTGCTCATCTATCTGTTTGCCCAGGGACAGCAAACTCAAGACACCAAATCTGAGAGGGAATTGGCATTTTGAAAGCAATGACAAAAGAGAGCTCAGAGGCAGATGAAGAATTTCCTAAGTTGCTTTCACAAGAGTTTCTCCAGGTAAAGGAGTGCTCCATGGGCAAAGTCACAATGCTGAGAATGAGAGCAGATTCTTTGTTTAAGAGGAATAAATATATATATGGGCCCATCCCTTCACTCCTAACTTGTGAGTCTGTAAGATCCTTTGATAAGATGTGTCCAGCACTTTGATAGATGTGTACAGATCCTTTGATAAGATGTGAAAGCAGCTGGCAACCAGTGGGCAGGATAAGGAGCTCTATTCAGCAGAAGGTAGAAGCACTGTACACAGCTGCTATACATCTTTTGGAAGACAGTCACCTGTGAGCACTTCCAAGTGGAAAAAAAATATTAATTTCTTTAAAATGCAGGCCATGTTCCAGCCTCAGACAAAGAATTAAATCCTGGTGACCTTGCTTGTGTGATATATTCCTTCATTCTGTTAAGAGCACTGGAGGCAGGAAAGGAAGAGGAAACTCTACCCAGAACAGCCTGGGACTGAAACAAAGGTGCTTACCCAGCATAGTAATTGAGCATGTGCTGAAATTCAAATAATTAAGAACCTTACTGGTGGTCTTGGTAATCTGCAGTTTACAAAAAACTTTGTGGGGTTTGATAGACTTTATATGAATAAAAAAGTTCTTTAGAAGATGCACTTCCATCTCCTCAAATTGGAGGTCAGGAGAGAATAGAATTATTTTAGTTGGTAAGGATGAACATTTTGTCTAAAGATAAGTTGCAAAATACCTACCAACCTTCTTGTTGCTCACTTTTTGATGCAAAAAGCCTATAATAAACACAGAAATCTGGGGAAGGAGGTTTTATGGCATAGTTTGCACTTAATAATTAACATTTTTCCTTGATGCTTGAATTATCAGATATTCCCCAAGCATATGCAGGAGACAGCAAAGCAGATTTACAACATTAACAGGAATTTTATTAGTGGCAATATTGGCAGTGTGCATGCAGGCAGAAAGCCAATGGGTACAAAAAACTAGGTAAGGATTTTTGTTGAATTAGGCCATGCTCCAATGTTCATCAAAGTTTTATTTCTCACAGCCAAGTTGGCAAATTCTCATCTGGCTGCCAGGGCCCGAGGTTTTCATTCAGGTATCAGAAACTGATGGATATTGGCTGCAGGAAACCTAAGAATTGACTCTGAAGAGCCCTCATAGCTCTGCCAACTTTTTCAGAGACTGAACCAACTCCTGAGTTTCAATGTTCTGCTTTTCTGGAGTTTACAGGTAGTGCCAGCCCAGCACCTCTCCACAGACAAGTGTTCCCTGGGTTCCACAGCTTCTCTAATCATCTTCCTCTTGTAATCTGCATCTGAGAGAAGATCCATGGCTCCAATTCTGTTGGACAACTCTAGTGTTGGCTCCTAGGAGCTCTGCTACTGCTAATTCCCACCTCAGATGGCTCTTGTGACCATAACAGCAACATCATTTTCAGTCAGAAAGTGTAAGACCCAGAAGCTGTATTACTTTCAAATCACCAGGTGTCAGTATTTCAGAAAAAAAAATAAATTTCTTTCTAGGTTTTCTGATTCCTGGGGACCTGAAACATCAAGGTGGCAACCTGAGACCAAATCTAATCCTAAAAAATGTAACTTCCCAATGAGTCAGAAATCAAGCCCATCAAGGAGCAATTTTAACTTATTCAATGGCAGCTACAGAATTTGGATCTCTGAATAGTCATGTTATAGTCTCCATATTGTTCAGAAATTAAGACAACATGACCATGCAGACATGTCATTAAGTCAGACAACTCTCCTTTGCTTTCTCTCTGTTATTTATTTACAAAAGAAAGATATATTTTAAATGAGACCTGGTGTCCTATGGATATACACATTATCATACACTTGATTGCAGCTTTTTAGACACCAAAATAAATACTTCAAAACATTTTTATGCAGTGGGGGCATTAATAGCTGTTTATTTGGATTCTCTGGTGTCTAATAATAATCATACTGCAGATTTTCTCTTTGTTTGGCCATTTCTGTAACCCATCTTCTCTTTTGCTCCTCTCTTTTGACAAAACCTGTGGCAATTTGATTAAATGGACCTGCATCCCTTTGCTGAACTTGTGCTGAAATTTGCTCATGGTTTAAAAAAAAAATTCTGGAAGGGAGAGGATGCACAAGCAGATACACAGATGGCTCAGTTGCTGAAGTTTTCTTACCTGCTGAAGAGAAGCTTTAGAACTGGTAATATACCAAATAATGATAACCAATATGCCATGGGAATGGGTCTGAGTGCTTGAAGCATGAGCATGGAGTCCTCTAAAATCTGACAAGTGGAGTCAATGTTCCAGAGCATTTTCCCAAATAGGAAAGTAGTCTTTGAAATCTGTTAAGAACATGCACCCCTTGGAATTCAACTGTAGCTTTTAAAAAGAGATAGTCTAGAAAAATGAGAATAAATACAGTAAGAAGTGCAGAATAGGAATCATTTGCCAACTGGAAATGGCACAAAGGGAGCATCAGCCTGTGCCAGTCTGCCTGGGTCATTGCTTCCTGCAGTGAAATACAGCAGCTATTTACATCTGTCACCATTTATAGAACATACTAAACTGCAAAATAGTCTTGAGGTAATGCATAATTATTCCCCTCCCCTGTTAAAATTGGCTTTGAACAGCTGTCACATAGTTATTAAAACATCTTATAAGCAGTAGATTAGAAACTACCCATGCAAAAATTGTGCAAGTGGAGAAATTACTTCATCTTTCTGAATTAGCAATGAAATGTTAACAAAAACCTCTCAATGTGTAACATTGCACTGGTTTTGTCTGGGATGAAGTTCCTTTTCTTGCAGGGTGCTATGCTTTGCATTCATGACCCAAACAGTGTTGACAATTTCAGCTCTTGCTGTGCAGTAACAAGGCCTTTTCTGGTTCTCCTGCTGTCCTGCCAGCAAGTAAGCAGAGGGTGCCCAAAAAGTTGGGAGGGGAGACAGCTGGGAGAGCCTGACCCCAGCTGACCAATATTCCACACCAAATTCTGTAGTGCTCAGCAATAAAAGCTGGGGGAGGAAGAAGGGGACACATGTGATGGAGCTCTGCTTTCTTGGAAGACCTGAACATCTGCCTTCAGGTGGAATTTAGTGAATGAATTCCTTACTTTGCTTTGCTTGCATGTGCAGCTTTTCTTTTATCTATTCATAGAATCATAGAATCAGAGAATTGGCTGGGTTGGAAGGGACCTCAGAGCTCATCAAGTCCAACCCTTGATCCACTCCCCCCGTGGTTCCCAGCCCATGGCACTGAGTGCCACATCCAGGCTCTTTTGAAATATCTCCAGGGATGGAGAATCCACCCCTTCCCTGGGCAGCCCATTCCAATGGCTGATCACCCTCTCCAGAAAGAAATTCTTTCTAATGTCCAACCTAAACCTCCCCTGGCACAACTTGAGACCTCTTGTGCCCTCTTGTCTTGCTGAGAGTTGCCTGGGAAAAGAGCCCAACCCCCCCCTGGCTCCAACCTCCTTTCAGGGAGTTGGAGAGAGTGATGAGGTCTCCCCTGAGCCTCCTCTTCTCCAGCCTCAACACCTCCAGCTCCCTCAGCCTCTCCTCATAGGATCTGTGCTGGATCCCTTCACCAGCCCAGTTGCCTCCTTTGGACCTGCTCCAGGACCTCAATCTCTTTCCTGAGCTGAGGGGCCCATTCAGCTGTCTTTATCTCAAGTCACAATATTTTTTTACTTTTTCCCTTCTAATTCTCTCCCCATCCTAGCATGGAGAGGTGAGGGAGCTGCTGCTCAGGGCTGAGCTGCCCACTGGGTGGGTTAACACACAACAAGCAGTTTTTAGTCCATCTTGTTGACTTGGCTCAACAGTCTGTTTTCAGCTGACTGAGAAACACATTTTTTAATTATTGAACAAATAAACGAAAAGAGATGGAATATGTAATCAAAGTGTGCCATGAAGAAGTTGTTGTTGAAAGAAGCTGGAATGTTTCACTTAATTCCTGCTATGTGCTAAGTGAGATCCATGGGAGGGTCATAAACTGTGACTTAGAATATCTTCAGAAACTGGTGGCCAATGTTCTATTTTGCTTAAACTGTTGAACTGTCCCACAATGTTAATAAATGCATCCAATCAATAAAATACATGGAGAGATGTCTTCAAGGCAGACAGGTGAAAAGGTTACTGCTCTGCCTGCATTTGTTTGCCCAGCAGTAAGTACTGCTCTTTAGGGGAAAAGGAGCAGTATATTACATTAAAAAAGCAATATATACACTTTGATGAGAAGATCAGAGACAGTCTTGATGAAAATCACTTCAAACAGACAGGATCATGTCATGCTGTGTTCCCAAATCCTACTGAATGTTCAAATAAAAGTGAGAATATGAGCTGCCCTTTAAATTTTTTTTTTTTTTTTTTTTTTTTTTTAATGTGACCTCCTTTAGCAAATCAACATTGAACATGACTGACCCTTTAGGTTGTGGAAGTGGAAGAGTTTCTGGCTGGTGGGTCCCACAGCTGCTTTCTACAGCCTTGCAGACTGAGTAGCAGAATTGGAGAAAGGGAGAGCCATGAATCTGGGAGGAGAAATGGTTTCAGGAACTTGAGGAGGAAGATTTGGGCTTTGCTCCCTCATCACTGGAACACCTGCATGTTAATTCTTCTAATAAGCAGCCTCAGAGACATTTGCTGAGCAGCAGGGATCCTGGCTCCCTCTTGGTTCTTTTGAGCTGTAATTCTTTCTTTCTTGGCATCCTTTCCATGGGAATGGAGATGTTCACCCAGCTGCCACTGCAAGACACCCTGAAGCCAAGGAATACCTAAGATACCCCCTACTGAATGAATAGATATTCAGATGAGAGGAGGACAAAATAATTGTCTACACAGAAAGCTCAGCCTTTGAGCTCTGCTGCAGCTGTAAGTAGACATGGAGCTAAATACAGGCCTTTCCCTACAGCTCTACCTCTGACACTTCCTAAATCTCCTGCATTTTCTCTGAAACCTGGGGGACAACCTCGACCTCCACAACTCTCTTCAGCTAAATTATCACTGCCATAAGTGATACTGAATGTGAGGAGGTCAGTGCTAAAAGGTACAAAATCTGGGGATCCACTACACAGGGAAATACCACAGGCCCAGGATGGAAATGTGTCAGAAATCAGTATGGAATCTGCTCAGTCCTATGAAACTTTCTTCCAGATGCTTTTCATTCCTCCAGGCAACCACCCTCCCAGCACTTCCAGGAAATGTTTATTTCATAGTAATTTATCATTTTGATTTTTCATAGATCAGAAAGACTTCCTAAAAAGGACAGAAAATTATCAGATTGAACGTAGCTGGGGAAAAAAAAACCAAACCAAACCAACAACAAAACAACCACAAAGACAGAAGTGAAATTTTTCTGGATTCTCCCCAGACTTTTAGCAGAGAGACAGCATAAAGTCCTCAGTGATTTGACATCCTTCCTGTCAGCAGCCTGGGGAAGCATGCAATAATAGCTCCAATTCTAGAAGTTAGAGTAGTTTTGAGCTTATCTTTGGGCAGAAGCCTTCTTTATAATTTTTATTTTCTCAGTTTATTCGTACTTGCCAA
Organism: Heliangelus exortis; assembly: GCF_036169615.1. NCBI lineage: Eukaryota > Metazoa > Chordata > Aves > Apodiformes > Trochilidae > Heliangelus > Heliangelus exortis. The sequence continues at coordinate 2,500,035 of NC_092435.1, read as the reverse complement.
AATGCTTGGGATATTGTTACCAAGACAGTGCTCCCTAAGGGCAGGAGCTAATACAGCCACAGTCATTTTACACTGGGTGAATGGCCAATTGTTCACACAAGAGACTTTTTTTTTAAGCTCTCACTAATAACAGCCAAAAGCATTTAAAAAAAAAAAAAAAAAAAAAAAAAAAGCATTTGAAAGCTTGTCATTTTCTGCCAGATACTTTACACAGAAAAATAGATGTTGTTAATAGCAGTTTTCCCAAGTGTCTCAATTACCTGAAAACACTCCTTAGTTTAAATATTACAAGTGAAATTTAGCAGTGAAAGCTGCCAAATCTAAATTTGAGAAATCTTATTATAATAAGTTATGGAAGTCCCTAATTCTTCAGCCTAGGGAATGAACATCTGGACTCTATAGCTACTTCTGCTGCATTTGTTCATAATTGGTACATGTTCCCAGCTTGATCACAGCCCTGAAAGCAGGGGAAGTGTCAGATAAGTAAAGTTGGGTTTGTGTAAATGAACAGAGGCTGGTGCTCAACAAGTACTTTAATATGGTAAATTGGATACTGGAAACAGGGAAATTGTCATTTCCCATTGAACATGGGTGATTCTCAGCACGCCCAATCACCTGTGAGGACTAAATTCTGATTTAGACCTTGTTCTGCTGGCATTGGATTTTTTGTAAAGGTTCAGATCTTTGTAAAGGTCTTCAGATTTTGATAAAGGCTGGGACCCTATTCCTGGCCAAGCCACCATAAAGCCATCACTGACTCCTTTGATGCCTGCACTATCTCCTTGAAGAATTCTTTAGCAGCTGCTCACAACAGCAAGGACAAAGGTTGCCAAAGGTCATAGAATCATAGAATTGGCTGGGTTGGAAGGGACCTCAGAGCTCCTCAAGTCCAACCCTTGATCCACTCCCCCCGTGGTTCCCAGCCCATGGCACTGAGTGCCACATCCAGGCTCTTTTGAAATATCTCCAGGGATGGAGAATCCACCCCTTCCCTGGGCAGCCCATTCCAGTGTCTGATCACCCTCTCCAGAAAGAAATTCTTTCTAATGTCCAACCTAAACCTCCCCTGGCACAACTTGAGACCTCTTGTGCCCTCTTGTCTTGCTGAGAGTTGCCTGGGAAAAGAGCCCAACCCCCCCCTGGCTCCAACCTCCTTTCAGGGAGTTGGAGAGAGTGATGAGGTCTCCCCTGAGCCTCCTCTTCTCCAGCCTCAACACCCCCAGCTCCCTCAGCCCTTCCTCACAGGACTTGTGCTGGATCCCTTCACAGCCTCCTTGCTCTTCTCTGGACCTGCTCCAGCACCTCAATCTCCTTCCCGAGCTGAGGGGCCCAGAACTGGACACAGGACTCGAGGTGTGGCCTCCCCAGGGCTGAGCACAGGGGCAGAATCACTTAAGCCCTTGAATAATTTTACTTTGGTTTTATTTCACCTCTTAGGCTGAAGACACAGGGTCACTAATCAGCCTCCATCCTGGAAAAATACTCTGGTCACAGTCACATTCCTGATAGAAGTCCAATGCTGTAATGAAAGCAGAATATGACACCCATAGGGAGTTCTCATATAGGCAATAAGAATAACTGCCTTGCAACAGCTAACTCTTGGTTGCTTTTTGACTTGTGTAATTCCAATTTAATTAATAAAGCAAGTAGAATGAGTGGCTTATTATTACAAAACAGAATTTGTATTTCACTGGTGTATGCCTGTAACAGCAGTCACAAATCATCTGCCAGTTTTCTGCTCTTCTCATGGATCCCTTGTCACAAAATTGGGATACCCCAGAGAAGAATAAAGCTGATGATCAGCATAGTATGCATTTGCAAGAAAAAAAAAATACACTGCTCTTCTTTTTAAGCAAGGAGATATTTTAATTATCCATGTTAAACATTACAGGTTAAATCTGTTCATTTCTGGATAAAAATCTCAGTGTAACTCACAGTCTAAGCAAGGTGATTTTCTCAGACTGATAAAACAGTGCAGCTCTGGAGCCTTCTAAGGTGAGGATTCCATAGCCTTTGAAGATCCAAAATTTGTTGCTTAGACACAGGTTGTTAATCTAAGCCCTCAGGCTACAGGATGAAACAGCCTGACAAAGTAATTTTCTTTGGTTCTGTGATGGCTTTGTTTTAACCACACTGGTACCCAGAAGCTGCAGTTCTAAGGACTGGCACCTGGTCAACCTGCTTCCCAGATCTGAGGATCAAGTGCCCATTCACAGGTCAGGGAGTGGGGTGTAAACTGTGAGTACCCACACTTTAATTTACTTTTTGGGCTTCCAGCAATTCCACATTTTCCTCTGACCAACTGTGTCAACATAATCTTAATTTGCCTTATAATTAGATTTTATTACAGTGGATTATTAAGGAGGTGTGATGGCAAGGCACAGAAAAATTCATTTATAGGCAAGTTGAGTTTTTCTAACATGCTGAAAGTTCCTTTCTCTGTCAAGTCTGATCTCTGGATGGCATTTGGCTTGTGCACAGAAGTTGCTGGGTTAGTTCTATACTAATACAGAACATGTAGTACATGCAATATGTGTTTATGCTGTTACAAAATAAGCCAGACCACATCCATGAAAAAATAAAAATTTAAAACAGAGGTTTGCAATATAAAATTTTAGTGCTTTGCTTTGCCTTTGTCCTGGCCATTGGATAGGCTGTGGCTGTGGAGGATGGAATATTGGTGGTAACACCACCCCTGTATTGCATCCTTCATGCCAGCCACTAAGGTCATACAGAAAATTACAAGGTTTAACCAAAAAAAAAGGTTTAACCAAACCTCCCCCTGTGCTTTTTTTCACACCAAAAAACCAAAAAAACAAAACAAAAAACAAAAAAAACAAAAAAAAAAAAAAACAGAAGAAGAAGAAGAAAAAAAAAAAGTAATCATCCATCAGTTTGTGATGGATTAAATTTGTGAGCTGGAGGATAAGATTGCCCACAATAACAAGGGACTCAGTTTGATAACCAAATAAGTTCTTTTAAGTTCTTGTCACTCTTTTCTTACTTTCCTGCTCAATGATTTAGCCCACCCACTGTCTGGACTGAATTTCCTGGGATTTTTTCCACACACTCAGTTTACATGAGACACTTGAGATGCTGGATGATGGTTCATTAAAGATTAGAACTTCCTGGCCTTTTCACCTTTGATAGCTCAATGTGCTTCTTTACTGAAGTTTTCAGTTTTCAGAAGAAAACTGAAGGGCCCTGGCAGAAGGGAGGCAGAGCACAAGCACATGCCCTGAATATTCAGAGTTGTGAGTGCAGCTCTGCCAGCACAGCTCATTCCTGACCCCCAGGCACCTCACTGGGGCTCATCAGGGCAGACTTAGCATGCATGGCAAACACCCACTACAACACTGCAACTATGAAAAGTTATCTACAGAGGAAAACCTTGGAGCAGTGAGCTCCTTCTCTGCTTAATTGGAATGTGAGGACATGGGTCTTACAAAGGAAAATGCTAATTATTTGTGTCACTCTGGTCCTTCCCTCTCCAGCCTCTTTGCCTCTCTCTTAAACTTGGTGATCCCTGTTTATCCATGGCCATTGAGCCCAGCAGCCTGGCACATTCTGGTTTAGATTAATTTCTAGGTGACTAAAAGCTCTTTAAGTACAACTAGAGGAATGTGAAAGTTCTGTGTTATCAGGATGAAAAAACAAATGTAAAATCTTGTTTTATCTGGTTTAAAATAGAGCTCTCACATATCTGTTGAAGCATTTTGCTTCAGAGCTTTCAAATTAAGAAGTTCTGCATCATACACTAGGAATTGATGACCATGCACACACATGGACCCCCACATACAGTATTTCAACCAATAATAAAAGCTTCTTATTGCTAAGAGACCTCTCAAAATTCACAAAGCTAAATGAGATATTCAGACCAGCATTTACTAAGGGTTTCTGTTTCTCCACTGGCTCTCCAGCACCTTTTTCATTCTTTGCTTAGTAATGTCATATTTTCATGCAAGTTTGACTGTAGTTGTTACAGGGTGAAAATATTAAAACATAACTAAAAAAAACCCTGGATCCTCACGATTTATTGTAATATCCTAATAGTGATGTTTTAAAATTTTTTTATATGCAATTCTTAATCCAATTTATTTCAGGAATGCTATAAAAGCACCTGAGTAAATTTAATAAACTCACTGTGAATTATTAAGCTTGAACATTATAAATACTTTTTTAGAAGGTTGCTTCCCATTAGCACTTTAATAATTTTAAAGCACATTGACAAATAAAAAGCTGAACTTAAAGTCTAAAGCTGTCTCTTCATAAAACAGCACCTTTCCCTAGCAGCATTAACACTGCCCAAGAGGAGCCCATTCTCACAGCCTGCCTGAAAGACCTGAGCCAGTGTTATTGTTCTGGAATGTTAGAACACTTCACATCAAATTTGGGAAGTTTGGCTACCCCTGTGTTATGTCCTGTATTATGTTATGTTGCAAGTTTTTAGCATACACTGACTTTTAAGTGAGGTAATAATAAGCTTTTAAAACTAACACTGAAGGAATGGAACCTACTCTTTTCAAACCTTGTGTTCTAGGCCATACCTACAAGCCATGGGACAGCATGGTATGATTTGCATTTCCCTCCATGTCAGGGGCTGATGTGGAGGAGAAAGGATTCAGTCCCAGGCAGGATGAGATCTGGAGATGCAGATTCCTGCAGGAATTATCACCAGCAGAATCAGCACAAGTGCCATCTGGTTTCATCCTCCTGAGCAGCCTTGCAGTGGCTGGTCCTGACACTTCCAGGAGACAGGAGCTTGCCATCCCCTTCCTCCTGTGTCTGCATAAATCTACAACCCTTAGGAAGCTGCAAAGACCCTGCCTGCAAATTAAATAGCATTGCTGCTGTAACCACCATAAAAAAGGCAATTAGTGAATCTGCTATTGCAGTTTCCTTTAAAAGGCTCATACAATGCAGAGGTTTTAGTGAAATCACAAAAAGATAATGTGTCATTTCACCCATTCTCAGCCACTGTCACTACAGCAAAAAGGATGCTTCTGACTTGGTCCATATGAGTTTGCTCTCCCGTGGTGGTTACAGGTTATTATGTTTAACAGTAACAGGTCAACATGTACACTTAGTGTGCTCTAATCACCACATCTGGTTAGAGAGCAGAACCTTTATCTTTTCTGCCTTGTTTTTTAAACCTCTTACTCTTTTCTTTTATTATGTGTACTGAAAAGCAAGATTTTTTTTCATGTGAATCAAGAAAAGTGTTTTGAGTAGACAAAAGGAATGCATTTCATCATCTGTTCTGAAAATTACTTCTCATTTTTCAGCCAGGTCACCAAAACAATATTATTCATACAGTTCTTACAAGTACCCCTGTGACATGCTAGAATGCCTATTAAAGTATTTCTGAAGCAACCAAACTATCACAGAAATGCTGACTAAGATGCAATTATGACCATTTCTGGTTTTTCCACATCCCACTTCACTGACAGGGCTACAGATGTCTTGAGAATCCTCTGGCACAAAACTACACATCCAAGAACACTAAGTCAGCTGTCTTCTTGGTTACCTTGCATCCACCTGTGGTTATTAAATCTGACATAATGGAAAAAAAGTGAAACATAAGCCAAATAAAATTTGCTCTTTTTAAAGCCAGATTAAATGCCACAAATTCAGCATGCATTTGCACATCTGCAAACTAATCTCTCTGAGCACTTTAGTGTGAAAACACTGTTAAAATAGGTTCAGTTTTTAACCTGTACTAATAAACTTGTTAACCTCTGTAGTGACATGAGGCAACCAGGTGCCAATAATTGCCAGGTAGTGGGCTTGACCTCGTGTGAAGCCCACCTGTGCCTCATTAGGGCAAGCAGTGGTGCTGGCCTCCCAATCCCCTTCAAGAATGGCATCACAGATGAGGCCAGACCATCTTCTGGGTCGGGGCTTAACAGCACCTTTGATGCCTTGGTTGTTCTGTCTTGGTAACAACAGGGTTGGGATGTCCTCATTGCCATCATCAGGGAGGGTGGGTGGGTCTCGATATTTATGGAAAGACGAACGTTGTTCCATGTCTGTCACCCTTTTTTCTAAAGATTTCATAGCCTGATTTGTTTGTTCCAGGAGGGCTTTTATTTTGTCCTCCAGGCCAATGGGTGCAGCTGATGGAGTGGCCGCTTCTTTCCCATGCTCTTTTTCTGAGCTGGGAGGTGGCAGTAGGGGTGGTTTCAGGCAGCAGCTGGGGCTGCCCATCTCGGGGGCATGGGCTGCCAGCGTCTCGTTTCTTTTGGTGCTCAGAGAATCATAGAATCATAGAATCCTAGGGGTTGGAAGGGACCTCGAAAGATCATCTAGTCCAACCCCCCCTGCCAGAGCAGGGCCCCCTAGAGTACATCCCCTAGGAACGTGTCCAGGTGGGTTTTGAATGTCTCCAGTGAAGGAGACTCCACAACCCCCCTGGGCAGCCTGTTCCAGGGCTCTGTCACCCTTACAGTAAAAAAATTTTTTCTGATATTCAACTTGAACCTCCTATGCTCCAATTTACACCCATTACCCCTTGTCCTATCACTGGTAGTAGGTGCTTCTTTTTCTCCTCCGGCCTGATATCTGACAGGAACTCGGCTATGGAATGGTGTGACTTCCCCATCATGCCCTTAATGGCAAGGCTGTTGTCCCTTAGCCCTAATAGCACCTTCTGGGTTTCTCCACCCTCAGGAGGGGGGGTGGGTAGCGGAGGTGCTGTGGGGACAACACCGGATCCTGCTTCTGGTGGTGGTGTTGTTGTAGCTTTTGAAGGAAGTGCTGCAATGGTGGTGATGGCAGCTTCTGCCTCAGCTTTTATCTCTTTTAGGGCGTTAATCACCACCCCCCACGTACGGTCTAGTCCAGTTATGTTTTTTGCCATTTCTTGGGCATGGAAGCTTCCCAACAGGTCGCTGACCTCCTGCCAGAGTTCCCAGGCAGCTGCAGAGGACAGGGGGTGGGAGAGTTCTTACTCCTTCACCTGTGTCACCAGCTTTTCATTAACAGGGGTACTTGCTGACAATCCCATCTTTCCCTTTTTTTGTTCTTGGTCAATCAGTGGTAGAGAAGGAAAGGTAGTGGATGATCTTACCCGACTCCTTGGGTTTTCTGCTAATGCTGGTTTGCCCCAGACTGGCTCCCTTCCTTCTGATTTGTCTGAGCGCAGGCTTGGTCGAGGCCTATGCCCGCATTCTCCACCAGATGTAGCAAGACGAACCTCTTCTATGGGTGCAACGCTCCAAGGTCCAACCAGGTGTCCCAGTAGAATCTCACAAGTGGTGCTCTGACCAGCCTGGACCAGTGCTACTGCTCCAAAGGTGGCTAAACCAGCCCCCTGGCTTCCTCAGGTGTGAGCTTTTTATTGGCCCCCTAATCCTGCTCATGCGCAGTAGGGGCTGCTCTAATCAGGCACAGGTGAGCTTAACACGAGGTCAAGCCCACTACCTGGCAATTAGTGGCACCTGGTTGCCTCATTTCACTACAAACCTCCCTCCTGCAGGACTTCTCTACAGCCTGTGAGGGGTATGGATAAGGCACACAGTCACAGAGGAGCCTTGCAAGTGACAGAGCCACAGAGAAATGACCCAGAGGGTTGCAGTCCCTTTCCTTTGAGTCCAGACTGGAATCACAGCCTGCCCAGGACAGCAGAACAGAAACAACAGCAATTCCCTGCACATCTGCCAACCCGTATGGTTGCAACCCTACAAACAGAATGAAAAGGTCCTTGTGCCCACCACCCCCAGCCCAGTGGGGCTGCAGAGAGGAAGAGCTCTGACTTCAAAACCAAACTGGCAAAAAATTGTGCAGACTCTGGCCTGAAATGCCTGGATGACTTGTGATATTAATTCTCCTGCCTTTCATTCCTGTCCTAACAATCCTGTTTCCTCTGCTATCTACTTGTTCTCTGTGGTGCCCTGCACCAATCAAACTTCCTACAGAACTAATTTCAAAGTACATGATGGCTGATCCTAAACTGAGCTCCTGTTGCACCACTGAATCATGCACTACAGTGATTTATAGAAGCTGCCTTAGATCTCTGGGACTGGGGGAGAGAATAATGAACAAGCAACATATTTCATCCTTGACAGGAGCCTGAATCAAGGTTGCTCCCTTTACTAGGGCTAATTCCATGTAGTGATTTTTCTAAATGTGCACATTACCAGCTCTTTCACACAACAGAAAGAAGAGGAAGGATCATATGGTGATGACCATTACCTCCTCTCAAAATAAAATGCTCATATGAAAGACATTTGCAGAGTTGTTGGCATCAGTAGCTAAGGTTCCAGGTAATGCAAAATGCTATTTTGCAGGCATGGTAAAATGCTGTAGTAGTCTGAGAAACTGAATTTCAAGCTAGAAACTAATAGCTGCTGTTGTAAGAGCAATGCTATAATGCACAAATTTATAGTTCAAAACAACACGTACTTGAAAGCATAAAGAAAATGTCACACTTGAAGCAGTGGACAACAGAATAATTTGGAGAAAACAAGGACTAGGATCTGGGGTAAAATGAGATATATAGTGTTATGCCTTCAGGGGAAGCCAGGCTGAACTAAAGATGGACCACAGGAAACTGATTCCTAAAAGCTGTGAGTTAGTCTTACAGAAAGGTGTGATTTGTTGCTTTTACAAGATGTTTGCCATTCCAGTGGTTTTTCTCTTAATAATAATATATTTTAAATAAGTCTGCTGTTTCATAGTAAAAGTAACGCTATTGTCAAAAAGAAAAAAAACCAAACAAAAAGGAAAAATTATTTTCTCCCATTAAAGTACCTTGCAGAGATTTACAATAGGCACTCAAACTCCACAAAGTTGAAAGCACAAGAAGGAGACATGTCTGAAAAGTAATACCACACCAAACAAAATTTGCTGAAACTGCTCAAATTGCTTCTGATTTTCAGGGAGAGAAGTGAACCTGATTTGTATTGTACTGCCCACCTGGGCTCCTCTTTCCAGAACAAACCTGCACATAGCAGAAATAATTGGAAGGCTCTTAGCAAGTTGGATTTGCTTTGTTGCCTTTTCTCAGTTCCCAGGTGAAGCCCTACAGACACAAAACTTGCTCCTTGATGCACCATGCAACATGATACACCATGTCAAGCCCAAGCATTTTCAGGCAGAAGGCACTGGGTGACCCAAGCCCCTATAAAGGTCACAAAACAAATATTTTTTTACAACGAGGAACTTTGTCCTGGTTTTTGGCTGGGATAGAGTTACTTTTCTTCCTAGTAGCTGGCACAGTGTGTTTTGAATTTAGCATGAGAATAATGTTGATAACACAACACTGCTAAGATGCTTATCCTAAGTTCTTAGAAGGTGAAGAATCATAGAATGACTTGGGTTGGAATGGACCTTAAAGATCATGAAGATCCAACCCCCTGCATGGGCAGGGACATCTCCCACTCAACCAGGTGTCACAAAGCCTCATCCAACCTGACCTTAAACACTTCCCTAACCCTAACTTCAAACTATTCCAGTATCCTGCCATTCTCATGATGAAGAATGTTTTCCTAATATCCAACCTTAATCTACCCCATTTCAGTTTAAAACCATTACCCCTTCTCCTGTGCTCTGCCAGCAAGGACCTGTACAAGAACCTTGGATCAAACCTATCCAAAGGGATATTCCATAGCCTAAGGTGTCATTCCCAGTATATAAACTGGAGGCAGTTGGCCAGAGGATATAGATCACTGCTTGGGGACTGGCTGGACACTGGTCAGAGCGTGGTGAGCCACTGCACTGTGCATCACCTGTCTTCCTAGGGTTTTATTTCTCTGTCTTTTTGATATATACCTTTTAATACAATGATTATTATTAGTAGTAGACAACTTATTTTTCTTTTATTACATTTAAATTCCTCAGCTGTTCTTATCTCAACTTTTTGTTGTTGATTCTCCTTCTTCCACCTGGGGAAGTTTTTTATCTGCATGTAGAAAGGTGCTGCTTTATTCTAGAAAGAAAAATCTATTTTTTTCTTGAAGATTTTTTGGCAGAAGAGAAACTCAGTTGTAAAGCTGCCCTTAGGATCCTGTGGGAAATAAGGGAAGAGAGTATGCTGAGAGTGGAGAAGGGGGAAAGGAGATGTCCTCAAATATGTGTCACTATATTATTCTGCTATATAAAGGCCTTTCTCAGTGTATTACACTACCATTTATTTTAGGGGAGACAGCACCCCCAGGAGGCACAATTTTAAACTGGCATCTCAAAATTGGGAGGGGGAAGAAGCATAAGGAGCACAGAGGGGACTGCTGCTTGCTTCTGGAATGTGTTTGTATAAAAATCAATTTGCTGTGAATAATAAAAGGCTTTGGAAGCAGAGTAGAGAGGAGAGCACAATAAAGACCAAACAGTGCAGTGATTTTGGGTGCTTCCTTCACACATCTAGGTGCACAGTCATGTTAGACTCTTACAGTTCATGTAAATAAGTATTATTATGAATATAAGGATTAATACTATTAAATGAAAAGCCTTTCTGAATTCTAGAGAATGAGAAAAAATGCAGCTGGTATTAGGAAGGGAGTTGGGAAGAAGTTCTTTACAATGATCACCTAGACCTTCAGTGAATAAGCAGTAAGAAGCAATGCACAGTGTTTAAAATTAATAGCTTTAGCTCACTTTCCTGGGAGAAAACTAAAACCCAAAAGGAAATTCGGGATGATATGGAATTTGTAGGCATTAAACCAGGGTCATAAAGGGTGGATAAATGTCCTTAGCTTGGATCACCCTGAAGCCCACGATGCCACTATCACATTGGAATAAGAGAGCTGCACATTACACATGGTGTAACAGGCAATCAGCAAGATGTATTTAACCTTCTGAATGCATTGCTATTTCCTGCCTCTAAGGGCATCCTCAATATTTCATGCAGTAGAAGATATTTCATATTTGCAGATAATTTGCAAGGTATTTATTGCCTGAAATCTCTCTGTGTTACAGGTCAATAGGAACTATTTAGTCAGCTTTTTCCCTCCTCTGTGTACAGAGGAAATTTCCAAACATGTCACTCAGTCCAAGAAATAAGCTGATGCTCTGATGAGTTATTTTTAATTTTTGTGTGTCTTCACAGAATATCTAACAGACTTCTTAATTTGTTATGCCACTCGTTGGCTCCAAAACTGCAGCACCATTTAGCAACAAGACTGAGTTTTCTGTCATTCTTGCTACCTGCTGTGCTGTATCACTCCAGTACCTACCACATATGAGCTGAGTTCTTAGTTTTCATGTTGCTCTCATTTAATTCCACACAAACCTGATGTCCCACATCCCTAATACAGGGGGTAAAGGTCTTACAGCTCCGTGGTGAAATGATAAGAGCAACACCAGTGAGTTCCAGTCCCCACTTTCCAGTATAATTCTTGTGTGACCTGTCAGACATTCTCTATTATTCCCAAAAGGGTCACCTTCAATCCTGGTTTGCTCAAATTCACATGTCTGCCCTCTGGTCTCTGAGACACTGCCAAAAATTATCTGAAGTTGGAGGCTGAGGCTTTGAGAGCACCTTAAAGGGCTGAGTCCCTGTGTCTCAAACTTCCCTCAGTATTGGCTGCAAACTTGAAGACCCAGACATCAGCCTTGCATTGCCTCCATCTCCCTGTGCCCTTCTGTTTGGAGGACACTAAACACTGTCTTGGGGAATGCTGACAACTGTGTGGAAAGCATGAAAGTGCTTTGTAGTCTTTGTTGCTTTTCATTTATCTTTTCTGGTGAAATATCCTGCTACTACTCAATGATTTCCACAACTGCCACGTGGAGCTTCAAGGTTTCTTCACATACTCCTTGCTCTGTGAAAGACTTGATATTCTACAGGTGTGGAAAGTGATAAATGGGATTTCTATTATCTGCCTCCTTTAGCAGCTCTTTTTTTTTTTTTTTTTTTTTTTTTTCTACTTTGTATTTACTTTAACAGTCAGAACTCCTTCTTTTCGAGTTACAGCATAAATTTGATAGATGCTGAAATCATGTACCTTATACCCTTTATCTAAGAGCATTTTGTCTACTCACACTGTCAATGATTTGGAGAAAGGACAAGCCTACTTACTCGAAATGTACCATGCCAACCAAATAAGCTCCAGGCTCTATCACACACAGAAATGCAGCAAATGTAGTAAGGAAACTGCACTGAAAGTCACTGAGAAACTGGTTGCTAGACAACTGAAAGAAAAAAAGAGAAAACAAAAGCAATACATTTGCAGGTAAAGTTCAAAGGAATCTGAAATTGATTTCTGTAAAAGAAAATTAAAAAACAATGGTATAGGAAAGCTGGAGCTTTCATATATAAATATTCCTATATATATCAAGAACCTGACACAATGATCAATGGAAATCAGTATTTTAAACTTCTCATATTTGCTGAAAATTTTCCATTCTTGCAGATATTCTGGATTCCATCAAGTTCTGATTATTTCTATGTCTTTGATTCTTCTCATTATTTTATTTCTTTCCCTTTTACCTTCTTCCTATCAAGAAGGCCTTGGTGTTTAATCATGAGGTCACCTTCCTTCTCTAAGCTGCTACCTCAGCTGTGCTCTCAGAAAATCAGGTTGGTACCTGGTGCAATAAAACAGATTTTAGTGTTACCAGAACAGCAAAGGATCACCACCTAGGATATAGAATCTTTTCCAACCCAGTCATGTCTCTGCTGTCACAGGGATAATAGCAGAATCAGGAGAAGACCTCAGGAAAGACCAAATAGGTACCAATACTGCTCTTAAAACAAAAGCATCTCAGATAGGGGTGCAGGCTGCAAAGTGAAATCCCAAAATGAGTGGCACTCAGAAGCATCTGCAATGCAAACCTAAAATAAAAAGGAAGGGGTATTGACTTTTTTATCTAATGGCAAAATCAAAACACAAAGCCTCTAAAGAATTGGGATTTTTTCAGCTGAACCCCAACAATGCAGACTGACTGCAACATTGCTATTAATATCACCATTCTTATTAGCACATTTTAACCACAGGAAAGAAGATTTTATTGTTTCTAATCTCTAACATATTGAATAAAAGTTTCGGTTAGATAATTCCATAAACATTTCCTCTTGTTGCTTTTTTATTACATTTCCTACAGATAATGCTTATAAAAGCATTATTAATATACTCACTTATTACCATAGCTTCTGGTTCAGCAGCCAAGCTCCAATAAAAAGAAAAATTCTGTTTTACATTTCTTAGTCCTAACGGAGATTAAACCTTCCTGTGTTTAGCCTCTGTTATCAAAGCTCACAGTGGAAAGTGACAAAAAATCCATAAATTAATCCAACTTCTGAAAAAATCCCCAAACCTCCAGGCATCAGTCACCCCTAGCCTATCAAAAGGGAGAAAATATTCTCTGCATTGCTTCTCAAGATGTTATAATTATTCTGTTTCATGTGAGAAAAAGATAAGAAGACTCAAGCCATATTTTAGGGGAAAAAAAGGAAAAAATGAACTGAATGATCACTTTTTAATGACAGGCTTTCACACCAAGTTTGGAAAGCCAACATTTTTACACTGTGTTACATCTGAAACTAAGGTGTGACAAGGGAAAAAGGGAGCTAATTTATGATGTTTGGTTTTATGGTGCTGACTGAAAAGCAAATTTAATCCTGTTTTCTAGCTGGAAAAGTTTTCTTTTTAGCTTTGCACAATAGCAGCTGGTCAAGCAAGTGGCTCTAGGAGATAGCAAACAACTGTACCAAAAGAAGTTTCCCAGAAAACCATTTGATTGTCTCCCATAGAGTAACTGGAGAATTAAAAATGAGTACCTATTTTTCTTCCATGAAGACTGTCATCTGCTAAGCACTCATTTTTCAGGAGGCTAAGAACAATGGTTTGGAACCAAGGCTTCATGTTTTGCCAGACACACTGCAGTATGGACTTGCTCACCTTGGATAAAATCTTAATGGTGATTAATTTGACATGGATGAAGTAGAGTAAGGTTTTCAGGGATTTTTCTGAACATTTATCTCACTACCATTAGCTATTCAAGAACACCATAATGATTTTCCTCTATCAGATCCTAAAAAAAAAAAAAAATTTCCCCCAAAATCTCTGACAGGCTAAGTTCTATTACTTTATTTGGTAAATTATTAGCATTTTTCTACCTTTTTTTCCTCATTCTTTCTAGTTTCCATCAAAAATACTACGAAATTTGCTTTCACATCTGTGGAAATCAAGTAAGATCTTTAATTGTTGAGAGTCTTGAATGGCTTGCATGGCATGTGCTTCATTCAGGCTCTGAGAGAGCTGGGAAATGTCTCTTACTGGTGGATGGAGCAAGAAGGATGCTACTCCCCTCACTGGCTACTTAGTTTAGACTGAAAACAGACTCAAAAAGAGCCATCTCAGTTGTCTTCCTAATGCCCTAAAGAATTTTTATTTGAACATAGATCCTTACTTCTCTTCTCAGATAATTCTTATTCTGACCTAGAATTTTGTTATCCACACAGACATTTACAGCCTCTTGATCACTTTTTTCTCACTAAACATCTCTGAATGATTTTATTCTTTTTCACGTTGGGAAGCTGTCAAAGCTTAAATAAAAATAATATATTTTCAATAACTAATTACTAACCATCAAATTGCTGAGTTTTGATAAACCTGTTTCATGGACATAACATTGCTTGGTCTAGCCTGCTCCTGTTCAAGTAACAAACAAAAAAATTCTTTATTTTAATAAGACTTATTCTTAATATTTGTCTTACTGGAGTGCTTAATTAAGCACATAGCTGTCCACAGCCTTGCTGTCCTGCATCAGGATCAGGTTTGGTGGCTTTTCCTCTTGTCCTCCCCTGTGCTCCCCCAGGAGAGAGGGCAGGGAAAAGGTGAAAAGAGGCTTTAAGTTATTGCTCTTTTTCAGTGTGAATCTTGTTCAGTTCACACAGCTTCACCATTAACAAACAGCTGGCTCATGAAGTTGGTTGCTCACCAGTAAGTAAATATTTTTCTATCTAGGATCATCCTTTTATCTGCTTCAGTGACATCTCCTCTTTGGCCTTTCATTCTCCTCTCAATTGCAGCGTCCAGAGAGGGAGTTTCTAATTTTTCTTCTTATTTTCTATACAAAACACTTATTATTTTGATAATAGAATCATCTTCCCAAACACTTCAGCTCAGAGATTGAGATGTATTTATTCTTTGTCCAATAAATAACACATAATGGAGAAACTACCTGATGAGTAATAAATACTGTTTCATATCATTTCCTCAAGTAACACTGTCCTGCTGTTCTTGTTCAGGCTGTTGTAAAAAGCATGATGGATTTTCAATGGACCTAAAACTTTGACAGTTTTCTGTAGAAACATTTCCATCAATACAAATTCATACAATTTGTGTTTTTACCATTTGGAAGCTGCTTTACACGAAACTGCCAGACTAGTTCATTAAAACAAATTCCTTGAGGGTTTAAGATGCCTGTCATCATAATGTCAGATTAGAACAATTGGTCTCTTATGAGTCTGACTGATAATGCTTGTCTCTTCCTAGGAAATGTCAGATAGTAATTTCAGGGACATTCTCCCTCTATTCAGGGATGTGGTGGTTTGTTTTTTTTTTTTTTCCAGCTGTTGGTTAACTCTGTCTTTTGTTATTTTACCCTTCCATTCTCACTAGCTGCCTTTTGGGCATACCTGACACACCTCTAAAGCCTGGGTGGCAGAACCTGTGTCCACATTACAACCTTTCTGTGGCAGAGTTTCCAATTCAGAGATATGCTGCAATGCCATAAAAAAGAAAAATACTGTCTCCTAAGCTTTATTTTGAACCAGAGATGTAGCATTTTAATATTTAATGAAAACTGGCCACGTGGCTATCACTTCTCATTCCATCAAATAGTCTGAATATCTGAACATGTTTGAAATGCAGAATTACTGCACCATTTCAGAATAATTTAGCTTGGTAGGCATGTCTGGAGGTCATGCAGTGCAACTTGGTTTGTAGCTGGGCATCTTAGATCCTGAAGACTGAGGTGGCAGATGCCAGGAGGAATCTTGACCTCTCTGAAAGCAGCAGCAAAGCTCCTGGTACTCCTGTTCAGCAGCAGCCTTCACCAAAATAAATCCTACCACAGGACTTCGGTGTTTGTGGTGTGGTTTAGTTTGTGATGCAGTGAGAGAAAATAGCTTGTGATTCCTGGTGATGATCACATCACCAACCCAAGCTGTCATTCTGCATGCAGACGAGGTGATGCCAAGCAGCCCACACTCCCAGGCAGCCCCGAGAAAAACAGCCCCGAGAAAAACAGCCCCGAGAAAAAGAGCCCCCTGCACCTGGAGCAGAGGCACCACATCTCTGCAAGAACACTCATGGCTTTCACTCACTGAAATCTGTCACTTTCTTCCACAGTTGAAACATTTCTTCCACCAACTCCCAGATTCTCCTGGACTCAGCCCTGGTGAGGCCACAGCTCGAGTCCTGTGTCCAGTTCTGGGCCCCTCAGCTCAGGAAGGAGATTGAGGTGCTGGAGCAGGTCCAGAGAAGAGCAAGGAGGCTGTGAAGGGATCCAGCACAAGTCCTGTGAGGAAGGGCTGAGGGAGCTGGGGGTGTTGAGGCTGGAGAAGAGGAGGCTCAGGGGAGACCTCATCACTCTCTCCAACTCCCTGAAAGGAGGTTGGAGCCAGGGGGGGGTTGGGCTCTTTTCCCAGGCAACTCTCAGCAAGACAAGAGGGCACAAGAGGTCTCAAGTTGTGCCAGGGGAGGTTTAGGTTGGACATTAGAAAGAATTTCTTTCTGGAGAGGGTGATCAGCCATTGGAATGGGCTGCCCAGGGAAGGGGTGGATTCTCCATCCCTGGAGATATTTCCAAAGAGCCTGGATGTGGCACTCAGTGCCATGGGCTGGGAACCACGGGGGGAGTGGATCAAGGGTTGGACTTGATGAGCTCTGAGGTCCCTTCCAACCCAGCCCATTCTGTGATTCTATGATTCAGCAAGAGCTGTAGTTCCAAGAAATGCGGAGAATACTTGTAAATTTAAACTTTTTTTGCATCTCTTTTGAAAATGTGACATGTACAAAAAGCACTGAGGGAACGACCCCTCTTTAAAATGTGAATCAATAACCGTATCTGGCATCAAAACACTGGCTTTCTGACAAATCTTTTCTAAAGGTGTGAATGGTTAATCTTAGTACAGGACTTGATGTTTTGACAAAAACATTAACAAAAGCAGAAGATGGGAGACAAATGAGTTTTGCTAGAACATATGGTAATCACCAGCTAAAAGACCACAAGATCACCTATTTAAATTTTTTTTTTATTTTTTATTTTTTTATTGGCTAGGGGTGGGTAGGGGAACAGACATGAAGACACCATGCTGAATTCATGGCACTGAACCTGTCATACATGTTCTGCTGCAAGAGCCTTTCAAACTGTATTTTCAAAACCAGAACATACACTTGCAGACTGCTGCCTACAGTAGAATCTGTAAAATGGAATCAAATCAGAAATGAAGTTGATTTATATTTTCTTACTGGTGAACATACCATATAAATTTGGAGTTGAATTCCTACTAACATGATGCTAAATCTCCATAAGGTTTATGTTAATCCTTCAGATGCTTTGCTATTGAGGTATTATTGATTAATAGTGGGTAATCTATCTAGATGTACCTTTGTGAATAAAAGCAGACTGGTTATTGTAGTACTGATTTTTCTCAACTCAAGCTTATTCAAATCTAAGCTCAGTTATGTCATCAATATTTTCATACTCAGATTAAGCAATCTGAGGAAAATGTTGACTATGACACTTCTGTAAAATTTGTTCATATTGGCTTTAAGAATATTTAAGTGTTGCTTGTGTTGAACATGGACACAGAGTCTGTTACAGGAGCTGAAGTGGTTGTTTAACTCCACACTATTCATGATAGTTAATTGCCATTTAGCTTGCTTATCACTGTAAGGAGAATATTCTTTTATAGAATCAAAATGTGTCTTACTTTCTGTACAACTATATCGGGTTTAATCATCACATACTATTTGCACCTCTTGTTTTTTCTAAAAAGTAATGGGAACATGTCCTGGTTTTGTCTGTCTACAAATACAGGGCCTTGACTTTATACTATATAATTTTATAGTCAAGATTAATCTCCTTTTGTAGTCAAAATCAGACCTTTCTAAGCACTACTGAAGCTATTTTTACACACACATTTATTCACCTAATTGTCCTGTATTAGTAATTTCTTAACACTATGTAGAATATCTTTCTATGTTATGACCTTGGTTTTTCTATTGTTTTCTGTTGTAAAGATAAACTAATTGAATTTGACATTTAAAGGTACTTTAGAATAAATTTCTATTCCTTGTTTTATCCCTCCCCCTTTTTTCTTTTTTTTTTTTTTTTTTTGAGACTAAACTAGAGGGATTGTTCCTTTAGCAGCCTTCCATTTAATATCATGGTCATTTTGCTGAAAATCTCCCTCAGCAATACATTATTGAAGCAGAGCTTTTTAAAGAATAAGGAGTACAGCACCAAAGTCCTTTCTGTAGAATGAGAACATTTAGTTGACTTTTCTTAATAACCCAAGAGAGCATAACCTCACTCTTCACTTTCAGTACTTATGATTTTCTTTGAAATTTTGTCAAAATGAAAAAGAATTCTAAGCTGAAAGGGACAAGACCTTTAGAGTAAGTATAATCTAGTTAAAGGGTCCATAAGGGAACATCAGGATTCAACACCTATACTGCAGATAGTGCTCTGAGTGGATGAAAGTAATGGAAGAACAATCTAGACCATGGTATATAAGACAGGTTTCAGAATTAAAATAAATTTAGGAATTAAAAAAAAAAATCCTTTATAAGTGTTTCAATCTACTACAAACAAAAGTATTGTATGTTCTTAGTATTTAATTTGGTTCAAATGTGGTTCCTTGGCTTATGTGACATATTATTAGTACTACCACTGTCTTTAGGCAGTATTTTAGGAGCTAATATGTCATCTTTCAAAATTAAACTTAAATGCATAATCAATGTTAAAGCATAATTAAATAAATGGCACATATTTTTCTCAAGACAAATTTGTATGAGCTCGTTTTCCCCATTATGAGTTGTCTTTGGGGGTCCTCTTGTGGTAAGATTTATTTATTGCACTTAAAATCGTGGCAATGTAGTCAGGCAATCTTTGAAGAGATCTGTCTTCAAACATTGTTTTTTGCACTTTGTGAATGTACAGAAAATGCAGCTTAACATTATGTGATTTTTGAAAACCACAGAAAGGAAAAAAAAAAAAAAAAAAAGAAGGTAAAATATGTTCAGGATTCAATCCTATAAATGGTATAAATTGTCAAGGACAATTTTCAAATTACAAAATGGTAACATCTTAGCTATTGAGACAAAAATGTCAGCTATGTTAGCTGAAAAACAACGACAAAACCAGAAAAACCCCAACAAATAAACAAACACCAAACCCAACCAACCAAAGAAACACCAAAATAAAAAACCAAACAAAAACCAGAAATGCTACTATTACAGGCTGATTGATTCCTTTACTTTTTTTTTTTTTTTTCCCTACACTATTCACACATTGACACAGGGTAAGATTACAGTATTATTTTCAATAACAGTTTAGTGGAGAGATACAAATCTTTTAAGTTATATTTGCTTGAAATAGGAAGTTAAATATAATTCTCTGTCAGGATGATGCCATTTTTATATAGTTCTTCCATCAGGGTCACTACAGGTGATGTTAAGGCCATACAAGCACAGTAGAATACAGGACCTTGGAAATATGGATATATTGCTGCCCAACAACACTGGAAATTCTGATACAGATTGGGAAGAGCCATGTGATCTTTTCAGATTAAAATTGCAGTAATTAATTGCTCCAAAGGGACATTAATCTTCATAAATCTCTGGTCTAACTTCAGTATTGAAGCATCCTGCTCATAGGCACAACAAAATGGACTCAGTTAAATTACCCCGGGTCCCAGAAACACACGGTTGCATTCTGTGTGATAGAATTAGATGTGAAATATTCTACAAATATCTACCTCTTGTCCAACTAACTTTATGTTCAGGACCGACTGGAAATGTAGACCCTATAAGCCTCCAAGTTCCATCTTTGATGCAGATGCTAATGAATGCTGCCCTTTAAAAAATTAAAAAAATGGAAAACTCCATGAAGGGTCATCATGTGGGATTCATCTAACTCTGTGTGATGTCTGCAGTACAACTGCCTTCATCTCAACTCTTATCCAAGATTCTATTTATGGCCAGTGAAATTTAGGGCTGTACTTGCCTCACTCTCAAGGTGGCCAATTAATCACAGTCATTTTGAGGCAAGTTTGGGTATTATTCATAATTCCATGGAGCAAAGCCATCCCTGGTGAGTTAACTCCTAATGCACCAGCCCTTTCCAAGTGACAGCATCAATGCCTATACTCATAAAGCTCTATAAATACCCATAAAGTTCTATAAATACTCATAAAGCTCTATAAATACCCATAAAGCTCTATAAATACTCATAAAGCTCTATAAATACCCATAAAGCTCTATAAATACTCATAAAGCTCACCAAATACTAATTTTTATAGCATCCAGAGATATATTTAAGTGCTGTATGTTAATCCTAAAAATTAAATTAGTTAATCCTCAAAATTAAAAATCCTAAAAATTAAAAATCCTAAAAATTAAATCCTAAAAATTAAATTAATTAAAATTAATCCTAAAAATTAAATCCTAAAAGTTAAATTTAAATAAAAAATAAATAAAAAATCCAGTATGGATTGCCATACAATATTCACACAGCCAGTATGCACATGGTAGGGGAGCAGCTCTGTGTTTATGGCTACAAATGTTGTCCAACCACCTGAAAATAATAGAACATTTCTCTTGCACTGCATTCCAACTGGTTGTACTCCCAGTTTTCTGTCTTTTGTTTGTTTGGTTTTTGTTTTAATTCATTCATTTTCGAGACCCACATCTTTTCACTTTCACATCAAATGTGATTTGGTAAATGCTTAATTAAAAAAAAAAATTAGCTGAATAAACTAACATGGAGTTTTACACGTGAATGCAAGTGTCATCTATTAACATGGACTGTTCACAACACCCAGGGACTTCTGCAGATGAAATAACATGGAGGCTTAATGTCATCATAAATAAATTTGTGGGGGTACAAGAGAAATGGATAGAATCTCATGATGAAATTCAACAAGGGGAAGTGCAGAGTTTTGCATTTGGGGAAGAACAACACGATGTCCCAGTATAGGTTGGGGGCTGAGCTGCTGGAGAGCAGTGTAGGTGAAAGAGACCTGGGGGTCCTGGTAGACAAGAAGATGCCCATGAGCCAGCAATGTGCCCTTGTGGCCAAGAAGGCCAATGGCATCCTGGGGTGCATTAGAAAGGGTGTGGTTAGTAGGTCAAGAGAGGTTCTCCTCCCCCTCTATTCTGCATTGGTGAGGCCACACCTGGAGTATTGTGTCCAGTTCTGGGCCCCTCAGTTCAAGAAGGACAGGGAAGTGCTTGAAAGAGTCCAGTGCAGAGCTACTGAGATGATTAAGGGAGTGGAACATCTCCCTTATGAGGAAAGGCTGAGGGAGCTGGGTCTCTTTAGTTTGGAGAAAAGGAGACTGAGGGGTGACCTCATCAATGTTTTCAAATATGTAAGGGGTGAGTGTCAGGGAGATGGAGTTAGGCTTTTCTCAGTGGTGACCAGTGATAGGACAAGGGGTAATGGGTGTAAATTGGAGCACAGGAGGTTCAAGTTGAATATCAGAAAAAATTTTTTTACTGTAAGGGTGACAGAGCCCTGGAACAGGCTGCCCAGGGGGGTTGTGGAGTCTCCTTCACTGGAGACATTCAAAACCCACCTGGACACGTTCCTAGGGGATGTACTCTAGGGGGCCCTGCTCTGGCAGGGGGGGTTGGACTAGATGATCTTTCCAGGTCCCTTCCAACCCCTAGGATTCTGTGATTCTCCTGAGTGGGAGATGAAACCAAATAATTGTGCAGCAAAACTCTACGTGGTATGTTTTCAAATTCAGTGATATTCAAAGAGTAAAAAAGGAAATGTGTTACTGAGAGCTTTAGACCAACAACAGAATACAGATACTCTTCAGAAAGAATGCAGAAATTACTACAATTTTTAAATGAGATGTTACTCCAAGAAATAAGATACCATGAAGCACACAAGAAAGAGACAATCCACCAAAACAATTATTTCAAAGGTGAGTTGAATGACCAAGACAGTTGTGTTTTGGATGACCAAAATGAGCTAGATCTTGACAGTCAGACTTTGTAACTTGTAAAAATATAATATAAATACATATATTTTAAATGTAAAATATATATAAATAAATATATGTAAATATACATTAAATATATGTATATTTAATTAAATATATTAAATATATTTAAATATAAAAAAATATATTTATTTAAAATATATGTATTTATATTATATTTTTACAAGTTACAAAGTTTAATATTAATCTCCTGAAGTTTAGATTTCAGTGTTTACTTCTTTTAATCTTCTCTGAGAAACTGGGAAGCATCTGTACTGCAGACAAAATGTTGTGTGGCTTCTTTCCATATCCAGGTCAGGAAGACACAATATACTGCAGAAACTGAAAACCACTTGTGGAAACATAAACCTGCACTAAAGCAGAATCTGTGACACAATAAACCTTGGCTACCTATCTCTTCTGAACATAATATACAGAAAACTACATATTTGGAGGAGGAGACACTAATGACTTACAAAAGAAAGTCAAGTTTAATTGAAGGTCATCTTAATTTTGACAGAAAATCAATAAATAGTTGGCTTTTCTCACTGATGTATTTTTACAAGATCTAAGATTACCCACCAGTCTAATGCATGTAATGAAGGATTGCTATTTTTTCTAACAATTTTACAATATTAATTTTTTTTTTTCTTTTTTGTAATGGTTGTATTCTCATTGCCTCTCCATGTGAACACTGCCTTTTAGAGGATCTTCTTGAGACTCTAAAGTTCACATTAACTATTCAGAGGTCTGAGTGAACAGGCACACAGCAGGGTTTCTCATCCCCACTCTTGCAGTTTTTCTCTGCTTCTCTTCCAATTTCTGGGGACATTTTCTGTGTGTGGCTGGAGAGTTGGGCAGGGAGAAACATGATGAAATTCAACAAGGGGAAGTGTAGAGTTTTGCATTTGGGGAAGAACAACACGATGTCCCAGTATAGGTTGGGGGCTGAGCTGCTGGAGAGCAGTGTAGGTGAAAGAGACCTGGGGGTCCTGGTAGACAAGAAGATGACCATGAGCCAGCAATGTGCCCTTGTGGCCAAGAAGGCCAATGGCATCCTGGGCTGGCTCAGGAACAGCGTGGCCAGCAGGTCCAGGGAAGGGATTCTGCCCCTGTGCTCAGCCCTGGGGAGGCCACAGCTTGAGTCCTGTGTCCAGTTCTGGGCCCCTGAGCTCAGGAAGGAGCTTGAGGTGCTGGAGCAGGTCCAGAGAAGAGCAAGGAGGCTGGGAAGGGATCCAGCAGAATTCCTGTGAGGAGGAAGATGACCACGAGCCAGCAATGTGCCCTTGTGGCCAAGAAGGCCAATGGCATCCTGGGGTGCATTAGAAAGGGGGTGGTTAGTAGGTCAAGAGAGGTTCTCCTCCCCCTCTATTCTGCATTGGTGAGGCCACACCTGGAGTATTGTGTCCAGTTCTGGGCCCCTCAGTTCAAGAAGGACAGGGAAGTGCTTGAAAGAGTCCAGCGCAGAGCTACTGAGATGATTAAGGGAGTGGAACATCTCCCTTATGAGGAAAGGCTGAGGGAGCTGGGGCTCTTTAGTTTGGAGAAAAGGAGACTGAGGGGTGACCTCATCAATGTTTTCAAATATGTAAGGGGTGAGTGTCAGGGAGATGGAGTTAGGCTTTTCTCAGTGGTGACCAGTGATGGGACAAGGGGTAATGGGTGTAAATTGGAGCATAGGAGGTTCAAGTTGAATATCAGAAAAAATTTTTTTACTGTAAGGGTGACGGAGCCCTGGAACAGGCTGCCCAGGGGGGTTGTGGAGTCTCCTTCACTGGAGACATTCAAAACCCTCCTGGACACGTTCCTAGGGGATGTACTCTAGGGGGCCCTGCTCTGGCAGGGGGGGTTGGACTAGATGATCTTTCGAGGTCCCTTCCAACCCCTAGGATTCTAGGATTCTATGATTTGACTGGATGTCACTCCTGGGTGTCACTTTAGACAGGAACAAGCTAATAAAACTGCAATGCTTTGGTTACAGTCAACCTTCTGCTATTTTCATAATAAAGCAACCTTGCCTGAGAAGTTTTTTTATGACTCTATTGATTGTGTTTCTCCCAGTTATTGACCTGGTGATTATAACATCACCATTTCTGTTAGATGCATTTTATTGAGACTGTTTTGTAACCCAAAAAGAGAATCTGACTTCCTTTAAACGAATGTGACTGCCTCTTCCTCTCCTAAATTTTTGGCTGCAGATGTAAATTAATAAGACACCAGTCTGAACTGTTTGGTCTCACTGAAATGAGGCACAACCCCATGTACCTCAGATGACTGTAAAGTTATTTTTTTCTCAGTATCTAGTACAGTCAGAAATAATACATATTATGACTCTCAGATTTAGCTGGAAATACAGAAATCTCACCAGTATGGCTCACAGGAAACCACAGTGTGGGGGAAGACATCCAGGAGAAGCTCCTGCTTGAAGTGATGCATAAGGAAAAGCAGAAAATGTGAAAGGTTGAATTAAAATCTCCACAAACCTTGGCAAGACTAAGCTGGACCCAAAAATGGATGTTTAAATAAGGAGGATTGTATATCATTCCATTAAGACATTTTGATGGTTAACCAGATTAAATATTTTTTTTAAATATTTTTAAAAAAATGTTTCATTTGTAGTTGTAGCCCCTGACCCAGCTTTAAGGTAAAGAACACGAGGTAAAAAAAACCCACTCAGTTTTTCTCACTCTTACTCCAGATTCTGCATGAAGCCTCTTTAACAAATCAACTCCTGAGCAACCCAGGATGCTGGAAAGGATTTGGTTGCTGCTCTTGTTGCCAAAGGTTGGTGTTGGGGGCTGCATTTGGAATCTGATTCCTTCAGTGTGAGGAATCAAAGCTGCCACTGCCTGGTGAAGACCAACAGAAAACTGCAACACCTAAGATATAAATTCTAGGGAAATTTTCTCAGCTAAACCACTCCCAGTGATCAAGGATACAGGACTCTGAGTGCTCTTTGCTTTAGCTTTCTGTCCTTCAGCTTTTCCTAAGGAGGACAAGATAGGAAGAGACTTTTTTCCCTGTATTCTCCACAAACATTGAAAAAAAAAATGAGTAAATCTGTTAGTGAATGAAAGACAACCTTGTTTTTTTTTTTAAAAAAATATTTTGATGGTGAGAACTGTCATTCCAAATGCAGAGTGCCTGAAATACCAATTACACCAACTGCTGGAGATCTGGGTAAGAAACTGAAGAACCAAAGTCCTGTAGGACCAAGCCCAACACTTGGAACAACTGAGTTGAGATTGCTGGGAATTCTGAAACAATTTGGGAAGGCAGAGGGGCAGGAATTATGGCTGGATTATAATCCCACACCTCTGCAGGGTGTAACTGAACACCAGGATTGGATGTAAGATGTGGTCTGACACTTGAGCAAAATAACTTTTTGCCATTAATATAAAAAATACAAGAGTGGAATTACTGAGATGCATTTTTATGTTGTCACTCTGAAATACAGACACATTTTAAAGAATCTGGTTTAGTCAAAGTCTACAAAAGAATCAGCTTCTTAATTTGAGAACACATTTCAGAAGGGATGGACAGCTCACTAGGAAATAAATTAAAATAGCAAAGCCAGTAATTAAAAAAAAAAAAAGCAGTCAATCAGCAGAAAAACTAGAGGGGGCTCTGTAACTTTTCTCATAAAACAGACAAGGATTAAAAACATTCAGTAGTCAGGACAGAGTAAAAAATGCTGAATTTAAGCAATGGCAAGAAAGGTTTCAGTTAAGCATTAATAAAGATTATAGCCTAAAGCAGCTTTTAACTTAGAGAAAGTGGTGAAACCATCACTTGAAGTCATTAAAAATTAGTCAAAATTAAACACCTTTTTGCTCTGTCTGCTCAGAGATAATCTGCCTTTGTGAC
The DNA here is from genome assembly GCF_036169615.1 of Heliangelus exortis. Taxonomy (NCBI): domain Eukaryota; kingdom Metazoa; phylum Chordata; class Aves; order Apodiformes; family Trochilidae; genus Heliangelus; species Heliangelus exortis. Next base: position 2,474,003 of record NC_092435.1, on the reverse strand, counting down.
AGCAAACTGTTTTATTAACAAAAGAGTAACAGTGAATGCAAGGAAAAAACCAAACCAAACAGCTGAGGTGGCCACCATCTCTCAAAGCACTGTTGGAATTTTGAGTTTAACCATTTATATGTTTTCTAGTTTTTAAAACATGTATTTCTAGCATGAAGAAGTCACACGAGAGGTCACATTTAATTACCTAAAGTTCTGTATGGAGAAATGTCACAGGTGTGGTTTTAGTCAGACACAAATGCTGTGTCATTGCTTCTCATATTTAAATTTTTCTCCCTCTTGAACCCTCTGCCACCCAAGTCAGTTCTAAGAATACCTCATTAATGTGCAAAAAAAAAAGGATGTGAAACTGAATCACTGAATTGCACTGACCCTTCATCACACTAAGAACTTGCTAGGTATCCAAATCTGATAAAAAAGGAATCAAACACCTCTCCTTCAGGGCAGACCATTATCACACTATTAAATTTACTTCAGTGCTGTTAATAAACATCACAACAAGGAGGTGAACACACAGGGATGGGTACAGGCAACTCTCCCTTCCACGCTGAAAAATTAAACAGAAAAGAGAAGTTTTGGTGGATAACAAGAAATACAATGCACCTTTTCATAGCCTAACTGCAAAATGCTGTACACTGGAAAACACTGGTTTGCAAGGTTTGAGACACATTGTGTAAAAAAACCAGAGGAAAGATGGAATCAGGCTTCTTGAGTTCAGCAGTTTCAAACACACATCACTAAGTGCAGAATTTCACTGCATCACTGGGCTGGGATCATCACAGCTGTGATAATATTTTGTAACTGTGACTTCCTGGAGTAACGATTCAACTCTTTTAATTTCTTCTTAGTCTTGTTAGTAAAAAAAAAAAAAAAAACAAAAACAACAAAAAAAAAACAACACACATAGGAAGATCACGTTAATATTTGTGCTGGCTGAACAAGCAGATTTTAAGCTGAGGTACTTCCAGCTGAAAATGCATCGTCATGGCCACAGCGGCTCTTTAAATATTCACCACCGGGTTCTACGGAGAACCATACCCAGTGTTACCTCGCTGCCACAGAAATTTGAGCCAAAATGTGACTTAAACGCCGCTAAAGTGCGTTGTATGGCGGCCCTGTCAGTTCACTGCACAGAGCTCAACTCTCACAGGGAGAGGCAGAGCACTTCCGGGCCGACACCTCCTATTACGCACCCCACGAGGTGTCCAGCTCTTAGACATAACCACAATGCCCTGACCTAACCATTCCTTCTCGCAGACCTCGATACAAAACGCCTCAATCCACATTTTATCTGAGGGGACGCAGCGCCCACCGCGTAGCTGAACCTTTTCCCCCTGCCGCGGCAGCCACTGCCTCCCTCAGGGACCTGAGCCCACCCCGCTTTCCGGCCCCGGCCTCCTTCTTCCCCTGCCCGTCCCAGACACCCCAACGCTCTCTCGGCTCCATCATTCCCCCCGCCGCTTCCCGGCCCCGCTCCGTTCACCCCGGAGCCCCCCGCTCCGCACCCCCTTCTCCCCCTTCCCTGAGGGACGAACGGACCGGGCCGCACTTCCGCCCGCCTCCGTCAGCTCGGAAGCCGATTGGCCAGCGGGGCCGTCAATCACGCGGGAACTTCCGGCACCGCTACCGGATTCCGCCTCCCCTCTCGCCGCTTCGGCTGCGGCTGCGCGCGGGGCAGCGCGCGACCCGGCCGTTAGGCGGTGGGCGAGCGGCGCGTGCTGCCAGGGGGCAGCTCCCCGGCCCCGCCCCCCGCCGCCCGTCACGTGACGCGGGTTCGGTGTCCGCACCCCAGCGCGGCGGCGGCGCCCCCGCAACCTCCACCCCCACCCTCACCCCCCCCCCCCCCCGCATCCCCTTCCCCCGCCCCGCACCGCCCGGCGGTGACCGTTTCGCTTTCATTTCCGGGCGGGCGGGAGAGCGCGAGCAGCGTCGGCCCCAGCGTCCCCGCAAGCGCCCCCGCCCCTGCCCCGCGCGCCCCTCCCTCCGCCCCGCCCCCTCGGGCTCGGGGCGAAGCGAGACTCCCCCTCCCCTCCGCTCCGCTCCGTTCCGCTCCCCTCCCCCGCCCGCTCACACCCCTCGGCCGCCTCCTCTGCCCCCTCCTGCGCCGGGAGAGAGAAAGGGAAGGGAGGAGGCGCCGGGCTTGGGTCTCCCGCACCGAGCCGCCGCGGGCACAACATGGAGGAGCTGGTGGTGGAGGTGCGGGGCTCCAACGGGGCCTTCTACAAGGTACCGGGTGCTGGCGGCTGGGTCGGGCTGGGCCTCAGGGGAGGGAGTGGGGCCAGGGACGGGAGGAGGAGGAGGCGGTGGCAGCGGTGGCGGCTCCTCCTCCCCGCTCTGAGGGAAATCGGAGGCCTCGGGGCAGGAAAGAGGGGAGGAGGAGTGGGCAGCGGTGGAGGCCTCGGCGGGTCTCTCTCTGGGTGTCGGGGAAGAGGGAGCCGGGTTGCTGGAATAAGAGAAGCCGGGGCCGCCGCCTCCTCCCCTCCCCCGGGGCTGAGGGAACTCCAGGCCTGATGAGGGAGAGAAGGAAGAACGGGAGAGGCCCTCGGTCGGCGTCCGAGGAGGCCTCGGGCCTTCCCCCTATTGTGGGAAGGGGAGGCCCTGGCGCTGCCGGGGAGGCGGCGAGGGGAGCCCTGGGCCGGCTTCTCCTTGGCGCTGAAGCGAGGATCAGGGCTGGGGATGGGGCATTAATTGCTAAATCCTCAGCTTTTGTCGCTACTTAAGGAAAGTCTTTCTCGCTCTCTACGTTTCCAGGAGAGCTGCACTGCTAGTGCACGGCGTTTAAGGCGGGGGAGGAGGGGGGCCCCGCTTAAATCCACGTTCATGATAAAAATGCTGTGGTGGATTCCTGCTTTTTATGCTATGGCAGAGGACACTGCCTATTGATATTCGAGAGAGCATTGCTTGACCAAATATATATATGTGCTGAGTTGCTAAATACATTTAATTATCCAATCTACTTCTTAATGAAACTACTTAATGGCATTCCCTGTTTGTTGTCAAGCCCTTGTGTCGAATAAAGCCATCACTGAGCCTTGAACAGAAATGCTGAGTATTTAATATTTTTATTAATACTGTGTAGTATTGCTGTGGCTTTGCATGAGTTGGGTTGTATTAATCAGCATATTAATAGGGGATCATTTGTGGCTTTACTCTGTTCACTGAAAACTAAAATTTGGACAGAGTGGGTTTGGGCCTGCTGTCACTGACATGTTATCACCATACCAGAAACAGTCATAGATGAGTTTTCTGCAAGTCTGTCATAGTTTAAATGTTGCTAGTACATTAAAAAATGGGCCTAGTTATTGTGCAACATCCAGTATTTATGTTAGCATTGAAGGAACAGGTAGAATTTCACACTCTGATGTTAGTGTGGAAGGGTAGGCTGCTATCCAGATGATACAGTTCCAACAGCTCTTGAGTATTTCTGAGGGGCAAAAAAGAAAAAGACTTCCAAAAAACTTATTTTTAAAATGCTCATGAGCATCTCCCAAGAAGTATGCATGAAACAAATCTGTCAATATGGAAAATGAGCATCCTCTGGGTTTCCAGTGGTGTAGCCCAAGTCCTAGATCTGTGTGTTGCTTTCTGGAACTAAATTATTTAGCACATTAAAAAATCAGTTTTACATTTTTAAAGATAGATTGTTCATTCAGAAAGAAACAGAAGCCACAAGTATACTGTATATGAGAATTTTTAACAAGATTTTATCAAACTATTTTAGAGTATTTAAACAATAATGCAAAATAAATTGTGATGAAAATGTGACAGGGTGACAAATATTAGCAAGGAAACTTGTGAGAGTTGAAAGTAGTTTTTTTGGCTACATTTCTGGTTGTAATTTAGGTGAAAATGAAATTTGAGCATCTGTGTTCATGGGACCTTATTCACTAGTCAGGATTCCATGTACCCAGGTTGTAAGACAGACGTTGCCTCCTGGTCACATCTGTTGTTTGCCTTTTAACTTTTAGAAATTGACACATGATTTTTTTTTATCCCTTAATCTCCAGGATTAGAGATCCATGAGGACTTGGTTAAATTATTTAAGGAGAGAAATGGGGTACATGAATTTATTTGTCTTCACCTGTATTTACCTGTCTGGATAGGGCATCACACTTAAGATAAATGCAGCAACTTTTTAAAACTAAAAAAAAGTTGTGTTTTTTTATTTAAAAGAGCCTCTTCATGCAGTAATGTTCATTCTAAATCAGCAGTTTTTCTCTAGCCTTAATTACTTGAATTTTAGGTATAATTTCTCTCTATAATTTCTGAGCATCACCCTACTATTAAGTAATTTATCTAGCCATTTTCTTCTGAGTTTTATGCCTGTGTTGCAGATAAGGAATTTTATTATAAAATGAGTTGGTTGATCAAGTATAACAAGAAGTGTATGGTGATGTCAAGTGCAAATTTAATTGCAAAATATTTTTTGCAAATCAAAAGCAGAATAATCCATTTATTCAGTCTTGTGGTTTGCTGATAACTTTTGACAATTTCTTTGGCTTTGAATATTTCTAAAGATCTTCTTCAGAATATCTAAGTACACCTCTAGCTTGATATTCAGACATGGAGTGGAGGAATTTGAGGCTGGGAGAGTCATGAAGGAACTAAGTAGCACAAGTAGACTCCTAATTGCCACTTCAGGTATTCATATCTTGTAGCCCTGAGGACCTTAAAAACTCACCTAAGCACTTTTCATTTCATTTTTTTATTTTTCAACTAAGCACTTAGTTTCAGTTTTGAGTGTGCCCATCCTGACAGTACCAAAGTGGTGCCTAATTGTCACCTAAGCCCTGCTGAGAATAATAAACCTGTCTTTTCACTGCTTGGATTACCTGTGGGACTTGATCCAGAAGGCATTCTGAGATACATGGAGTGGGATCATGTTCTACAGAAAGCAGAGGTGATGGTTTGAGGATGCATTCACACTCAACTGGATGATATAAATTAAAGTTTCATGTCTGGATGGCTGTCTGGTATGGGAGTGATTTTTCTTTCCTAGTTTAAAAGTGATTATCTCCTGTATCTTCTGCTGAAGGTGTAGACTGGCCTGCTTATGAGGCAGGTAGTTTTAGAATGTTCTTCCCTGTTAATGTATGTGTTGCCTGTAACCAATTTTTTGCCACTTCTTGCTCAATAATCTTGGTAAAAATCTTTTTATCCCAATGGTTTCAACACTTGGCAGCTTTTTTGTAAGTTTTATGGATACTTGATGTTCTTTTCTTAAAGCTACAACTGGCAAAATCATTTTTCTTAGTTTATTACTTTAGGTCTTGCTATTAACAACTATTTCTTTGGCTTCCTGTTGCATTCTGTATCAGTCTTGCCTTTCTTTCACTGTTGCATACAGGATACCTTCAGCAAATATCTCCAGGCTCTTTGTACCCTTTTCCCTAGTTTATTTACCTAGTTTATTTACCATTTCTGTGACTATTCTTTCCCTATTCTGTTTCTGTGGCCTGCCTTTCTCATATTTGATTAGCCATGTGCTTTCTCTTTTGACTTTCTCTTCTCAACAGGTATGAAATGTTACAGAACTCTTACACAAACACTCGGTGCACATTTATATCAACCTAGGATTTTTTTTGGCCTTAAAAAGCACTTTTTTCCTACTTTCACTCTTTACAGTTAATTATCCTCCTTTATTAAAATGCACACATCTGATGATGTGAGCAGACTTCTAAAAAAGCAACAAAACTTCATGGAGCTGGAGCTTCTATTTGTTCCTTTGAAGTGTTTTTCATTCCATTTAGCACAAAAATAACAAATACTGAATCCTAGAGTAATTTTGATTGGAAAAGACCTTTAAAATCTTCAACTCCAACTGTAAAACTAGCAGTGCCAGTCCACCACTGAACTGGAAACTAAAGTATACCACTAAAGTATACTGCTTTTTCCAGTAATTTTGATTTTTGTATCAAATAATTTGTAAATTCAGACCATACCCTTGTTGCATAACCTTTTGTAGAATATGAATGCACCTGTTTTTCAGAAGTGCCATGACATATCAATGTTGTGCTGTAAACATTTTACTTAATTACATCTGAAGCATGGATGGAGTGAAATGTTACTTTCAGTGACACAAACAATTAAATTTGGTGTAGAATTGCCACATTTTTTTTTTCCACATTGGAGAAGAATTGTCCCTAGCCACTATAAAACATGCTTCTGTTCACAGAAGTAAAAGCAAACCTTTTTTGCCCATTGATTTCTTTTTCTTTAGTTTTATTTTTCTCTCTGCTAGTAGTAACAGGGATATCCCAGCTGCTGTAGTCTTTCACTGTTCTGTCTCTCATTTTACTTCCATTTAGTTTCACTATTTTTTAATGCTTTTCATCTATGTATTCATATTTTTCATAGCAAGTGTTCTGTCCCTCTTGGGTGTCCCTTTTTGTTCCTTTGGGCATTCAAACTCACCTATATGCTCTTTTATGTTTTAATTTCTGTGCCAAACTTAATATTTCAGAAAAGACTGCAGAATGCTCATTGTATTTTTCTTAATATGTTGTGTGAAATCACTACATCTTTTGTGCTTTACTGAAACCTTGGGGGTGGCTGGGTGGCTTGTCCTGTGTCTGAGAATTTGGCTTAGAGTGTGGAAAGCCTCATTTCTTTATAGCATTGTACATAATTTTACACATTTTAGAGAATAAAGACAACCAAGCATTTTATATAAGCTTTCATTTTTGTTTTCCAAAGGCATTAATGGTTCCATATTAATTTATGTTTTTTTAAGAAAACAAAAATGTTTGAAAACATTTCTGTTTGTGTTTAGGAATGTAGAAATATGTAGTGCTGTAGACTCCAAATACATTTCACTTAGTACAGGTCTATTTAAATATTTCTACCAGAGGAAAATTGACATTCTGCTATCATACAGAGTATGAAAAAATTCAGATAAGTGTCTCTGACATTTTTTTCTGTGTCACAAGAAACTGAAGAGGAAGGAAAATCACATTTTTATGGGTAGATGAGATTAAACAACCAAATATTTAGGCCATTAATGTATTTTGTCTGGTTAAATGTTTTTTTCAGCATAAATCTTACATGGACAGAGGCAGAAGTGTTGTATATATTGCATCTTTCAAATTAGGTACTGGAAAATCATAATTCACTTTGTAATTAGATAAAAATTCATTACAATCAATTTATGTAATTGTGCAAGGCTAGAAATTAAAAGGCAAACAACAGTGTTATGACATCAAATTTTTGGCCAGGCTGGAGTGGTGAAAAACCAGACATTCCATCTCTTTCTGTGGTTGAGTCTTATGAACTTGGTATAAAGTAAAGAAATGATGTTGGGTTTGTAATTTTCACAGCAATATCTGTATTGTTTCTACTTGTTTCTGGTCATCAGTTATCCTTCATGTTCCTAGTTCAGGTTCCTTCAGATTTCTGGACTGTGACCAAAGCAATGCTGAAGACCCATTTAGGGAGAGCTTGTGTAGGGCAGCAGAGTTTAATGCTCTTTCAACTAGCTGTGTGTCCCAAGTTTTAATTTTTCCAGTTAATAAGTAGTGGACTGTTTAAGGCTAATGTTCAACTTGGTGGTGATGTTAGGCTAGTCCTCAAATTGATAACTTTTATTTATTTGTGTCAGCACCTGTGTTAATGGTAGGTTTTAGCATATTAGGACCAGTATATGCTCTATTTGCTAGGATTCTACTCAAAAGGAGTTGGCTTCATCTGAATCTGAGATGCAGTCTTGCTCTTCACTGCTGTGCTTGTGCATTTTTCTCTCACTTCCTGTAATTTTTAGGGCTATTTAGAGCATCTTTTGGTGTTTTTATCACTGGAGAGGGGATGACTTCTTCAAAAGTGTCTTTCACGTCAGGAGAAGTGATTTTTGGGGGGATTTTATGAGAAAATAAATAAACTACTTCTCAGGGCATTGTCTTGAGTTATTCTTACCAGTTTTCCTCAAGGCTGTTAAGTGTTCTTGGTGTCATTTTTGTTGGATTTGCTATATAAAATAATCTCTGCTTTTGCATACTGAAGTGTTACTAATAATACTAAGTCCTGTCCTTTTCCAGTCTGTGCTGTTAAGGAGTCTTTCCAAATACTTGGTAGTGATTACAGTATTTTTCAGGTATTAAAGGCATCCATTTCTGCTACATCTATAAGAATAGGTGCTTCAGAGCTGCATATGACAAACATTGGAAGAAATGTGTGTGGAGCCTTTGAAGGTGATGTGTGTAACGTTGCAAAATGAGTCAGGACTGCCATAGCATTTGTCAAGTTCATCTCCAGTTCTGAAATTTTCTTCAAGAATACACAGCAAAATGAAGCATTAGATAAATGTTCAGTATTCCTAATCATCAGCCCAGAGTTCTGTCCCCTGTTTATGTAAATAGCATTTCTGTAGTACTGTCAAGATGATCCTGAGATGTGGTCTTAAATCTGTTTTACATCATATAATTTAAAAAAACCAACTATGCTTGTAGTCCCTTTGGAAAGAATATCTTGAAAATTTGAAATACATAATTATGAAAATACTATCAGAGAATATTTTATGTCTCCTTTGGATGTTAGTAATAATAAGCTTTCCAGTAACCTTATTCATGGAGTATTGAGTGATGAGCAAGGTAGAAAAACATTTTTTGCTGTTGTGACTTCTGGTCAAAGTGGCATAAGTTATTTTCATTAACTAGCATTGCACTTCTTCCTTTTAGTGAGTGACTCCAAGTAATGACATTTGTGTGCATGTACTGCTTACTTTTAGTAAAACCAGTTCTTGGAGTTCTGTATCAATCATCAGGTATTGCTCTTCTTTTGACAGTGAAATACTGCTGCAACTCAGGAAATTCTTCAGAATACTTTGAGAGGAAAAATACCAGAATACTTTTCAAAAAAACATTTAGATTCCATATAGGAAAAACCTCTTACCTTCTTGTAAGAGACAAGAGCTGTTCTTGTCTTGGAAACTTGAAATGTGAGGTGAACAAAATGTTCCACAGTCCATTAACTAATACCTCTTCAGAAGTGGTTGTTACTTCTAAATTATTTTCAGTTTATTGAGAATTTTTCAGTCTACTAAAATGGATCTCTGTTGATAGAACAAAGTTTTATGTCTCAGTGTCTCTCATGACCTTTATCTATACAGCTTGCATATATAGCTATAGGGTTTACTACGTACAGACAAGTATTAGTAGAATGCTCAGCACTTCATCAATGTTAATTTGTTTCAGAAGTTCATAGAGATTTTTTAAACTCAAGAAACAGGAAGCCCCCTTTTTTCATCTCATTGCCCCATGACTTCCATCATTTGAGCCCATGAAAAATATTTTCATTGGTAAATAAAGTTCTTAAGAGTATTGATCTTGATTTTTGGTTTGTACCTGGGCGGAGACATTGGAGCTTTAAGCTAAAAATTGATTGAAGGTCAGTTAGTTGAGTACAAAAAGGAGGAAAAAGCCTTCTTGCTGGTGAATCTTTGTTCTTTGCTCTCTGCAATTTATGGGAGTCTGAGCAGAACTGATATCCATGCCTGAGAAGACAAGTGAAGGAAGGCTGCAGGGGATTTAAGTTTGTGCATTATGAAAGTTAAGTGTGATGAAGTAAATAGGAGGAAAACTGCTGAAATGGATATAGATGAGTTTTGTTAGCATGATATTCAAACTTACCTTGAGGTAAAAGAGAGACTTATTTTTTTCTAGGAGTACTGATGTAGTTTAATTTCTGTACCTGTCAAAATACACAAAATGTGTTTATAAAATGAAACGTTTTAAATTTTTATTATAAAACTAATCAGAATGATCTTGTAATTTTTCAGTAACCTTTTCCATGACTTAAAAAGTAGGAATACTGTGTATAACTTGGGTGATGTGTATGTCAGTATGCCAGCAAGTCATGAACCCAAGGAGGTTATCAGCTTTCACTATGTTTTCCTATAGAAGTCTGTTGCAAAATTTAAAATGTTGACTTGAAATACTGATTTTTTTTTTTTTGTTTCATTAGTATCTGTGAAAGAATGACATTGTATGGGTTTAAAATTATTGATAAATATCTGTTAAGTATATACCTTTTTTTTCTACACAGGCATTTGTAAAGGATGTGCATGAAGATTCTATAACAGTTGCATTTGAAAGCAAGTAAGTATTGTTGGTGTTACACATAGAATAAAAGTATTAGCCTTGCACTTGATTCCTCTAAATATAAAAAATAATGTAGAGTAGCATCTTTGAGATATTCTAATCTTGCTGCTAGCATGTTTTAGGATTATATATGATACTTACTATTTTATTACATTTCTGTATAAATGCTTTTAAATTGTTTAAATATTTTAAAGTAGAAGACTGTAGTAACATGGGCTCTGTTGGGATGATAAACATGTTATTGAATGTAAATGATGACAACCTGTGTGTTTGAATAAGTCATCAGTGGTACCATGTGTACCTCTTTGTCATGTGAATGTCTTCATTTAGATTTCACATGTTACATTATAGCAACATTTTTTATTAGATAAGTAATAAATACCAATTTTATAAGATAGAAATGAAACCACATTCCTCTCCTGTCATTTAAGGGCTTAAAAAGTTAACTCTCCATTTTACCATTTAGGTTCAGGTTTCATTTACTTCAGGAAGGAAATGATACACTGCTATATAATATTTACCTGTGAATCTTTGTTATGGCATCATCTTTTGTCTTTTGCAAATAGTTTTCTAGTTTCTTGTCAGGTTCATTTTGAGTCTCTGTTAAAGAAAGTGAAAATCAAAGCTGTGTTGAGACTGAATCCAGATCAAGTTTTCTTCATCTATAGTAGAACCAAAGAAAAAGAACAAGCAGACTTGTTTTGAAGAAAGTGTCCAAATATGTTATGAAACATTTTTAAACTTGATTGGGGAAGCACCTTTGCCCCATCTCAGTGTTCCTCTGACTCTGGACACTTAAAATTCAGCTGGGCAGAGAGCTGGGCCATCTTGTCTTAGACAATGCTTTTGCAAGAAAGATGGGAACAAGTGATCCTTGAGGTCCCCTCCAACCTTTTTATTCTTCTGTTGGTGTTAAAACCTAGAACTGTAGAGTAAAAATTGCTTCTGGAAGATGTCAAAACAGTGCAGGTAGCATCAGAGATTCATCTGAGATGCTTAATTGTCACTTAGGTGTGTTTCTTATTATATACTTAGGTGTGTTTCTTAGGTGTGTTTCTTATTATATACACACTGGATCACATTACCTTTAATACATATATGAACAAAAACCCCACAAAACTAAAGAATGTAAAGTTAAAGATGGGAAATGTTTCTGATTTCTTTTCACAAGTAAGGTGGAAATGTGTAGGCCACTCAATGTATTTTTGTTTGTAGCTGGCAACCAGAGAGACAAATACCATTCCATGATGTGAGGTTTCCACCACCTGCAGGCTATAATAAAGATATAAATGAAAGTGATGAAGTAGAGGTATGTATGCTCCATTATCAACTGGTTTGAGAAGTGAGAGAAACTGGGGTGAAAAATGTCAGGCAAGCCAGTGGAAGGTTTGCTTCCACGTTACATGCTGTCACCTTTTTTCATTCCAAGGTGCTACATAAAACACAATTCAGGAATTCCATGCACCATGACTTCCATGCTAATTTACAAGCATGAACAGCATTGTTCTGGTTACAGATCAGTCTTATCAGAACTGGATTAATCTAGAAATAGATGCCAAACTATAGTTCTGCAGCTCAAGTTAAATATGTGTATTACCAATACTTCAAGCTGGGAGAATTTGCATTATATGTGTGTGTACATAAAATGTAAAAATATGTGTGTGTTAAATGCATAATAGAGTAGCTTTAATATATAATAACATATATTATATATAAATATTAAATGTGATATGTTTTAATCCCTAAAAGTCCCATATTTTATAAAATCATAACAGTTATTTTTATAATCACTTTAAAATTAGTGTAAGAGTACTGTCAGTTTTTACATTTTGCTCAAATGCTATTTAAGTGTGTTTGTATTTGAAAGACAAGAAAACTTTGAGACTTTATATGCCAGTATACTTTGCTCTCTTTTTTTTTATACAGCAGAGTTCCTCATCATATTAATTTCAGCTTTTTTGATGTCTTTTAGCAGTGCTACAGATATATAATGTTATGTATTTTCTTTAGGTTTATTCCAGGGCAAATGAAAAAGAACCCTGCTGTTGGTGGTTGGCTAAAGTGAGAATGATAAAGGGTGAGGTAGGAATATGCATATATACATATATATACTTAATATTTATGTAAACTTCATTTTTCTTGCAATGTTTTTCTCTATTTGTCTGCTCAGTGTTTTTAGATTGTCCCTCTTCATTTTCAAAAAGTTTCTTGATTAGGACTGTTGCAATTCCCACTAACCTCAAGGAGAAAAGTATCAATTTGACTTGTAGAGTTAACAGAAGTGCCTTTTCACTTAGTAGTGTAATGTTTATTCTTGTTATAAAATATGTGGCTTGGATGATTTTATTATTTTTATATCAGTTCTACGTAATAGAATATGCAGCCTGTGATGCTACATACAACGAAATTGTCACAATTGAGCGTTTGAGATCTGTGAACCCCAATAAACCTGCAACAAAAGATACTTTTCATAAAATCAAACTGGCAGTTCCAGAAGATTTAAGGCAAATGTAAGTACAAGAAATTCTTTAACTTTTTTCAAAATGTGGGCAACTTCTTGAGCCCAAGACAAGAAGAAATGAAAATGCTTTTTTACTGCTATAAAGTAACTCCGAAAGTTTTCATAGAAGAAAAACTATGCTCGTGGACATGCTCATACTTTAGAAATTAGAAAAGGTGATTTTAGAAATGCAGCTTAGTCCTGAAGAAGAAGGAAATACTTTCTTTTTAGGTTTGTGTCCAGTATGGATTACTATTTTTATTCTTACAGCTGTGCAGTGATGTGCATAGATTAGTCTGAATCCATTCTTTGTCAGCTTCACTGATAATTTTAATTGGGAGAGTATCTGACAATATGTGCAAATTGGTAGTGAAAAACAAAAGAAAAGCCTGGTTCATAATGTAAGGAATAAGGCATTTTGATAATGGCTATTGGAATAGTTTTGCAGTATTAAAACCTCCCATAATATGATACAGAAACTACTAACTTTCTCCTAGAACGTGGACAAGTCATTCTAATGTAAACATAGCTCTAAAGCTTGGATTAATACTGACTCCCCTGTTGTAGTTTCAGATCACTTTCTCCTTTTTTTTTTTTTTTTTTTTTTTTTTTTTTTTTTTTTTTGAGATACATGTTATTGCCTTGATGTGGAATAAGTTATAAATCCAGGTTAAACTGAAAATTTCTAGAGTTACTGGTATAGTACACAAGTGCACTGAGCTGTGAGTGGTCAGAAGCTTGGAGAACCAAAATACAGCATGAAATGAGAGTAAGGTCATTCTAATAATTCAATGCATCAAACTGGTTCATGGTGTGTTTTGGGCTTGCTCATTGTAACAATTATAGCTTTTAATGTAGTTTTGCTTAATTGGTTTGTCAGTTGATAGATGTACATAGAGAAGATTGCAGAAATCTTTCTGATCCTACTCATGTGAAAACATGAAGTCAAACTGAGTAAAAGAAATCATGATAATAGACTAAAATTATCTGCATTAAAAGGGATATATTTATTTAGGTTTTTATCAATAAATTAAGCTTTTTGACTGTGAAGCAACAAATGCAGCAGTTATTTTTAACTTTGTAGTGCTTATATTCCTAGGTGTGCCAAAGAATCTGCACATAAGGACTTCAAAAAGGCAGTTGGAGCTTTTTCTGTAACATACGATTCTGAAAACCACCAGCTTATTATTTTGGTAAGTACAAATGTCTAACCATATCTTTGACAGTGGATTGTTCCAAAAGCTCACGTGTAAACCACTGTGTTTTCTTTGTTAATAATTTAGTCTATTAATGATGTAACCACAAAGAGGGCAAATATGCTGATTGATATGCACTTTCGAAGTCTTCGTACGAAGTTATCCCTGATACTGAGAAATGAAGAAGCCAGCAAACAGCTGGAGGTATGTTGATTGTTTTCCCTGAAGTCATTTTAATTTTAAAAAATACTTGGCTGTTATGACTTGCATTGAAGTGAAAGTAGTTATTGTTTACTGAAACCTTTTTTGGTGTTAAAAAGAGGCAGATGGAGATGTAACCCAGCCAAAAGTTTACATTTGAAGTACCTGTTCTTGTGAAGACTCATTTTTATCCAAATTTATTTTATTCAGGAGGATTTTGTGTGGGGTTAAATATGAATATACACACACACACACACACACACACACACATTTCTTTCATTTTTTGATGCATAAAATAAGTAGCCATTGTTGCACAAATAGTACCACACATTTAGTAGCTTTGAATTGCTGTTTTTAAAAATAAATAGGAGCACATATGGCAGGATACTGAGTGACTAGAACTGGATCTTGCAAAACAGCCCAGTGAAAATGTGAGATGGAAGGGGTAAGACTGATGTTGGTGTGATGCACAAAGGGATGGTTTTGTCTATAGATAAAATGTTAGCATCTCCTCTTACAGCAGATAACAGTTCCTGGTATTCCTGTGACTGGAGAGTGGGTGTTGACTGGCAAGAAGCTTGACTCATACTTGTCCATGGAAGTAAATAGGAAAGAGGGAGAAGGGGAAAAAAAAAAAAAGTAGGCTAGGAAATAAGGGGATCTTTATACAGTAGAATTAACACTTCATGGTTTTTCTCCTCTCTGCAAATCAGAAAAAACAGCAACATTTTTGAGAACTTTTTAGAGTCCCTGTGAAGACACAGAAGTACCATTTGAACTATTGTAATTCAGTTTCACATGGGTATATACCACTCTTGATACTTTAGAGCCAGGTTTTATCCAACCAAAGGGTTCCATCTGTTTGGTTTTAGCTTGAAGTGGGATGCAGGAGGTTCTCTTGGTTGTTCCTCATCTCTTGATTTCTGTATTTCAGAGCTGTAATGTAACTACGTGTATGTCTTGATTTTTTTCAAGACCAGGAGATGACCAGTTCCTTCTCATTGGTGCTTTTTCTTAAGCACTTCACTTGAGCTCTTCAGTAATCCATTCTTTTCTGTCTTCCTCCAGAACTGAAAATTCTGTGGGCACTTTACCTCTTGCAGTTCAAAGTATTATTTTGGAGGTGGGAAGAACAACAGTGTCTTACATGCCCCCACAGATGCATGCACCAACAGCTGTTGTCATTGATTCCTTTCCCAAACTAATCTTGGATTCTTGCTCTCATTGTAAGGCTGAACTGAACCTTTTTGCTACTGTGAAGAACTCAAGAACTTGGTTTGGTTCTCGCTAGAAAACCACTGTTGGACTTGAGTTTCCACTTGAGTAGTGCTTAAATCAAGGTTGTGACACGAGCATATATGGCTATGATATGCATGACAGCAACTGGCTGGCATTTTTCATGGTGGCATTTGTGTTTCCTGTACTTACATTAAGTAGAAAATCAATTTCAATCAAATGATAGTCAATATTTTATGATTTCTGTTGAGACACTGACACATGTCCATCTGCAAAGGAAATATTTAATGACCACGTTGGGCTTTTACTCCAATAGTATCAGTAGTTAGTTGTTTCCATCAAAGAAGCTTTTCCTGTGTCTTGTGCTCTCTGAAACTTCAAATGTCTTCCACTTTTTTCCTTCTAGCTGTTTATCTTTCCTGCTTTCTGAGACATAATTGCTAGACCAGGTTTTTAGTTTGTTTGTTTTTTTTATTTCCATTTGTTGTATCTTATACCTTTTTTCTTGTTACTGTGTTATCTTCTTGACTTGCATGTCTCTACTTCTCAAACATGGCTTTTAGAGCATCAAGTAAGATAACCAATTATTTCTCTTTATGTTCTTTACCAGTAAGAGGGGCTGAGTTGTTACTTTGAGGCACTAAAAATCCTACATTTTTAAATTTACTCTTGCATTGTGGTTTTTCTACTTTATTCTATCCAAATGCAATTCAGTCATGGCCTTTAAACAGGTATAATACATTATTTGTGTAATTGTTTTTTAATAATTTATTGGAGGAAAGCAGAATACAGAATTTTCTATGTTTAAATAAAATACATAGTACATTACTTACAGAAAGTTAATGATACTTTAGTACAAAGAGGTTTGCTCCAGTCTGACTGTCACAGCCAAGGTTCCCAGTGATGATGTAGCTTCATCTTTTATATGTAACTTACATATAATTTATATATATTATATATATAATTATATATTATACATAATATAAATATATCATAAAATAAAACAAATATTATGAAGTATATTATAAATTTAATTTGTAATTATTATAAATTAGATTTGTACATAAATTTAAGATCTATTATAAATAAATATAAAATCTATTATAAATTTAAAATCTATTATAAAACATATTTATATTTTATATATTATATTTATATATATAATTTTATATATAGGGTGTGTTAGCAAGTGATCTCTGACTTGATCTTCCTGTTCCCTGTTCTCACATGGTGGTCTATAACAGCTGTTGCCTGGTAAATCAACATTTGGATTATCTGCTAGAATGTCCACCTGTGAGCATTAAGCAGAATGTTTGCTTTCTGAGTTGTCTGTAATCAAGTTAATAGAGAGCTTGACACAGCCCTCTGAGTGTTTTGTGACATTCAGATACTTATGGCACTATCTCCTGTAGCTAATTCTCTGTGACAGTGATTTAGCACAGGGTATTTATCAATAGTTTGAAGCAGGAGCAGGGCAGATAACAGTAGGAGTTCAGCTGGGACAGAGCTGGCCTTACTTGGGCACTTTCTTGATGTTTCTTAACCTTTGTAGGGTCTCATGTTGCTGAGGTTAAGCAGATAATTTTAAGTGGGCTTGTATATGTCTGCATAGTAGTTACAACTTTGGCTGCAAAGCAGAAAGGTGTATAAGATTATATATGTTGCCTCTGGGAAGTTAATACACAGCTTTATCTTTTTTTCTTTCTTGCAACACAGTCTTTCCATTTTACTCAAAAGATTATCACAGTTGGATGTTCCTTGTCTTCCCTCAATATATAAATCTGTTGTTAGCATCTACATTTTTATGCAAGAATTTTACTCACTGTGGTAAATAATGACTTTTTTACATATTTTGTATTTATTCTTCTCTCTAGATTTAAGTACTATAACTTCATTTAAATGTATGACAATCTCATTATCATAAACAAAATATTTTTAATACATGTTTATATCTTGACTGATTTCTCTGGGTATTTTTCTTCTTAGAGTGACCAAACTTGGTGATCTTCCTGCTTCATATGGCACAAACATCTTACAAGAAAATCATGTGTTTTGTGAAAGTATGAAGTGGCTATGTAGGAGAAACTTACCAGACACTGGTTTAGCCTTTTTAAACATGAGGGGTTTTTCTTTTTGAAAGAACATGTGTTCACTTAACAGTTTCCCCACTTGGCTATCAGGTTCTGAACTGCATGCAATTCAGCATTTCTGAAGTGGTTTTCCTTGCACTCAGGAGATGTTTGTGCTTGTAGTCTGAGCTACCTGGGATAGACACAGGCTGCTCATATCAATAAAAGATTGTGTGGGTGTTGACAAAATCTAAGTATCCTGCATGTTTGGGTATTTTCAGCACCATCCAACTCTACAGTGTGCTGCAAGATATTTCTCAACTCTTCTGTTGGTTTCCAGCTCTCTTCTGCATGCTTGCTGTGTGCTGGAAGCTTTATGCAAATAAGAAAATATTGAAACTATTTTATGTATGGGCATGTATATGCATACTTGTGCATTAAGTCAGACCTCACAAACATAGTTCTCTTGAAAGCTCAGAACTCCTTTACAAAATTGTTTACTCTTGTCAAAAGTTATAGTTTGGGTTTTTTTCCTTGGTTCATATTTTTTGCAAGTTTTACCCAGATTTCTAGTGATATTTTTTTCACTTATTTTCAAACTCCTCTTCTAGAGGTTAGTTACTTGTTGGGTTGTCTTTTTTCTGTCTTGATATCTTACTTTATACAGGAGATCCTCATCAGGGTTTGTATTTTTTGGTTACACCACAGCAGCTGCAGGTAAAGGTGGAATGGAATTGCAAGACAGTAACCATGTGTTTAATTTGCAAGTAACTGAGCCTCAACCATGTGATTGAGTCTTTTTAGTAGTACAGGCTTTAATCATTGTTACTGCCCTGCTGAAGCAAGGAATTTTGTCTTGATAGCATGTGACAACCTCAAGTTCTCTGATTTGACCCTTCATGTCTTACTAGAAATGTGATTCCTGGGTGAAATTAACATAGTCATTTTCTGAATTCAAGCATTGTATTGCAGCTATACCTCAATTTTGTGTTTTCTTGTGTGGGCACAGGTTCTTCATTTTATTTTTGGAGTAGATACCCGCAGTTACACCTTCCTAACAAATTTTTGTGTCCAATTTTTGAGTTATTGCTGTTTCCCCCTACCTGCTGAAATGAGTGCAGTTTTTTCCTCAAGAGATCACAGGGTTTGGTTTAGTGATCAACACAGCTCCAACCCACAGCATTCTGTGACTCTGTTTTACTAACTTAGATGAATGTTATCTTACCTAGTAGCACTTAATAGCTTTAGATATTTTGTGTTAATTAAACTACAGGTGCCAGCCCAGCTAGAGGCTAGCCTTATTTAAGAGATGGCATTAGGACTTGTGAAGAAGACTCTTCAGTGTTTTTGAAGTAAAAATAAATGCATTAAAAGGACTGATTAAACTAAAAAGCAGGCTAAGATCCTGATTTAAAAATCATCTACAAACTTGTTTATTTCTTTCTTTGGTGTACTAAAAATCAAAGTAAATGAACATTCTTTTTTTGTCAGAGTTCTAGACAACTTGCTTCCCGATTTCACGAGCAGTTTGTTGTACGTGAAGACCTAATGGGTTTGGCCATTGGCACTCATGGTGCTAATATTCAGCAAGCCAGAAAAGTCCCTGGAGTGACTGCTATTGATCTTGATGAAGACACTTGCACATTCCATATTTATGGAGAGGTAGGTTCACTTCTTTAGCCCTTTAAAGTAACCCTCCTTGGGAAATGGATCTTGTCTCTCTCATCCTTCTGTCTCTCTTAGGATCAAGACGCAGTGAAAAAGGCAAGAAGTTACCTGGAATTTGCTGAAGATGTCATACAAGTCCCAAGAAATTTAGTAGGTATGTCAATTCTGGAGGCTACCTGTGTGATAGCAAGGAAAATATGCCTTCTAAAACCTGTTTACTTTTAGAAGGGTGGCAGGCTTAAAGTTGGAAGAAGTGTTCTTTGTAAAAGGGTTCTCACTAGTATGAGGTTTTGAGGGTTGGGGCTTTTTTGTTAGTATTCAAGCTCATGCAGAACTTTTATGAACACATTTACCTTCAGTACAGTGTAAGCAATAATCTCCTGGTTTGCAGCTCAGGGATATCTTAAACTGGAAACAATATGCTGATATTTAAATATAGAGTAGATTATGTTCTGGGTAGAGCCAAGAATTAAATTACTTCCTCCAAACATATCCAGGGATTAGTTCAGCTCTATAACAGATGAATCTGCAGTCTCATATTTTCCAAGTATATTTTGAATAGTTTCTTTGAGTTTTAGTTGTTTTTTTCCCTGTCCTTTTACATAAAAAAATCACAGTTTCCTTAGTAGCAGCACTGCAGGATGAACTGAACACCCATTTAAGGTACCCAATAATCAAGAAAATACACCAAAGACAATCTAATAGACTTCCATTGTAAAACACCTACAAAACTCCTCAGGAATGCAAGCAACCCTCTTGTGTCTGGTGAAATCCTTTAACGAGCTTTTCATGTTACAAAGCAGCAGAAAACCACAAGGCTTAATTCACTAGATAAGAAAATACTACACAGCATAACATACTTCTGAAAGCAAACATTTTAAGGGGTTGTCAAGCAGTGTATGAAAGCTGGTGCTAAAGCAGTGTGAAATTCTGCAGTGGGACAAGTAATTAGAAATGTGGCACCTCAGCTCTGAAATAGATTTAAAACCAGTTTTCCATTCCCCACAGTTTCCAGATGCTACTGGTGATAAGTAAAAATTATAAGCTACCATAGTTTTTTAACTTGAGGTTTACTTTCTTTTTTTTTCTGTTTTCTCTTTAAAACTTGGCAATTATTTCTGTTTTAGCAGTTTTTAATTTCTGCTCAGATTCTTGGCCTGGATTCTTTGGAAAGTAAAATTGGCTGAACCATATGGTATATCCAAAATATGTTTGATTATTTGATTTTTTTTAATGGCTTTTTCTCCTTCTGCTACATTTTTAATATGTTGAACTTTTTATTTGAAGAAAAGGCAAACATCTGGCTCATTCCATTGGCTCTAAACTTTTAAAAAAATCAAATACCTAACAAAGCTTCTTTTCAGGAACAAGACTTTGACATCTGGCTCAAACAATTTCTTCATTTGTATCAGCAAATTTTTGTGAATTATCTTTTGCTTTGTTCTCCACCCAAAGGTAGTTAGAGCAAACTGGTTTGCTCTACTCAAAAGGTAGTTAGGGCATTTTAGAGTGGTTTGGGATTTGTTTTGTTGTTTAGTTTTTTTAAATGCAACCATCAATGTTTTTTGTTAACCACTGAAGTTATTTTAAACCTACCAAAGACAAATAAGAATGCAAGATACTGAATATTTCTGTAATCTAAATGTATGATTTCAAATAATTTTATATAAAGGTGTTTGAATTTCCTTTGTTATAAGAGCTTTGAAAAAGAAGGAAAGTATAGTTGGTAAGAAATTTTTATAATAAATTAAAATTTGACACTTCTGACTGTGAATGCTGCAGTTTTTGCTTTG
The DNA here is from genome assembly GCF_036169615.1 of Heliangelus exortis. Classification (NCBI taxonomy): domain Eukaryota; kingdom Metazoa; phylum Chordata; class Aves; order Apodiformes; family Trochilidae; genus Heliangelus; species Heliangelus exortis. Next base: position 2,453,249 of record NC_092435.1, on the reverse strand, counting down.
GAGCATTACCAGAGTTAACCCCCCAGGTTTTCTTAGGCATTTCAGTTGTGGCTCATTAACTAAATTTTTGTTGTGGAGTATTAACATGTTTAATTATAGTCATACTCTCAGATTTGGGGTTGAAACCTGAAGATTGAATGTTCTGCATGTTCTTTCTTTAGGAAAAGTAATAGGAAAAAATGGAAAACTGATCCAGGAGATAGTGGACAAATCTGGTGTTGTAAGAGTGAGAATTGAGGCTGAAAATGACAAAAATATCCCACAAGAAGAGGTATGTTTTCAGTTCATGTTATTTCTGTAGGTGTTAATTGGTGGTTCTATTCTACCCAATGATAAAATAAATCATATCTTCATAGAGAGTGGTAAGAGTTTTGAGTAATGTATGTTTCTGTAATGGAATCTGTATTTCCTTATTCATGCTGATGGGCTTTTTTTTAATGTAAATTTGTCTTGCTATGTCTGTTTGAAAAATGCTTTGTGAAATTTTTTGGTGAGGTACTTCTTTTTATTCCTGTAAGAAGCAATGATACTGTTTCCCAGCACTTGCTAAACTGTAAATCAGTCTGTATGAAACTACCTCTTTTCATTCCTTAATTTACTTGGATGTTGATCTTTTAGGGTCTTATCTGGTGTAAATTTTTATTAGTAATTTCTTAAAGCAATGAAATCTTGTGCTTTATATGTAAGCATGTTTTTTTTTTTAAATATTTTCGAAATTCAGCCTGTGAATTATAACCCAAAATAAAAATAAGCATGAACAATGTGAAATTCCAGGTTTGCCCAGGAAGCCTGTGAGGCTTTGAACAGGACTTAATGAAGTCTTTGTAATTTGAGGCTCTTCTGTGTGAGGCTGTCTTGAGGGGGGAAGGGCTGCAGGTTTACAAGGAAAGCTTCAGGCATGAAGCTATCAAATTCTCAGTGCCAGAAGTGCAATTTCAAATGTGAAATGCTCTTAGAGAAAACTGAACTGCCTTTGATTTACCTGGGTGTTTAAATATGGACCAGATAAGGAACTGTTGCTACTTTGAATAAGATAGGGATGACATTTCTGGAACCTTTACATTTTTGCTCGATTAGTTATTTCATCTTTTGTATTATCACTTTAAAGCTATTACTGAAGACAGTATATACCCACAATTCAACTTGTGTCTTTCTGTAAATGGTGGTTAAGCAATTAAGTAAGTATTTTACTGCTTTACTAGTTTTACGTTTATCTGAAGAGGTAAAATAGGCAATATTTGGATTTAAAGGATTCACTTGCATATTTCTAATGATACATTCTTGCAGCATAAAACTGAACTAGCTTAATAAGCAAAAGGGTGTTGTTATTATTACTGCAGGCTAAAACTTTGAACACTTTTAATGTGTCAATCTACAGAATTGTAGAAGGCTAAAAAAACAAGCAGTCAGGTTTCCTGGTTTGGCTTTGTTTGGTTTTTTTCTGGCTTGAAAAAGCTCATTTGTTGCTGTTTTTCAATCCAAAATGCAGCTTTTAAAGACTTGACTGGAAAGCTTTTTTTACCTGCCAAAATCTGCACTTACATGCCTGTGTTTTACCTGTCAATGACATTGCTAACACTGGCATTGCTTGCACTGCTTCATGTGTTAGTTGTGTCATACCAGGAGCAACACAGGGACCTGAGATCACATCTTGGCAGGTAAGAGTTAGCTCTTTGAAGTTTATTATTATTACATCTCTTCAATGTGCATTAAAACACAAAAAAACCACAGAAAAATTATAGGCTTGGCACTCTTAGGGAACCTCAGCATGCTGTGCCTGTATTACTTTTTTTTTAAGACATTGTCTCAAAAGGCTGAACTTTTGCAAAAAAAAAAAACCAAACCTTTTTTGGAATGGAGCCCTGTAAAGAGTATGTGTACAGTGAAAAGTTCAAGATGTCTTAAGAAGTCATGATCAGATACCAAGACAAAATGTAAATAATTCAGGCACTGGTTCTGACTGTCATAGGTTTCAACAGCTGTTGGTAAGACTTCCAGATTGATTTCTGGAGTCACACAGTGAAGCTCTACTGCTGAGATGAAGCTGCAACTGGTACAAGAGTACAGCAGCTTAAAGCCAAGCTCTGCATGGGCTGCAGGCACAACTCAAATGTTTTGTAGACCTGTATTAGTGTCAGGAATTTTGGTGTGGAAAATATCCTTCTATCTGCTAGAACTTAGTTTTCATCACCCAGGAGGAGGCAATTTTAGGTAGATTTCTTAGCCTGCTGTGGCTGCTTGAGTTAATGTTTAGGTATTTTATCTCTTGAGTGTCATGATTTTGGGCATTAGAATTTTTAGTTTTATGTTTTTCAGGAATTTGTTGAATCACTTAAACAAAATGATTTGAAAGGTAAAAGACATGTAAGTTAACAATTACTAAATCTGTGGAATACTTTTTGTTTGCCTGTAGCAAATTGAGAGATCCTCAAGAAGGATCAAGTTTTGCTCTATGACCTTATTGCTTAAAGGTCAAAACTTTATTTAGTGATGTGTAGCCTAAAAGAACTCTCTAGTGTGAGAGAGTAGACATAATCAACAAAGGTGATACTAATTTTGCTGGGAGGAAACCTGAAGTGTTTTGAATTTACTCCTAATAAGCCATTGTTGACACTGTGGTGACAACACTGATGCCAGTCTGCATTTTCATATTAAAAAAAAATTTCTACATGAAGAAAATCTCTGTGATCTAGACAGTGATTGCCAAAATTTAAATACACTGATGTCTCATTATTTGGTATATGCTTTTCCATATTGTAAAGCTTCTTTTTAAGTTATAGGGTAATGTGTTTGGTTCTCCTCAGTATTTGATGTGTTATCAATAACCATAGGACTGTGGTTACTGTGTTTTAGGGAATGGTACCATTTGTGTTTGTGGGAACCAAGGATAGCATCACTAATGCAACTGTTCTTCTGGATTATCATCTTAATTATTTAAAGGTGAGGGAAAAGATTCTGCTTTGTCACTGAAATTTTTATAACAATACTTTGGATGGTAAAAAGTATGATCAGAATCACGGCTGTTGAAAAATTGCTGTTCTAACAGGTTTTTCAGTCTAAAAAAGGCTTCTTTTAAAAGCATTTATAAAAAAAATCATTTATCTGCAGGATGGGTTGAAAACTAATTTTTTTTCTGAATGGAAAATTCAAAGGATTAAGAAAAAATGAAACCTATCTAAAAAAATATGTGTACAATTTTATGAAATGAGTAGTTAAGTGCCTCATGTACCTGCAAAGCAAACAGCCTTCTATGCAGATATGTTTTATACAAGGGTTTTTTATTTTCTAAAACCCTAAACTTTTGTAGTTAATGGACATTTCATACTCAAAGATGCTTTGCAGGCAATTCAACTTTTTATGTTGGGTTTGACTCTTGGCTTCATAAGTTCTCCTCTTGTCTGAGGCACTTGTCTTCTGTCTAGGGGACAAAAACTGTCCCATTTTATTGCTTATAGCTCTTGCTTGTGGTTATTATGGCTAGATGCTCAGTCTTTGGCAGGGACACATGCTAATACTAGGGACTGCTTTGTGTTAATTTAATTAACCACCAGCCCATTTGTAATTTGCTAATATCCAGCCTGTACAGGAGCTATCATTGAATCTTGTTGAATGGTAAAATTTCTTTATGTAGCTAAAAGACACTTATCAGCATATAGCTATCTGAGGAGTTAAGGAAGTTACATTTGTTCCTTTACTTGTTTAATAACTACACCTTTTATGGAGCACTTGGATTTATCAGTATTTTGGAGCAGCAGTGCATCAGCTCTTCAGCTATCAAGTAGTAGAGGCAGAGAAGTACCAGTTGAAAACTAGTAATTAAAACCAAAGTTCCTTTCTTGCACACCTAATACTATTTCAGAAGATATTTCTGGTTTAAGTTCTTTGGCTGCTTTAACTGGATACTGGCATGTTGAGTGGAAAGTGCTTAATAACCCAGGAATTCTTTTAGATTCTTCAGTTAATTTTCAATTACAGTAGCTTTCTCTTACTACTGTCCTTACAACCTTCCTGGACAGCAGGGCACATGGGTTAAGTGTTTTTAACAGCTAGAGGATAGCTTCTTGTCTTGGAGGTTTTGATTTCTGCCTTCTTAACATGTTTGACATACACAAAAGATTGTCATCTTAGTGACCTCTGTTGCCTAACCACTCAGTTTCAGGAAAATTCCCTCAAGTTCACTGACAAGAAGTGGAACTGACTTGTTGCTTTAAGATTTTCTGTGTTTCTGTGCCTCCAGGCAAAGTTTTATCAAGGAAACTTTTTGTAAAAGATAAATAATAGGGAACTAACATCAAATATATGATGATCTCAAAATAGTGAATTTTTCTGGAAAAGGAGGCAGCCTAGGCTGAAGTGACTTATATAAAAAAGTTTCAGGATTCTGAGAGGAAGGAGAGAGACTAATAGAAGGATCACAGGCCCAGAATTCAGAAGAATGGGAATTTTTCTGCTTAAAGAATGTTTAACTCCCTTGAGGATATCTTAAATTTAATACCGAAGCTTAGATAATCATACCTTCTGAAAATTGTGGTGCTAAACAAGAGACTAAGGCACTTAGTAAGTCTTGATTTTTTTTTTATTTTTTTTTTTCTGTTGTTCTGAAATTTGGATGATACTCCATACAAAAGCAGGTACTTGAATATCATTGAAACCAGACTGATCAAGTTGCAAAGATACCATAGTTATCTGAGTGCTTTCTCTTTATATCTCTTAACTTTGCAACTGTACCACAGGGAGTCTTGTATAGGTAATAAATTTGAGACGTTTTTTGGTAAAAAAATAATTCTCAAAGCTGAGCTACTGTTCAACTGTTAAGCAGACTGTTGCAGCTCTTCCTGAGAGCCGCGTGTCTGTGCACTGAAACGATTAAAGAGTGGTTGTGTGTGACTTGTTATGTTTGTGTTTGTGTAGGAGGTGGACCAGCTGCGTTTGGAAAGGTTGCAAATTGATGAGCAGCTCCGACAGATTGGAGCAACTTCCAGGCCACCACCAAACCGTACAGATAAGGAAAAAGGGTACATGACTGATGATGGCCCAGGACTCGGACGTGGGAGTCGACCTTACCGAAACCGAGGGCATAGCAGACGTGGTCCAGGCTATGCTTCAGGTAGAAGCATGACTAGAAATATGCTTACTGTTTTCAGAGTGGCCTGTTGGTCTTTTGGTTGCTTGAAAAAGATTGCACTTGCAAACAGAACTGTTAAAGCAGAAATTCAGTATTGAGTGTTAATATTTGAAGATTAAACAGAGCTTAATGCCGTAGAAAGTATTCTGTCTCTTACAGAGTGTCTGTCTTCTGTTTCATGAACTCTTTAGGGCAAGGATTGTTATTTTATCTATATTTTGAACATTTCCTAATAAATAAGCCTCAGTTTTCATTGAAGCCTTTAAGAGGATATCTTAATATTTACAAATGAAAATACTACAATTTGCAGAAAAGCCTCATTAAATTGGGCTTTTACAGGCACCAATATGTAGTGTTCCTCTTTGAAACCTTGTATAATACATAAATGAATAGTTTTTGGGATTGTGCTATTTCTGAACAATCTTCTTGCTTCATTATGGATAGTGTAGGTCAGCTGATGGTTTATCCTGGCTGAAAGGTCTGTAGTATGAACTTGATAAAACAGTCTTAGCTTACATTCTTTATAAAACATAATTAATGTTTTTGTGCTGAAGTCCTTTTACTGTTTTGAGATGTGAGGTCGACTGGCTAGTAGCAGAATTACAGGAGGAAATATTGGGGAAAAGAACCAGTTTAGGTGATCTTTTAACTGAAAAAATTGCAATAGACAATTATTTTGGATTTAATATATTACTAGCATTCTAGTTTTTGCATTGTACAGTCTATCAATGATACATGAATTACCTGATAACACCAAATAACTGTAAAATTGACAAACTTAATCATTCACCCTTAAACACATTTCTTTTATTTGTGTCTTACTTGGCTTTTTGAAGTAGTAATGTATAATATACACATTCCTGTAGTATGTATGAAAAGAGGTTGGGAGGAAGAAAAAAAAATCTTAGAATATACGGAAAACAAGAATTTTGATTCATAGGCGTTTTTATTGTACTATAAGATTTTCATGCTAAGCTACAGTGGTGTATTTGGATTTTTTTATCCTCTTGATAGGAACTAATTCTGAAGCATCAAATGCTTCTGAAACAGAATCTGATCACAGAGATGAACTTAGTGATTGGTCAGCAGCCCCAGCAGAAGAGGAGCGGGATAACTACCTTCGTAGAGGAGATGGACGAAGACGTGGAGGTGGTGGAAGAGGGCAAGGAGGGAGGGGTCGTGGAGGATTCAAAGGTAAATGTGGACTTAATTTGAAAGAGAGGTCAGTGTTGGAATCCTTAAGCAAACTCAATTCTGTCAGCCTCCTTGTTTTGTCATCTGCTGTAGTCTCCTAGCCATTGTGGTGGCCCTTTCCTGAACTCTCTCTCCTTTGTCAGCCTCTTAAATTGAGTGTTCTGTTTCAGATGTGTTGAGTGTTGAGCAGAGAAGAATAATTCCTTCTTTTGATCTGCTGGCCACACTCCTAACACAGTCTGTTACTCAGTCAGCTGTCATTATTGTTGCAAGAGCACACTCATGTCTTATTCAAGTTGTTGTCCACCAGGACAGCTCCTTTTTTGTGGAGCTGCTTTTTAGACAGTCAGTACACAGTGTGTGTGAAACTTTTGGACTTGGGAGTGAGCTTTACAGCTAATGAGTTTTCTGTCAGCATACTGGGGTCCTTGTGATTAGCAAGCTTGACCTCCAGTGGATCAAATCCTTTCCTGCATTTCACTGTCATCTGCAGAACTGCTGAGGCATTGCTTCATAGTGTCTCTTCATACATATAAAATCTGTCTTCCCTATACAAATAAATTGTCATTTCCCATCCTAATGTGCATCTTGACTCAAGTTTGTGGGCAGTGCCATCACACGTGGAGGTCAAGAAATCAGTTTCCTGTGAATGGATAAAGTGAAATTTATTATAATCTTACTTATTCAGTTATCCATATTCCCATCTTCTTGTATTTGATTTTCATGCAACAGGGTCAAATAAGGTTGCAGCTTGTTTTCAGTGGAAAGGACCAGGCAGACATAAGATGGGAGAACTTCAAGTTAAATACATATATTCTATAATGTGATATTTTGTTGTATTTGTTTCAATGTTTTAGATAAAAACTTCTTATTTCTTGAAATGTTTTTAAAATTGCTGCATTTAATAAGATTTTCAGAAAAAAAGTAATGCAGAACTTAGAATGCTCATAAGCCTTTAGAAAAAGTACAGCCATGTTAAACCTTTAACTACAAGTGACTGTTTATTTTGGTCCTATGGTTAATCATTTTAAAAGGTGTTTGGTTTTTTCCTGTTAGTAGACAGTCTCTTTTAAACTGTGGTGATTTTAAACACTCTGAGTTTCTTGATTTTTAACACCCAAGAATATTTTCTTTTGTGGTTCTTGGTCAGTAGTTTAAAAACCATGCTATCAATGCTGTTTACTGTTTCTTAGCATGAAAATTTTGAAGTAATTCCCTTTTATGCTTGCATAATTTTAAGTAAAAGAAGCTCATGTCCTTTTCAAACAGCTTGGTTGATGAATTCTTGTTACAGGGAATGATGAACAGTCACGAACAGATAATCGTCAGCGTAACTCGAGAGATGCAAAAGGGAGAACAGCTGATGGATCTCTTGAGGTAATTTTTCTCTTATTGGAAGTCTTCAATGTTTAAAATTCCATAAGCAGCATACACTGGCATTAGAGTCTCTAAAGCCAAAGTTGACACAGCCTTGTGGTTCCATGTTCCCTAATGCCCTAATCAGATCTGCAAGATTTCTTTGTCATTTTGTAAGATACATAGGTAGATCAATACATTAAGTTCTTTAAAGGCACAACTTCATAATATCAGCCATCTTTTGTTAGAACTCTGATCACGAGTCCCAAGTATTTACTAATCAACTTGATTTCAGTCTTTGTTCTTACTAGCTTTTTGTTTTTAGCTTTCCATATGTGCATAGTTGTCTGTCACCTATATACCTGAGGGAGGAGAATCCTTAACACTTTATATAGTGTTGTAGCCAGAATCTTCAGAGTAAGAAAAATAAAACTTCAGAAACTCCCTTCACTGCTAAATGAAACATTTGCAATTAAAGGCCTTGCAATCTAGAAAGTAAGTTAAAGTTGCATATCAAGAAACTGTTCAACTCACATATTGAAATATTTTATAGCTTTAAATATTTTGTAGCGTTTTATAAAGATATTTCTACAACTTTTTAAAATATGTTTTGTTGTGTAAAGTTATTCAGGCTGATATGTATATATGTGAAGTTTCACCACATGAAAACTGTTCTTGCTACAAATCATAACATGCAAGCCTTCTACCATCTCTTACCTCAGAGGGTGAGTTATGTTGGGAGGAAGAAATCATGAGCAGCTGCAAGCTGCTGCCTTCTGCTTGGTGGTACCAGGAGTCATGGTTCCTTTGGGAGATTGAGATGAGTCTTGATTTGGTTTTAGAAAGACTGTTTAAGAAAGGAGGGGGTAAATGGGAAATGGAATGAATAAGCACTTAGCTTTCCAAGTGTTATTGCTGAACTTGAAGTTGTAGTGCCTGTAAAAAACACAGCTGAAATGCAAACAATTAACATTCTAAAACATTTTTTTGTGGCCACACAACTTTTATAGTTAATCAGTAATTAGTTTCTAGAGTTTGGGGTAGACAGTGGAAAATTGTGGTGCTAAACAAGAGACTAAGGCACTTAGTAAGTCTTGATTTTTTTATTTTTTTTTTTTCTGTTGTTCTGAAATTTGGATGATACTCCATACGAAAGCAGGTACTTGCATATCATTGAAACCAAACTGATCAAGTTGCAAAGATTTTGTAATACCTCAGGGCTTACCCCTTTTACAATCATAAAGATTTTGCTTTCAGGGTGGTTTTTTTGAAATTTTTATGACCACTTGAGAAAGCTGCAGAAGCCTTTTTTGGTGGATTGAATGAATTTTTTTCACACTGGAAAGAAGGCTGAGTAGATTCTTTTGAGTGTTAATATAATTTCATTTCATGGTAGCTTTTCTCTAGTTTTGTTCCTTTTTTGCATGCAACAAGTAGGAAGTTAAATTATTGAAATTGAAATTAAGTTCCATCTGCTATTAGTTCTTCAACTTTCTTTTACACAAGCACACTGGAAAAAAAGTTTTGGCTTCCGAGGCTTGCTAGATGATGGGGAGGAGTGTTGGGTTGTGTTTTTCTTTTGTTGAGGTTATAGATGTGTGGCATTTTTGAACAGGACCCATTTCACACCCTCCATTTCAGCTGGATACATTTAACCAAAACCCCAGGGCGTGGTATTCTTAGCGTTTTCTGACTGTTTAATAAATAGTCCTCCTCCCAGGTGGCTAAGGTAGGAATGCATAAGGGGTGGATGAAAGGAAGAGAATGCTTTATATAACTCTGACTTGTTCCAGATCAGAATTGACTGCAATAATGAAAGGAGTGTCCACACTAAAACATTACAGAATACCTCCAGTGAAGGCAGTCGGCTGCGCATGGGCAAGGAGCGTAATCAGAAGAAAGAGAAGACAGACAGCGCAGATGGACAACAGCCACTGGTGAATGGAGTACCCTAAACTGCATAATTCTGAAGTCATATTTCCTATACTGTTCCAGTAATTCCTATTCCATGTTAGAGAAACTTGTTAGGCCAAAGACAAATAGTAGGCAAGGTGGCGCAGGGCATGAAATGAACATATGTTCTCTGTTAGCCTTTTTTTAACATCGACAGGATGCAGTTGTTTTCAGAAGAAGAAGTTATTCAAATATTTGCATAAAAATATCTGAATTTCTGAAAATTGCTTTCGAGTACATATTGCAGTTCAAACAATGAAAGATTCTTTTTGTTTGTTTTGAAAATACTGAGCTGTGCATTGGTAAACTTTCTGTTCAGTTGTACCATTTTAACACATCGGGTCAGATTCACTGCTCAATTTCCATTTTCAGAATAAATAGTGTTTGCAGTAATCAAATTGGCTTCTGTTTTCAATCTAACTTACAAGTTCTTCATGAAATGCTATGTCGTTTTATGTCCTGTGTCAGTTCACATTCTGGTCCACCTTTTTCAATATTTTAATGGACCCTGAAATATGTGTGATGTAACAATTGTCATTTTCATTAGCAAAAAAGTTGTATGATCTGTGCCTTTTTTATATCTTGGCAGGTAGGAATATTATATTTGGAAGCAGAAATCAGGGAAGATGAGTTGGTAACACTAAATGTAAAATATATGTAGCAATCCTTGTCAGTCGTTAGTACTTTATAGACCAAGTGCATGCTTTCCATAATTTTTTCCTTACATAAACATTGAGTTAGGCAGTTATAAGAATAGGAAATTTATTTTGCACTGAAGATTTGGCAAATAGTGTTATTGAAAAAGGGGTGTAATTTTTTTCTTTGTAGGCAGTACAGAAGCTTTTTTTTTAAAAAAAAAAAAAAAAAAAAGAAAAGAAAAAAAAGAATTAAATTAAAAAAAAAAAAACTTTCCATTGTGGAAAACTAAACTCATTGAACTCATTGTTACTGAGGGAACAAGTGTAACGTGTTCACAAGCTATTAATGTGTGCCTGCTATTTGGCCAGATGACCAGTTCAAAGCACTGATGTTTTTCATCCTCCCAGATTTTTTTGAAAAGCTTATTTTACTTCAGGGGCTGTCTCAGGAGAGGTAAGAAGAAAATCACCATATGTAATGCCCTGGAAAGTACAAATACAGTAGTTGGACATATTGGAGGTAGAACAAAAGTTCTTCATATTTTGAGGTGCAAGGTCTGATGAATTACCAGCCAGTTTGAAGGGATCACAGAATTTGATCCAAAGGTACAGTCATACACCACGGAAGGGTGGGAAGTGGTGGGAGAAGCTGTGCTTTCTTACTTCTTGATCACACATAAAATTTACTAGGCAAAACTGTATAAGGATGTTCATTTTAATCCATTTTATTTTGATTTCTCCAGAAGGAGAGCCACTGTTTATGTACAGAACTGTACAAACTTGACCTTGCCTCTGATGTATTTTGTGAGGTTTGTTTCTTTGCTTTTTTTCATTCTTCTTTTCCTTGCATACAGGTGAGCATCCTGAAAATGGCAACAAACTGCACATGATTTAACAAATATAAAAATGTCTTAAATAGTATTGCCAAACATTAATGTTGATTTCTAGTTATTTATTTTGGGAATGTATAGTATTTGAAAACAGAAATTGGTACCTTGCACACATCATCTGTAAGCTGTTTGGTTTAAAATACTGTAGATAATTAACCAAGGTAGACTGACCTTGTAATGTAACTGCTCTTGGGCAATATTCTCTGTACATATTAGCTACAACAGATTGGATTTTATGTTGACATTTGTTTGGTTATAGTGCAATATATTTTGTATGCAAGCAGTTTCAATAAAGTTTGATCTTCCTCTGCTAACTGATGTTGATGCAATCCTTATAAATGATTGCTTTTAAAAATCTCAAATTACAAAAAGTAGAGAAAAAGTATTTCTTCACTTAGACTTTAACTTCAGCCATTGCTGATTTATTCATATTAGGGGCCTTCTGAAATATTTTGAGATTTCAAAGATATGGCACATAATGCTCACGAGAACACAGGCTCATGAAATGGTACAGTACCTGTTGAGTTGTCACACTCCATGCACTATATTCCTCACATTCAGTGGTTGAATTCACTAAGGTGCTAGCTAGTTTAAATGTGAAATTACTAAACTCCAGTTTGACTAATTAGCTTCCTTCCATTTTTGAGTGCATTTTGAGGTGATGACCATGCTCAGTATTTGTGTGCTTAACATGTATCCCTTTCAATTAAAATTCCAGTATTTTTAAATGTTATTAAATTTCAGCAGAGCTGTGAATCTAAATGTACAATTTTACTTTGCAAATTCCTGTTGTTACAAAACTTGAAAGTGCAACAAATGTCTGCGTGAGTTCAGGTCTGTCCTATTGGTAACTTATAAAGTATGGTCTAATGAATTAAAATTATTTTTAAAATAAAGTTCTTTAAAAGGAGTGAGAGGTATTTGTGAATGATGGCAAAGTCTAAATTCAGTAGTGAGGCTCAGAGCCTATAAAGTAACAAATGCTTATGAAAGTAAAAAGTTTCTCTTTCCTTTCTTAGATGCATTTTCCTTAATGATGGTGGGAAGTTAAAAATCTCAGAGTTGGTAAAAAAACCTTATCAGAGACAAAAATCTTTTCATACAGTTTTTTTTAAACAAATACAAATCTTTTTATTTTTGATTTCACGAAGCAAATAGGTTTAGTTCCTTGAATACAGAAATTATTTAAATTATTTACAGATCAGCTGTTCCAGAGCTTTGTCTTTGATATCAAATATTGTGTACCAAGCTTTCTTCCAAAAATGCAGAACTGGAATTAAGTGCTGCAAATATGATACTTCATAGGAACACTTATTGTGAAAGATAATTTGCTTTCCTGAACTGCAGTAGCTTTCTCTGCAGAACCCTTGAGTATTGAATATTAAATGAGAATTGATTCAACTACCTTCCTGTGGGTATTCTTCAGTCACTTCTGGAACCCTGCTCTATGGTTCTGGTAAGTGGCATTCTGTAACCTGTAAGAGGAAAGGTGGGTCTCTAAGTTTTTTGGCCTGGATATTGTTAAAGATTTTGTCCATTTCCAGAAAAACTAAGACTTGTAGTGAGGGGTGGGGAATGTAGATATTGGTTCTGGTGATTTTTTACAAAGTGAAAAGGCATAGCTTGGTGGAGTTTCCCCAGTAGTGTGCAATAAGTCTGTTCATCATTCAGCTGAACTCAGGGGTACTTAAGTTTTCATCCAGAAAGATGATGGTCAGAAAGTCTTTTCCAGCTGTATTCACATCCGTGAAAATAAGCAAGACTAGAAGAACTTTTAATAACTTAACAGTGTAAGATAGCTTTGTATCTTATGAAAAGTGAAGTTTTTTCTTCAGAATTAAAAGCTCTGAGTAGATTCCAGTTTGATCTGCAAAGTTCTTGCTCAAGTTTCACAAGGCTTAAGTGCACTGTAGCTTTCACCTCACATTTTAATGCTATTTTTGCCACAGAAAGGGTTACATTTGCCTCAGCAGCTCTTCAGTCTTCAGCAGTACAGGACTCTCCCAGCAGTTTGTGGATCCTTTGCCTGAATCAGTTTACAAATCTTCTTTTCTACTCCTAACAACTTTTTTTAGATGTAGCCCCCCCATATCTGTCTCTCCTTTCATCGTTATGAAGAGCATCCATCTTGAGCACTTCATGTTGGAAATAAATAAATGCTACTGAACTGTAAGCATGGGTTAGTTGCCACTGTTACTTTTTGCCTTTAAAAAGTAGTTATTGTGTGCTTCCAATGCTTTATAGAAGTGGGTAATTTAAAAAAGCAAAAGTCAGATGATTATTCTGTATTTCTGCTGAGAGTTCAGTACGGCAAGATTTTTTTTCTTAAGTTTGTACTCTGAATATAAAACTGATTTTCAATAAAAGTAGTTAATTTAAAGCAAAAAATATTCCCATGGTGTATAAGTGACTAGGAACTACACTGTTGCAGAAATGCTAGAACAGGTAATTGTTTGGGATACTGGACTTGCTTTTTTTTTTTTTTTTTTTGGCTAGTGGAGTCAGGCTGAGCCTTAGGTATAGGCTACAACTACAGCAAAGAGTCAACAGTCCTAAAATGGTCTATATAAAATGTCAACCAATTTTCTTGGATTCTTAGCAGTCTGAAAAGTCACATGGGCATCAGAATTGCTTCATGCTATATGTGATGTTCCATAAGAGAAATCAACATGGAAAATCTTAGTTACATGTGAAATCATATGCTTCAGAAAATGAACTTCTGTTAGACATTTCTAAGTATCTCCTCACTGGTATCTCCTTGCTCTCCTACTGAGTGACTCTCCAGTCTGTATAGAATGAAACAAGGAATTTGAGGGCACTGTATATTGTTCCTTATATTAGCAAGCTAATGCTGCAAAGAAATTAAGAAGTCACCCTTTAATATCAAATTAAACACAATTCTCCTGTTTGGAGAACTGCCAATTTTTGGGGTATCTACATTTACATTAGACATCTGTATTTTTAAAACACTGATCCTGGTCTGTTCGAAGAGCCATTAATTCAAAAACTAGAAATGTTTAAGAACCATTTGTGTCAAACTGTAGTTCTGCTTTCAAGTGTGAAGATATTTAGTGAACCCACGCGATGATCCTGTTCATTAATCCCTTTTTAGGGAATTATTGGTAAGATCTAACTTAAGCACTCTGAACAAACTCCATTTTGAAAAGATCATATTTTGATATTATCAAATATATAATAAATATATATCAAATATATAATAACTATATAATAAAATATCTGATATAATTATATATCAGATACTTACTGCCTGGTCTACACAATTTGGTTGTGTTTGTTTTGCAAACTGATGTGTGATCGATAATAGCATAAATTTGGGTTTAACTTGTTGAATTAAAAGGCTTTCTGACAGTCTGGATGGGGGGGGAATAATTTTTTCAAACAGTAGGCAACTTTTTTTCTGTCCCTTCTGCCCTGTGCATCCTGGGCTGCAGCATAGGAACAGGGAGCCCATTGTGATGAGCTTTGATTCCATGGTGTCATGCAGAACAAGTCTGTAGTTTTCTGTACTCTGGATAGCTCTGGCCTTCCCATTCCAATACTGGCAGAGAAGATAGAAAAAGAAGTATGTGATGGGCACAACTGGAGCTGGGCTCTCTCTTTGTTTTCCTTCTCCCAGGAAGTGTTTTCCCAGGTTGTTGTCACTGCCATTAGCTTTTAATGGGTATCTTGGAAAGTGTGGTTCCTGTCCTCTTGAGAAATAATTGCACATTTAGTTACCAAAGCAAAGTTTCTCAGTGGGACAGAATGCATTTGTATATTATTCTACATCCTAACAGCAGAAAAGCTTTCCTCAAGTAACATTAGGAGTGAAGAGAGAAGACCCTTCAAAGGCTAATACCTGGGTAAAATACAATCTCTTTTCCCTGTCCAGCACTTCAGAAAATGGGGTTCTCCTCCCTTACCAATACTAACAAAATAATTTCTAGGTTTAAGCTGTCTTAACAAGTAGATATATGTGGTAATAACTGAAAAAGACCTTTCTAGGGTAACAGGCAGCAGAAGGCAAAGTGAAATATAGCACCTGCAAAGCAATCTTCAGGGTTGGTTGGAGGTGAAAAACCCAGCTTAAAGCTGCTGTTAAATTGCTATGAATGACTTGGGAATTTCTAAAAGTATTTTTACCCGTAATACCATTTTGAACCACCCTCTAAAAATACTTTTAGCTAAAGCATCTCATCCCTTCTGCATTTGAAAACACTGGAAAATTTTCAACAAGCCAAACTAAAATCCATTTGCAAGCTTCCAAGAAGCTTCTTGAGTCCTGATCCTGTTCAATAAACCTGGATTAAATTTTTTAGCCAAAAGTGAGTATTTTAAGGTGTCAATTATCCAGCTCTGGGACACTACAGGGAGATAATTTTTTGGGTAGTCTCTGTTAACAAGGTGTTTGCCTTTAAGCTCACTTTAAATGAATGATTTCTTCAAAAGCAGTTACTGAAAAAAAAATAAAATTTAATACTCCTTATAGCAACAACAGGCAGTGCTGCTCTGTGCAGTCATCTGTTGTCATGTTTTTTCTTAGCCCATAAAAATGAAATTAAGGTCAATAATTCTTTATGCATAGAGAATTATTACTTATTCTTACTGTTTGGTTTATTGCAGTAATGCTGCTAATTCACACCTGTCTGTTGTGGAACCATGTGGTACTGATACTGCTTTGTAGCATCAATTCAAGTGAGTATTGCAAGGAGAAATGAATTTTCATGGAAGCAGCAAGTACTTTTACTAGAAAGAAGTTAAGATTACAATTTTTTTTATCTTGGTAATACTTGAAAAAATATTACATGCCTGAAAAATATTAGCTAATTACTGCAGATGAGATTTATCAGTCCTGACACTTAAATACAGCAAGATACATTTTTTCCCCTCACAGCTACACTTCCCATTCCCCTCTTTGTGCAGGAGAGCTACGTTTGTTTCATCTCTGAAAAAGTATCTTGTGTTTTACTTTTGGTTATAGATTCCTCTATTTTTTTCCCCATTTTGACTTTTTTACCAGCGTGCAGTTAAAGGTGTTTTTATAATTTGTTGGCATTTGCTGTATTTGCTCACTACAGCAGGTGGCTCAAAATAATTAGAGAAGATTTTTGGATGATAACTCGCAGTCACACCAGAAGTGAAATTTCATCACCTGACTTATGTGTGGGCTGATCCTTAATCCATTGGAAAAAGGCAGTTCTGAGAGGACCTTTTCAAATTTTGGTGTAAATGGAAGTTAATTGCTGCAAGTGTCATTGTAAAATGCTGCTGCAATATCTAGATGAGGATTTTGTTCTGTTCCCCCCCTCCCCCCCACCCCCAAAAAAAAAAAAAAAAAAAAAAAAAGGAGGGAAGGAGGGGGCCAAAAAAGATTTTTCCAGGATTTGTGTGTGTGTTAGCTCTAACATAGGTATATATGGGATTTATGCCTATTAAATGTATACTAAATGCCCTCTAAACTCTGATAGAGTGATGTTTATAACAACCCTAGTTGTGTGTTCAGGTAGTTCCTGGCAAAATTATTGTCAAGATAAGACATTTCATAACTTCCCTGTGAAATTGTTACACAAACCTTAAAACATTTTCTGTTCATTATTGATGACTGTCAGGAAAAGGGTACCATGACAGAACTCTTAAGTGTGAACATTGCTGGTCACATTTCTGTTCTACATTAATTTCAGATTCTCTGCTCACGTGTGTTTTCAGTTCTGCCTGAACCTACTCTGGTGTCTTTTTCCTGTGGGAGTTCTGTATGGCACAGAAAGAGCAAGTTGTGCCCTAGGACAACTAAAGGATTTATGCTTCTGGTGCTGCTACCTGCCAAAAGGCTGAACTTTATTAATATCTTAGTTTTTTGACTTGGCCATGATCTCACTTCTGTTCACAAGGAACTACATAGCTGTGAAATGGCTTTCAGTAAACTCAATAAACTCCATCACTGAAACTACTAAGGATGTAATGGTGTAAGGTTCTCATGGAGAGAAAAAAACCTAAGCAAATGGGAATACTGGAATTTTATTTTTTTTTCCCTATAGTGGGATGCTTGATTGCCAGTGGAGTCCCATCCCTTGCTAGCCATCAGTAGTCAGAAATCATAATGACTATAAATGCCTCCATAATGAAAGATAATCAGTATGAAAACGTCGTTGCATTTAATTAATTATGGATATTTTGGTGGTAACGAGCTAATCATTATGAGCTTCTAGGTTTTGCATCACCAACTGAGCATGTTTTAGAAAAAAATGAAGTGGCGTGCAGCACACTTCATGTGAAACTGAAGGCTGTGTTTGAAGATCTCTTCAGCTTCTTCAGGCCAGTGAGTAAGTGTCACTTCATCACTGCACCATTGTTTCTCTTCCTTTCCACAGCCTCCTGCACCCCTCCCTGTCCACTCCTTCCACTCCTACAGAAAAAGTTGACAGATGTTTAAAACTCTCAGTGTGATAGGGTGAAACTCTGTAGCCCTCTTCAAAATGGTGTTCAATGCCCCTTTGGAACAAGCAGAAATTGGCTTCCACTCTATCAGACACTGGAATGGGCTGCCCAGGGAAGGGGTGGATTCTCCATCCCTGGAGATATTTCCAAAGAGCCTGGATGTGGCACTCAGTGCCATGGGCTGGGAACCACGGGGGGAGTGGAGCAAGGGTTGGACTTGATGAGCTCTGAGGTCCCTTCCAACCCAGCCAATTCTGTGATCCTGTGATTCTATGATTTTATTACTATGCTCCTACATCATTGTCAGCGATGTGGTTGTGTTAGAAGTGCTGGACAGGTTGGCACAGAATCCACCTTACCTAGGTTTGTTTTATGTGATCTGAAATAGTTCTGTACTCTTTTATGCAGAGGAAAAAAAGAGCAACCCAAGGTGAGGGTTGGATGTTTCCCCATCATAGTGTTTCTCCCACCTTTGCTGCAGAGTGTTTGGCTTAGATTCAGCTACTCCCTTGTGGACTGCTGAAGTTAAGTGACAAGAACTACATGATTTCAGAGGATTACTCAGAAGAAAATAGCAGTGCTAATTTGTTATTATCAATAAGAAAGATACTGCCTGTGTATATGGGATGGGCTTGGCTAGGGTGAAAATTGCAGGTCTGGTTCCATAACTGCATCAAAGAGAAAGAGAAAGGAGAAGCAGGGATACACATCTCACTTGGTATGATGGTTCAGCACATCACCACCACTAATATTCCTAAGTAAATCTGGAGGTCTCATGAAGTGCCTGATCCTCCATTTAGTAATGTCTGTGATGAGACTCACAGTGCAGTCAACTTGGGGATATTTTTGGAACCAAATGATGCATTGTAGCTGCTGTGAGGGTGTCACATAAGTGATGAGATCCCAGGTTTTACTGGGATTAAATATACAGACATCTAATATTTATAACATATATATCTAAACCCTTCCCATGGAGGATTTAATGGTTATTAATATGTCTGTTATTAATTAGCAACTTAAAAAAATCTTTAAATATTTTTTAATAGTTCTTTAAATATTAAATATTTTAAATAATTCTTTAAATATTTTAAATAGTTCAATATCTGGTTTGGATATCCTGGGGTTTTGCTATCAGGTTTTTTTCTCATTTTTTTGCTATTTTCAGATGCTTACATAGAAACAGTGGCAAACAGAGATGTCTAGAGTGAATTTTTTTTAAATTTAGAAAACAATCCAGTGAAAAAGTCTTTCTCACTTTACAAATCTAAGTACAAAAACATGGCACAATGCTGAGTGCTTAGATTCGGTTTTTTACTGAAACCAAGTAAATTACTTAAAATTTTTTAATGCCATGATTTTAATTATTCTGTTAAATTTAAATAAAAATGCATTAGTCTGGGGGGGGACAACACATGAGAAAGTCAAGGATTCTGTGTTCTGCAGACTTACCCAATTGAAATCATACTAAGGACACCAAATAATTCCTTTCTACTTAATCACTGCTTCTGGAAAAGGGATCTTACATATTATTTCTTCTTTTTTAAAGCATGCCATCACAAAGAGGAACAAACCTTAATTCCTTGTCATGTAGGAGAGGGTCTTAACGGAACTGAATGCTTGGAAAATAAATGTTGTCCTTCCAGCACCAGCAAGGAACTGAAATGTTACATGCCATTTAAAGACAGTAAGTATTCTTCTGCAGATCACTGCCTTTTAGTCAAATGCTGCTCTTGGTCAGTGCAATTTTCAGTTCTGTTTCTTCCTTTAGCTTTTCAGGTCACCACTCTTCAAAGTGAGTGGAAGTTTGCATTTGTTTCTGCACATATGTTAATTCAGAAAACAATTTCTTCATAAAGAGTGGTCTGGGTATCTTGTCAACAGCAGCACCAGCAAAGGACAAGTGATGTGATACAGATAAATGTAGTGATATAAGTTACTATTTGTTGATAGATTAATTAGCTACTTGAATGCTCCTGGATGTACAACAAACGTCCAGAGAAAGCACAAACACTGACTGCCCCTTGTCTGGGTAGCAATCTCTTGACCAAGTACAAGCACTTAGCAAATACCAGACCCATGGCACTTGTGTGTCTGGAAGATGCAGGGTGCATATTTGAATGTCTCTGATCTGGAATTTTGTCTTGAATTTTACTAGGAATAAGGCAATAAGAAGATGAGGCTTTAGGGAAATGCTGCATGAGTTATGAACTCCTGCATAACGGGATGAGGTTCAACACGGCCAAGTGCCGGGTCCTGCACTTTGGCCACAACAACCCCATGGGGAGCTCCAGGCTGGGCACAGAGTGGCTGAGAGCAGCCAGACAGAAAGGGACCTGGGAGTCTGGATTGCCAGGAAGCTGAAGAGGAGGCAGCAGTGTGCCCAGGTGGCCAAGAAGGCCAATGGCATCCTGGGCTGGCTCAGGAACAGTGTGGCCAGCAGGTCCAGGGAGGGGATTCTGCCCCTGTGCTCAGCCCTGGGGAGGCCACAGCTTGAGTCCTGTGTCCAGTTCTGGGCCCCTCAGCTCAGGAAGGAGATTGAGGTGCTGGAGCAGGTCCAGAGAAGAGCAAGGAGGCTGGGAAGGGATCCAGCACAAGTCGTGAGGGGACATGAGGAGTCCTCTGGGTACATTGTCCCACCCTGGGGAGGAAGGAGCGGCCACAGGAGTGGAAGGCAAAGGAGGCAGCAGGGCTGGTGAAGGAGAGGCTGAGGGAGCCGGGGGTGTTCAGCCTGAAGAAGAGGAGGCTCAGGGGAGACCTCATCACTCTCTCCAACTCCCTGAAAGAAGGTTGGAGCCAGGGGGGGGTTGGGCTCTTTTCCCAGGCAACTCTCAGCAAGACAAGAGGGCACAAGAGGTCTCAAGTTGTGCCAGGGGAGGGTTAGGTTGGACATTAGAAAGAATTTCTTGATGGAGAGGGTGATCAGGCATTGGAATGGGCTGCCCAGGGAAGGGGTGGATTCTCCATCCCTGGAGCTATTTCAAAAGAGCCTGGATGTGGCACTCAGTGCCATGGGCTGGGAACCACGGGGGGAGTGGATCAAGGGTTGGACTTGATGAGCTCTGAGGTCCCTTCCAACCCGGCTAATTCTATGATTCTATGATTCTATGATAAATAGCATTTATTTTAATGATTTTGTCTCTATTCTTAATAAAGAAGCTTCTAAAGGACTTTTGTTTTTTTTCCCATGCCCTAGGCTAACTCCAACCCCAGTTGCTCCTGAACCAAACACTTGCACTATTCAAAGTCAGATCAAATTTGAGATTTGATTTTTCTTATCTGAGCTAACTTTCTACCACCTAATTTCTTCCACTCTATTGCTGGCTGAGATACATACATGTCTGTCATAGAGGCTAATCTCAGTCATCCATACCTCAGTGTATATTTCAGGATGCTTCAAAACTAATGCAAACTTCTGTTCTCTCTCCAGGTATGCAACTGACATTTCGACTGCTTATAATTGTGGCAGGAGGATTTTTGATTATAGGATGTGTGCCAATCTGTTTGCAGAGAAGGTAAGTGTTTACATATGATCAGACAGATTATGGTGTACTGCTTCTAAAAGTACAAAATCACAGAGTCAGTCATTTTGGTTGGAAAAGACCTTTAGGATCATCAGGTCCAACCATTAACCTAACACACTGCCAAGTCCACCCCAAAACTATATACTATATTTACAAATATGGACAACTGTCACATTTGAAGTCAGTGAGGGGAGAAAAGACTTGGAAAAAAAGGCAAAAAATGAATCATCCTTCACTGGCTGCTCACCTGTGGGGGACAGTCTCCTGTCTTACCTTAGGATGCAAGGAAACCTCTGCTCAGGCACTTTCTCCCCCTCCTTTCTCACTGACCATGGTATCTCTGCTCTTGCATTGCCCTCATGTCTGCTCTCTCCTTGGCCATGAGGCATTATAGCTGCTCTTTTTTTCCCCCTTCTTGAATATGTTGCTAGCAGGGGTGCATCCATTGTCACTGATGGGCTCAACATTACCCAGGGGGGTGAGGATGGACTTTTTTGGAGCTGGGAGAGTTTTCAGCAGCTTCTTGGGGCCCCACCCCTGTTGCAAAAATCAGCATCAGGTCAACCCAGAACAGTAGCAAGCAAGAAGGCAAGGAAATGGACTCAAGTGGCACCACAGAATATTTAGATTAGATATTAGAAGAAACTTATTCACAGAAGGAGTGATTACACACTGGAATAGAGTACCCAGGGAGGTGTTTAAAAGATGTATACATGTGGTGTTTAGGAATGGGGTTTAAGCAGTGGTTTTGGTAGAGTTAGGTTAATTGTTGGTAGTTAGGTTATGGTTGTACTTGATGTTCTTAAAAGTCTTTTTCAACCAGAACAGATCTGTGATTCTGAGTGCAAAGAAAACTCTGAACACCAGTAAAAAAAGGAAAGTTTTGAGCAAAGTTAATTTCGCTTTGTAACAGAAGTTTAAACAAGTGAGAAAACTTCCTGGTACTTACCTTAGATCTCAAAAAACACAGGGATAAAGTAGACAAAAGTGATTCTTTTGCCACTGCCCTCAAGGACACTTGTAGAAGAGAGTGGCATTACCTATGGTAAGCAATTGACTCCTGGGCAGGAGATGGTATGAGCAAGCTGGAATGAATTAGCTGAAATAGGGAAGAAATTAATTAGAAAAAGTAGAAAAAAAAAAGTGCAAACATGTCTGTGTGAGATAGGTCTATAATTAAGCAGTAAGACACAGAAAGAAAGAACAAAGTAGTAGGCCCAAACAGTGGAAGAGAGGTGAGTTAGGCAAAAGAAAAGAGAAAAGCAAATTAGTTATCTCTAATGCCTCTGTTGTGCAGTGCAGGGAGGTCTTCTTAGTGTGTAGGGCACACTACAGCCTGTGAGTGCTATGCAAGCAGTTTAGTGTTTATTATGAAGAGTTTCAGCATGTGTTTATGTTCTTAGGATAATGGGCAAATGTTAGCTCCACAACATCAAAATCATTAAAGTGGGATGGAATGTATTAACATAACTCTGCTTTATTTTTCAAAGGTGGTAGTTCATAGGGAATGGCTATAAACAAGCTACAGCTTGTTTAAAATGACAATTGTCTTTTTTTGGCAAGATTCCCTCCCTCCCACCTCCCCACGTATTAAACTTTTGCTTTACTAAGGTATTAGTAGTCTGTGTAAATGATACACATGCATGGACAGATGCACACAGACTTTCCTAACGTGGCTGTTTAGCAGATGGCTTTTTGCTACAGAGTTCCACATTTAGACAAAACCTGCCATGAAAATCTACACATTACACCTTGCGTTGGGCTCAGCAGCTGATGTTCAGCATGCAGATAGCAGCACTGAGTCACCAGTGACTCTGAAAACAGGAGGCAAAGAATGAACATGAAATTATCATCAATTTTCAGGAGAACAAATTAATGTGTTCGTTTGGAGAGAATTCACGTTAATGTTTCAATGATCATTTCTGTGTTTTTCATAGTGAAACTAGGAATATTGCTGTTCTGCTATGTCTTGTTTTTTGCCTTGTTTTTTAATGCAGTGATTAACCAGATGCTAAATGGTTTTAATTTTCAACATCATATACTTGAGTTCTAGGAAAGGAGTAATCCTATAACATTGTATCTTTGAGTTTTACCAGTTTTAAAGACAGTTCATAGACGGACAGGGCTTTCAAAAGCATTTCTTTAATGAGCCCAAAACCTTCTCTGTAAATGGAAATTCTTTTGTTTTCAACATTGTCTTGTCATTGTCAAGAGGGTCCTACATACAGTGCCAAGACTGTCCTGCTGTGGGTGCAAACAAGAGTTATAATTCTAGAGAACAGTTGTTAAAGAATAAGAGGGCTGTTGCTGATGAACTTTAAGATAACTAATGAATTCTACTGAACCTTTTCTTGAACAAATTCCAAGTTTTCCCATAGAGGTCTGTGTTTATATTGAAAAATCAAAACAAAATGCAAACTAAGAAAAGCCACCAGTCACTTGTGGACAGCAGAGGTAATTCCATAATGTGACCAGACCAAGAACATTAGCAGGGAATTCCTGTAAAATTGAGAGGGAGCTGATCCATGGCAGTAATTTCCCAGGTCAGTGAGGCTTTGTTGCTGCTGCATCCCCACTCCACTGGTATTTTTGATGCAGAAAATCTGCTTTTCCCTGGTAACTGCACATTTCTCTTGTGCTATCAATACATAATATTGCTTATCTTGAACTGCCTTCCCTGATGCTTTGGCTATGGCCATAACTGTGCTATCCTGTCCTCTCAGGTTTGTTCATCTTCATTAACAGCCACTGGCAATGATGGGGATGTTAAGACCTGAAGTTAGGAAAATGCCAGTGCACTTAACTACTGGTATATTTGAATAATACTGTGTATATTTTTAAAATACGTTAAGAATGAGAAAGGTCTTCATTTCCTTTTTCTGAATTCCTGATACAGCTGTGGGAAGCAGGCCATAGAATTTAGTTGAATTGTTACTGGGGAAACCTCTGGTCACGTTTGCATTGTATGAATCTGAAGGTGAGGTAAAGTTCATGGAAAAAAATGTAAGAGCCAGGAAAAGCTTGTTGAAAAGCTTTTCTTAGCCCTAACCTCCCTGTCCTCTAGTGGTGAAACCTTGTGAGAGAGAGCCCCTGAAATCAGCTATATCATTGTATTTCTTTTTTCACTGGAGCTAGAATTTCACAGCTGAAGTGTGTGTGATCTCTAAATTCTTTCTTTGGAAGTCAGCTAATTTCAGATGTTTTAATGTGTTGCAGTCGATGTTTCAATCCTTTACAAAGGGCAAACAAGAAAGTGAGGCAAGTTGTGAGGAAGAAAAGAGGACAAAATAAAGGCGTTTATGAAAAATTGTTGGATTGACTGAAGAAAGACTGAGGACCATAAGAACAAACAAACAAACAAACAAAAAAGGTAAACTACCTGTGGAATATTCTTTTTTTCTTTCACTAAACATACCCAGCCCTAAATTCCTGTTGCTTCCCAGTCCAGTAGACTTTGCCAAAGGGCCCCATTTACCTTCAATTTTTGTTGTGGGAGTAATGAGTAGGAATGAGGCTGCAGGTATTTGGTTGCTGTCCTGGGGTACTGATGGCAGCAGAGCAAGCCATGGCCAATATTACAGTTGTAGGTTTAAGTCCTCTGCCTTTTCAGAGTTCCTTATCCCATGTGCAAACTGTGTGGCATGGGAAAGTAAGTTTTTGCTGCTTTCAGGAGATTCCAGTCCTTTACAGCACTGAGAAATCTGTCCTTATATATATATAAATATATGGAGAGGGTTGTTGCAGAGCTGATATGATCACATAGCTCCACATCTTAACATTCTTCCTCAATTCTGAAGAGCAATTAACTACTAAAATTAATGTAATTTGAGAGTGAAATGTTATTTTCTCCACATGAGCATGGCTAACTAGAGCATACTAAAGGTGACAATGAAATTAAAAAATTGTCAGTGAGGTCATTAGATAAGAAGGAAATATTTCAAGAGTATTGATTTGGCAAAAACACACCAAGTCCCCCTAAACCTAATGTCCACTAAATCTAATTACACTGATGATCAGTATGTTTTTTCCCTTTGTTGTAGGGGAACATCCACCTTATCTTGAAGACCTCAAGCAGAAGGATACCAGGATTCCTTGAGCATGCCCTAGGAAGAGGCTTAGTATCAAAGTAATATTGTTAAGCCTTGATAATGCTAATTCCTTTACCAGGCTGCAGAGGAATTTTTGTTGGGCAGTTGTTTTAAAGATATACTTGGCAAAAAATACAAAGTACTTGAGGAAACTGTGGCAGTGTTTTTGCTGGCATTGTTTCTCTTCACAGTGTATCACTGCACCACAGAACTTTCTTTGATCATTGGATGACCTGGCTCCCAAGGTAGGTGATATCAAAATGCAATTTCTTTCCATTTCTCTGTAGTGTAACAAAAAGAAAAGAAACAAACATGTAGCAGGTTACAGCAACTGAGTGCAAAATAAAAGTGAACACCTAAAATAATGTCAGTAGAAATCAGTATCTCCCATAATAATGCAATCACTGGTAATTTTTCTTTGTGTCTGTGAAGTCGTTGTTGCAGAATTTTCAAGAGCTTCAATAGAACTTGCTCCTAAGCTGGAAAGAAAATAAATAATGTGAGTGATTCTTAGAAACTCTGTTTACTTTCAGGATTCCTCATTTAATAATTTTTTCTTAGTTTTATCAGGGCTAAAAAAGGCACTATTTAAAATCCAAATGTAGTAGTGTGGAATATGCACATTGGCAATCTCATAAAATTGTCAGAGAGTTTACTTATGGTCAGACATTTCTATATGCAGGAACTTTAAAGCCTTATATTGCACACGTTTGCCAGTAGCATTGTATTTCAGATGATTGCTATAATTTGAGAAGCAAAAGTCTTATGATGTTTTTAATGTAGAGCAGCAGGATGATGAAAACTGAATAGGGCTCACTTTGCCTTCCAAATCTGGTGTGTATTTGCTGTTTCTTGATATCTTCTGAATGGTGCAGTATGTATATAGATATTTTTGACAAAGATAAAGGCAGTTTCCTACTATGTGAATTTAGGGGCACTGTCAGAGCTGAAGTGTGCAGGTGACAGACCACAGAGATCCTCATGGCTGATGGTAATTATGGAGAGAGAGAGAGAGAGCTGCACCCTGAAGAAATTTAGGCTTTCATATATGGTGCTTTATGAGTTTGATTTGAAGGGTAGTAAATTCCTTGGGTTTCCACACCATTGACAGCACAAACTGCTTTCAATTTCATGTAACATTCTGACAAAGGGACACATACTGATAAAACAACTCTATTTAACAGTAAGTAATCAGTGCATCTGCAGTAACCATATCTGGCAGCACTGGAACAAGATGAGCACAGGCAAAATATGTGCACTGGAACAGGAGGAGGTCCACTGAAAAAGACAGGATCCTATTCCCCCTAGTAGGACAGCAGTCAAGAGCACAGAGCATGGACATGGGTGCTTGGACTTGTGCCCTACTCCCTGTTGCTTTTCCATGTAGAAGTTTCACTGTAAAAGTGTTCTAAAGAGTTTGAAGGTTTGCATTTCAGCTGGAGAAGACAAAAGCTTTGCTTTTAAATCTGAATTTCTATAGCAGCTTGCCAGTTCATTGATTCAATCGTTGTCAAACGTGGGTATTGCATAAATAACTCCTGTCTGTGCCTACAGTGTCATAATAACAATTGTATTATTAGTGAAGGTCAAGATTGTCTCTATAGGGTCAAATCCCAGCCATTCATTAACAGGCTTGTGTGTGATGCTACCTACTGACATTGTGGTGTAAACGTGCATGTTTTCATAGAATCACAGAATGGGCTGGGTTGGAAGGGACCTCAGAGCTCATCAAGTCCAACCCTTGCTCCACTCCCCCCGTGGTTCCCAGCCCATGGCACTGAGTGCCACATCCAGGCTCTTTTGAAATATCTCCAGGGATGGAGAATCCACCCCTTCCCTGGGCAGCCCATTCCAATGGCTGAGCACCCTCTCCAGAAAGAAATTCTTTCTCATGTCCAACCTAAACCTCCCCTGGCACAACTTGAGACCTCTTGTGCCCTCTTGTCTTGCTGAGAGTTGCCTGGGAAAAGAGCCCAACCCCCCCCTGGCTCCAACCTCCTTTCAGGGAGTTGGAGAGAGTGATGAGGTCTCCCCTGAGCCTCCTCTTCTCCAGCCTCAACACCCCCAGCTCCCTCAGCCCTTCCTCACAGGACTTGTGCTGGATCCCTTCACAGCCTCCTTGTTCTTCTCTGGACCTGCTCCAGCACCTCAATCTCCTTCCTGAGCTGAGGGGCCCAGAACTGGACACAGGACTCAAGCTGTGGCCTCCCCAGGGCTGAGCACAGGGGCAGAATCCCTTCCTTTTGATCAGCTGGTTGGTTTCTTACTACCACAGCTCAGTTTAACAGTGATTTTTTGTTTGTTTTTCTGTACTCCTGGAACTTAGCATGCTACAGAACAATTTCAGCAGGAGGCTACCTGAGGTCTACCTGGAACATGACTAAACTGCCCAGTGCCTAAACTGCTGCCGTGTGTCTTGTGTACCAAGCAGTTGCTGAGCCAATTTTCCTTTGTCTTTTCCGTCCATTCAGAGATCTCGATTAGGGCCCAGGTCACCTAGAAGGTGGGAAAAGCTTTCTTACAAAGAAACTGTTCAGGACTGGGTGTGGTCCCGAGTCTGCAGACCCCTTCCATCTTCCAAAGAGAGACATTTTCAGTCATAAAATGACGGCCCACAAGGTGGTGCTACAGGAAAACATTTTTCCACCAGTGGTTTTGGTTTCTGGAGAACTTTATTGATTTCTGCCTTTTACAATGTGGTTCATCAAGTCACAAAAAGGCAGATAGTGTACAATAGAGTAATGGTCACTCAGTAAAGAAGACAACATAATACAGCATATGATGACAAGGCTTTAGAAGCCTTACAAGATACACAAACCATTGCTTGTGGCTTTAGATCTTCTCTCCCTCCTATTAAACTGATACAGAGTGAAACAAAAGAGGTCTCACTGGAACATCCCTCTTTATCTTCACAAAGATTAAATAAATACAAAGCTAAACAACCTGCCCCAGTGCACAATAGCTCTGTCCAAGAGTGGATTCTTCTACCCTGGAGACAGGAGCTGTGGCAGGGCTTCAAGTAGTACAGCCCTTTCATCACATCACTCAAAGCCTGCACTCTGTCTACTGGCAGAGTGTTTGTCTCACTTTCTTCTCCCTCTGAAACCTACTACACACTTTTAACCACATTCTGGAAGATGAAGAGAAAGTGTTGAGATGATTTTTTAAAATCTTTAAAGCCGTATGAAACGGTTGTATTACACTACAGGCAATTACTGGAATGTCTTCATCTGACCTTTAGAAAGCTTTCAAAATCATGAGACTTGGACTTAAAACATAAAGACAGTGGAGGGAAACCCAAGCATTTCAGAGTTCTAATGAGAGGATAGAGTTTAGCCATAAAGCTCAAAAATCCAAAGCCAAATACAAATTTGTATTTAAGCAAAATTCCTGTAATTGTGGAACTAGACTCACGTTTTAGAAGGCTTGAGGTTCAGTTCTGAGGCCTATTTTACCCATCTGATATTCATGGAGCTCCAGAGAATGCAGATATAGTAGGAAAATGAACTTCATTGCTCAATGAATATTTTACCAGCTTGTCTCCATGTAAGGGATGTAACTTTGAAATATTTCAGTTCTTCTGATCTTTTGCTGACCCAGGCTTGTATGTACAGCAAAAATGAAGTTCAAAGGTCTCCCTGGAAAAAGTTTTTCATGTTCTTCTGCAAGGTCCCAGCGGAATGACTGGCTCTGTCCAACTCAGTTTCACTTCTGACCTTTGTGCTGCAAAACTTTTTTTGTTCTCACAAAACACTGGGAAAAAAAAAAAAAATTGCTTCTGCAAATGAAAAGCTGTCCACGGTGGTAGCAATCCAGCCTTCTGTGTTTCATGGTACTGCTTGCAGGTTTTATGCTTCTTACTGCACTGATTTCTCACTGATACCCCACAGAATGCACTATCCTACAGGTACCTCCCATCCAAGTGGATGAACCTTGGAGCATCTGTGTGCATTCCATTCAGTGTAGAGGTAAATGGAATAGAGCCTCACTCTGCCATCCCTCTGTACTATCAGACACTCTTGTTATCCTAGTAGCTTTGCAGGTTTGGTAGTGTCAGCTGATGTTCAGACAATGGGGGGAAGATGATCTCAGTCTTTGAAGAGCTGCCCTCTAAAAGGGAGTGTGGCTGTGAATGTTACAGACCTGCTGCATCCTATCTCCCTGATTTTCAAGGATGTGACTTTTTTCAGTCTGTAAGGCTCTGGCTGTTCAATATTCCACCCAGTGTGGATCATCAGCTGAACTGAAGTGGGATGATTTCCCTTGGAAAAGGATTTGTTGGATCTGCTTTGCCTGCCATTTAGCACTGTGTTCTTGCCCAGGTTCCTATGAAGGCTTTTAGTAACTCTCTAACCTTTTACCACTTTTTTCTTATTCAGGGTACTTGATTCTACACTAACTTGCATGATCTAAATGGGAGATGGAGAAACTAAGCCAACTAAAAGGTCAAATAACATCCTATGCATTAGGACTTGATGCACAGCTAGGAGATCTGGAGAGATAATTCACAGATAGACAATGCTTTTGCATACATTTCCTGATAAAAATGGACCAGGTAGATAGCAGCATTATTGAAAAGTAATTTCTTCAATGAAACATGACCTTATGAATAGCTAAGAATATAAGAATTGTGGATGGCTATGTCATGCATCTTTTCCCATCATCTTCAAGGAAGGACAGGAAGAAGCTCATCCCCATCCCCAATACTGGGTATATTGTTAGCTGATATTTCATGTTATATTTCTCAGATAACAACCTGTTAACTTTACAGAATGATGGAATTCACTTTGAAGTTCATATTATGTAGAAACAACTATCAGAAGCAAGGAAACCTGAGAGCCTGGGTAAAAACCAGTTATTGGGATGGTGTTGACCAGTTATTTTGATGTCACAGAAGATTTTGAATAGTGGAGAAGCATGGCAAATTGCTGTTACAGTCCTCCTCATTCATAACAGCCCCAAAATGCTATAAAATGACTGTGGTTAAACAATGACACATCTGGGGTTAGGGTACATCAACTAATGACCAGGCTCTGCAAACTGGAAAGGAAGAAAGGAAGATCATGGGGAAAATGATCTTGAGTAAAACAGCATGAAATACTTTACTAGAATGCAGCAGCATCTTATTCCCTTTTGGGTTCTGCAATTTATTTTTGTTTGTGTGGTCACATCTAAAGGTCTGTCACAGAAAATGCTGCAAGCATTCATCTTATATTTTAAAAAAAAAAAAAAAAAAAAAAGAAAAACCAAAAAACCCAACCTGCAATTAATCAGAAGTCCTCAGGGCAGACAGCTAGGAAGCAAACGGTTAACAGCAAATTCTATTTTACTGGCTAAAGATGCTACTCTAGCAGCATTTGCTCAAATGGTTGTTTTACACATGCATTGGCGTCATCCAGTTTAAATCCTGCTGTGTTTCTTTGCCAGCAACTGCTAGTGAACATTTGCCCACCTTCCCTGCTGCTGAGTAGTATCAGGATTAGATGCAGGGAGGCGAGCAGGCTTACAACTTCATCTGTTGGCACCACAGGAATGCAGCAGCAGAACAGCATGGCAACAGGGAAAACTTTCAAAATCATCAATTTTAAGATCTTACCTCAAAATGTCTGTTTCCTGGCTTGGGGGAAGGGTATCTTTCCCAAAATGTGCCAGTAAAAGAGAAAAGCAGCAAGGAGAAAATCCTTCTCGAATAAAGACATGATGGACATTTATTTATCATCCAAGCTAGCAGGCAGGTGGATGCCTGCAGAACTATACTGGGAAGTAGATTTTGACATGGGAGGAGCAGCTGTCAAGAAAACACTGGTCTTATCTGTCTCTGTTTGGAATAAAAACTTAGGGAGCTTTAGCACGTCTTGGGCTCTTTTTAGATGATGGATAACTTAAAGCAACAGGCATTTTCCTCCCCTCACCAAAGGAAACCACTTTTCCCTCAGTACTTAGCAAAAGTCTCTTTGAATGACACGATTACAGAGAATCACATTGTGAGCAAAGAGGCTGCTGTAACAGACAGCTGTGTTTTCTGGGCATTTCTATTACCTTTGCCTGCCCTTAAGAACACCTGGAATCTACTTCCTGGGCCCTGTATATTTCTCTACCTGCAAAGTTATGCACCTAAATCTGACCATTTCAACCACTTATCTGTTCTTATGTGGCAGAGGAAAGTGAATGTAATGTGCCAAAGGGCCAAAGGTGGCATTACTCTTTCCACTGAGTCCCTGTGCTGGAAGCTCTCACTGGATAGACCCAAACTTGTTGCCAAAATTGATGAGCTGGGCTGCAACCCCTTTCCCAGCAGAGCTTTCTCTGCAAACAGTTGAGCTGGGAAGAGGGGGTAGCAAGCAGATATTGCTTTTTAAGTACAAATGTTCCTCATAGGTTTTTAAGTACCTGAGTACAGAGTTAAACAGAGAAATAATCAGTCTTCCATCCTATCTTTTCTCATTGTTTGTCATCTGTAAACACGGCAAACATCTCTGTTATTAACTTTGAATTTGAGTCCTCTGTGATTTGTCTGATGATGATGTCTGCTCTTCATAGCTGCCCTAGTATTTTACCTTCATGCTCCAACAATGTTTAGTTATAGAACCAAACATTCAGCTTAACTTGCACATTGGCAACGACAAAGTAATGGAGATTTTTTTTTCAGATTAAAAGACATTGTGACAAACTATGCTGACAGCTCCAAAGCAGCTGTTTTGGTCTACAGAAAGTGGTGTGGATGAAAGAGCTCTTGACCACATATTTATGCAACAGACCTAATAGCTCTAAATGAGCTGTTATGATCTATCAGTTAAGTAATATATACTGTTAAGAATGCAAGGGTAAACCCAAAGGAATTATTATCAACTGCATCAATTTTCATGTTCTTATACTTCAACAAACTTTTTTCTTAGAATAATTACTTTTTGATTTGCTTAATGCCATTACTAAGAACCATACAGCTAATACTGAATGATATGCTTAGAATTCATAAACTCATCAAGAAAATATTATGGTAATTTTAAAACATCATCTATAGTAACAGGTTAGAGTTGTTACAGCATGAATCTCACATTTATTAAATTATTTGAAACAGCAGCAAGAGATGTAACAAATAATTGAATTTTCCTTGTTTAGTAGGTGTAATTTTTCCCCATACAGAGGACTGTTCACTTTAATACAATCCCCATGTGGGCTGATTTCAGGGCAGGATGTCCAGGTCCTTGTAACTTGAATTTGTAACTTGAATAACTACTCTGCTGTTCTACAGATCAGTGCTGCTTCTGGTTTTAGAGCTGACCTGGTGCTGGCAGGCATCATATCTCCCTCTAGCCATTGCCTTTCACATCTGCACCTCCCTGTTAATTGTCTTCTAGAGCATGAACTACATCATCTACATAGAGGATCACTGAACATCCTAGCTGTCACCTTCCTGATGTTAGTGGCTCCAGCTAAAGAGAAGTGGCACTAAAGAGACCAGTGGGTTATGTCACTGGCTTCCTCTGCAGCCAAGGCTCCTGTAGTGACAAAGCTGCTCAAGCCTGGTTTACTTAATTTACTTCTGCTGAGCAAGGAGAGAATTCTGTCAATCTGCCTGAGTTTAGACTCACAGGAAAAAATCATTATTTCAGCTGGTTATCTGAATAGATCAAGAAAATGGCTTTGTCTCCTTTCAGATTTGGGTGTCTCCTTTCAGATTTGGGTGTCTCCTTTCAGATTTGGGTGTTTCCTTACAAATGCTGTGGACCTTCCTCCCTGTTTGTGATAAGTCATCTCCTCTGTCACAGTCATGGTCTGATAGGTTGGAAGAGTACACTTTGAAACTGAGTGGTGCTTCGAAGGAAAAGGAACCACATCCCAGGTCTAAGAAAGGCCAGTATTGAATTAATATCTTGAATTTCTGGATACTCCATATAGTCTTAGGTTACTCAATACATTCCTCCTTTTTTTTGCATTTTGTTTGAATGGAACTTCGGTGTTGTTTTTTGGTTTTTTTTTTTAATCCTTGGTACTTTGTCATTGAAGATATGCTGATTGTGTAAAAGTATAATTGAAAGAAGAGGTTTTAATAAATAGCTTGGAGGAAGAGATGGAGATTGCTGAATGGACAGGATTTGCCAGCAGCCAAGATTTATCACTTGGCTTATCCAGGTGAAGATGATGAACCTGATGATTGGGCAACTGTACCTGAGTGGAAAGAAGGTAAAGGACAACACAGAGCAGAAACAGCAGAGCTGGTAAGGAAGACAACTTATATAAAGTGATGGTCAAGGTAAGGGGAGTAAAAGATTTCTGGTTGAGGAGGTCTCTTGTTTTATGTGTGTGAGAAGGTGGAGTGTTAGGTCTGCATTACAGAGAGCTCTTTCTCATGGGTAAAAGGGGAATATTTTTGTGTATGCAGAGAATGATGAGCAGATGTGAGTGTGCTTGGTTCCTGCTCTTGGTTCCTTTGTTTCAGTGAGCTTCTTGGTCTAACACAAAGCAGTTTGTGACTACAACAAATAAGGGCTGGGACAGTCAGCTGTTGTGTGATTCAGGATTTCTTGCTGTTTCAGTAAGTGGCCTTCTGACAAAACCAGTTTTGTCTTGATTGTGACATGTAACTTTGAGGCTAAAAGAAATTCAGAGGAAACCTGAGAACGTCTGATATAAGGCAGGAAAGAAGTGTTTGCATTTCTGTCATAATCCAAGCAAAATTGTAGTCTGTAGGTAAAGGTTTGTGAATAACTATTTCTGTTGTTGGTCATTACCACTGGTCTCTTTGTTTAAAAAGATGGCTCTGAGACTGCAAGGGTCTGTTTTTAAACCACACAAACAACTTGACTGGTATCACCCCTGCAACACCGTATGTCATTTAATTAACTGGGAGAGAGTTTTGTAAAAACTATTTTTGCATCTGATTCCACAGGAGGACTAAAAAGAAGTAGACCATCAAAGCTGTTGCAATTAGGGTTTGGCTCTAGATCCAAACCACTTATGAATTGACACTGATGTTGAAAGTCTCATATGAAGCATTTGTTCACAAGTTTGATTACTAAAAAAAAAAAAAATGTAATTTACGAAGAAACAAGTTATGAAAGAATCAAATTTCATACAAGAAACCCTGAAAAACAAGACCACAAATGACAACACATACTATTTAGAGCCCAGATGGCTGCATAAAATAAATAGCCATTTCCTCAGTGGAAGCGTAGGCAATTTGGCTGTGTGAAGCTACAATTCCAGCAGAGATCCTTTAAACAGATGTTAATACTGCTTGTGCATGGTAACTTTAGTAAAAAGCAAGATGCTCAGGTAACATGAATGTACTGACTGACAACCTCAGATTTCTTTGTCTGTAGGAGATTTGCACTTATGTCAGGGTTTAACACTGGCCCGGCAACTAAACCGAGTACCAGACGCTCTCTATTAATCTCTCTCTCCTCCCTGATAAGAAAGGAGAGAGAATAAGGGAGAGAGACTGATGGGTTGGAAACTAAACTACACAACTTTAATGAAACAGTAATGATAAATAGGAAAAATTACTAAATATATACAAATATACAAGAAAATGGATACCACATTCCTCCCCCCTTTCCCCCAGTAGCTCTCACGTCACCACCGAGGCTGCAGGGCAGCTCTGGGAAAGTCCAGGCTGGACTCCTGGAGTCGGCAGCAGTTGGGAGCTGGAGGCAGGAACACACAGATAAGGGCTGGGATGGATCAGGAGCACAGGCAGATGAATGGACAGGATCCTTCCAGGATGCCAGGTGAAGAAAAGGAAGCAGGAAGGGCAGGAAGGGCAGGCAGCCAGAAGCTGGAAGCAGGAAATCGATGGCTTGGCCCTCGTGATCCCTCAAATTTATACTGAGGATGACGTATATGGGATGGAATACTCTGTTTGGTCAATTCTGGCATCTATCTTGTCCGTTCCTCCCCAAAGGAGGGATGCAGGTGGGACCTCTTTATGTTTTCCTCAGAGCTGAGCAGTGGCCTTGGCTCTGCACACCAGTCTCTAGCAGTAACTCTAAACATCAAGTGTTATCAGTCCTAGAAACACACACTGTCTGAGAAACTTGCTGTTAATTTCAGCAAGTGCAACTACTTACAAGAGACTTAGCTAAAAGCAAAAGTACAAGACAGAAAATCACCTTGATCCTGGCCCAAACCAGGACAACTTAAAACCATAATGTGACTGTTATAGAGCCTGGAACATAAATGTCTGTATGTTATGATGAGCTAACACGTGGCTGCCTAAGTGTTTTATACATTTTTGTCATTTTCCTTTTCCTGGAACTGATAGCCCAGTGAAATGTTTTTAAATCAAGAATCAAAATTCAGGCTAAACCTGTAGATAAATAGGGATATGCAGATAGAGGCATAGATACATATAAATGTAGAATATCTTCACCTGTGTTAGAGCAGAAATTAATCACTTCTTGATGTCAGATTAACTCAAAGTCTGTTCATTGCTAGTGTGTCTGTCTTTAACAGCTCTGTGTTAGCATTTTTTATGTACCTGGTTAGGCCACATAACCCCTAATATAACCCATATATTATATAGGTTATAATATAACCTATATATAACCCCTAATATAACCCCTCCATAACCAAGCCCTGCTCATGTTTTCCTTGGAGGGTTGTATTCTTGTCTCAAACTTCTCCTAAGAATTTTGAATGTCAGCAGGACATTTTCTGGAAGCAATCCTAAGAGCTTCTCATTTGGAATATGTTTTTCCTTTTCAGCGAGAAAGAAGAGTGGCAATTTTGCAAAAAATGTGCTTCCGATTCTTCAAAAGTTTTCATGATTTCTGTTTAGCAAGTGTGGTACAAGTCTCCTGATTGGCAGCAGCAAGACATAGTTTTAGGGTTTGCAATATTGTCATGTTTTGTTGGTTGTTCCAGTTGAATTCTATTCCAAGGAGACCCTAAATACAGAATTTCTACAATGACTTAGTGTGTCCTTGAGTGGATAATAGGAACGTTGTCCTTAGCTCCAAAATCTGGTGGCAAGGTCCCTGTTTTGAAGCAATAATGAGCTGCAGAGCTTACAGCACCTACTGAACAAGCAAAAAACTTAACATGGCTACATTAATGCTGCTGGCACTAAGGGAGAGACTGCAGGAAGCTTTGAGGGAACTATTTAGAGACCAACAGGTTGTTTTCCCCCTTCCCCTGTTTGAAAGCCCATCCAGGAGAGGTTCTGAGGGTGCAGCTTTACACAACAAGCAGTGGTCAGAGCACATGGCCAGACTATTAGAGATTTGCATTCAGGCTGTGCTGAAACCTGGGTGTTCTGGAGAAATCTGTCATCTGCATGGCTGTGTTCACAAATTGGTTAGGAAATGGTGGAGGTAATTGGGATTAAGGTCAGCATTCATGCTGGTGATCTTAAAAAGTAGCCTACTCCAAGGTCTGTTCAGTAAGAGTTTAGTGTTCTTGGATGTGAAAACCATGTTTATGCAGGAAACTGTGGTATTCCTGTTAGTTTCTCATTATCCTCCTTGTCATGGATGTTTGAGCCTTTCTGTTAACCCCACAAGTTTTGGGCTGATCTCAAGAGGTCCCTGCAGTAAAGCAAATGCAAAGCATTAACTGGTTCTCTGGATAAGAACAGGAGCTTCCATTCTTCCTCACCCCTCAAAAAGGAAGACTATGAAATTTAGATCCAAATTCTGATTTGGCTATGCTGAATGATAGCAGTAGAAGACAATTTTCTCTTTACTATGTGGTTCAGAGCAATAAATTTGTTGTGCAAGTGTGTTGACCAGTTTCAAGATACTCTAGTAATCTACCTCATCAGTCTTAAGTTAAATTGCAGAAAGAAAAAGAGAAAATATTCTGCTAATATCTCTTCAAGTATCAAGGTCCTTTCACCTTCAGTCTTGACCAAATATGTAAACCTTGCAAGGGATTTGCTACCATGTATGGCAGAGAGCTGCTCTGAGTAAAGAGCTTACAAGGCTTTAGTGTCTCTTGGTTAGAGTGGGGGAATGGGAGTAAAGCATTCAAATTCAGAATCCTAAATCATTCCTTTGGCTGTGCTCCTTCCAAGTAGCTCCATCTCTGCTACATTTCCCCCATCTGTAATAACAGACATAACCCTGGGCAGGAAACCAGTATCTTCAGCTAAATGTCTATTAAAGAATATACATTTTCTATGAAAGCATCAGAAATATTTCCAGAAAGAAATTGCTTTACTTTATGCTAAGTTGCAGTGCATCTAATGTCATATGATACTGCTTTTCTAACACACCCCAGTCAGCTGAGTCAACAAGCTAAACAGCACACATCCCAGCATTAATTTTGGCAACCTTAACACCTCTGTATCATAGTGTTACAGTTCTTAACTCAGCTGTCAGCATGCAGTAAATGTGGTGGTACTTCAGCCCACACAGACTGGAGCTTAGCATCACGAGGAGTGTTTTGTATTCTGAGAAATTCCATTTTTATATCCTTTCTATATTTACAATAACAGTGCAGTGGATTTGCCATTCTTATACCCATTTGTTTGCTCATTCTTCCTCTCTGAAGAATCCCTATGTTTTATATAGAACCAAAAACCTGTAAAGTTGTTGCTTCGGTTTCAGAGGAAACACACACTTACTGTTGACTCTTGCAACTGGGGCACCTGTTAGTGGGACCAAGGAGGCGATAAAATCAGACTCAAATTGCTTTATTCAGTAAAGATAAGTAGATAAAATCACAGAAAACCAAGTCACAGTAAAGTAAATTCTTGCTCCATTCACAGCTGTTACTTTAATGGAATTGCAGTTCTTGGAGAAGTGCAGCAGCTGCTCCAGCCCTGCCTGCAGTGCCCGACTGCAGGGGCTGAGGCCAGGAGGAGGCTCTGGGGCTGCTGCAGGCTGATCCCAAGAAATTACCTTCATTAGGATGCCCATCTAGAGCTAGAGCAAGCTGTTCAGCATTTCAACCAAGCCATGCTGGTGCCTGTTTGGGGGTTCAGCTGAGGGCTTGGTTTGTGAACTGCTCAGCACATGTTTGCTGGCTGCCCACTCTCCATCATCAGGCTGTGGTAGCTCTTGTGCAACTTTCTGTACTCTGCCCCTTGGTAAGATCCAAACATTTCCTTGCTGCGTGTGTCCTAACAAGCTGGTAGAGCTTTGCAAACCAGCCTGTAAGTCTTGGTACATAAGTGTTATTGGCATCTTGTGCTTGCAGGAATAGAGACCACAGCTTTGCAGGCTCAATGAGTTGTGCATAGAAATGCAGTGTTAGGCATGGATCCAATGCTCAAATTTGTGAATGTGGTGAGTAGTTCAACATATAAGGGCTTTTTTTCTTCCCTGTACTCACTTGGCTTTTACTTTTGAACTCCAATTTCAGCTTATGACAGAGGCACTATAGAACCCAATGACTTAGTTCACAGTTTCTGAATGAGAATAATAAAACCTGTTATCTCACAGGGAAATTGTGAAAATAAGTCAATCAGTGTATTGGAAATAGTCTGATACTGCACTGGCAGACACAGAAGCAATGTGGGGTTTAGAACTTGGTCTAAGTAGTATGCAAAAAATAAGGCTCTAGACCAGTAATGCCCAGTGACAGAAGGAGAAATTATTGAATCGTTGCTCATTTAGTGAACCTGATTCCTGCTGTGCACTGGATGAAATTGAGCCTGTGGGGAAAATAGAAAGATTGGGATAATTCTTACAAAAAAGAGAAATGACTTGGGGTTGCAGAGGCAAGCTTAAATTTAGCAGTTCCTTACTTTTGAGTGGTAAGTGTGGCCATCCAAAGACATTTCAGAAAATAGTGTGTGGATATTTGATTTGAGTGGCTTTCTAGCTTTTCAAAAGAGAACTGAATATGTAGCAATTCTGTCCTGAGGCATTGTCCTCATACCTTCTGGAGGCATCAGCTGACTGAAAGTGTGGAAATGCCTAAACCCACAGAGATCTCTCTCACTTCAGCTCATAAACTGCCCTGATGTTCTTCCATCACCCTCTGATGTGGAAATGTCAGGGAGGAACATCAGCTTTGTCAAAGTATATGGATCTCCTACCCTAATGGAACTGGTGGAAGTCACTGTACCTGAGGCAGTAGTATCCCCATCCTGATGCTTTCTCCCTTTAAGCTTGATGCAATCAAGGAATTACTCTGCAATATTTAGTCCACCTTTGAGTAAATTGGTGTGTGAAAGCCCAAATTAATTATAATGCTAATCCTAAATGCTAATGGGTTTTCATAGAGTAGCCTTCTCTTAGATTTCACACCTTTCTCAAAACACATTTTCTGGAATGGATTAATTTCAGTTTTTTAATGTCCGAGAAGAAATTACCAGAATTACACAGAAAAATGAAAGTATTTTCCCTCGTCTCATCCTTGGAAAAAGCAGAAATGCTTTGGCTGAAATTCCCTAAAAAGCCCACTGTGAAAACTTCAGCCCAAATAGTTATAAAGGGGACAAATTGTAAACAATTGAATGCAGGATCTTCTAATGAGAGGTGTCAAGGAATATTAATAATAGGTGTTATTTCTAGCTATGCCTCTAATAGTACATGATAGGATATTTAGAGGTAAGGAGATGCAAGCTCAGAATGAGTCAAATGTATGTACTCATCTTTTACATTTTAATGCAACTAATTAATGAGGCTGGCATGCTTTTGAAAATGCTTTAATTTATTCTTTGATTAGAAAGTAGATGTCTCTCATTAGTACAAAAATATCTTTTCTGAGTTGTACTTCTGGAGTGTATAAAACAGATCAGTGCTGATAAACTGGGGATTTAAAAATTATTGTTTACATTACACACTATTTCTGCATCATTCATGGTGGATTTACTTCCTAATTTTTTTCTGGTTTCCCTACAGTGAGCTTGACCTGAAATGGGAAACTCCTCTGGATGCATACTTTGCACCTGATTGCTTTTTTACTTTCAGATACTGACTATAAGGCATTTATTTTATTTTATTTATTTCTATTGGAAGGAAAATAAAAATCTGCTTTTGTATTTGATTTATCAAATTACTGCTTTTCAGTTTTATGCAAGGTGGCCTTTGCCTTTGTGGAATGGTATTTTGATTATAAAATGAGGATTTAGCTAGCTCAGAATTTCCTGCATATACCTTAATTTACATTATTATTCCCCTGCAGACTTCATTTGATGGAGAAGCATCTAGTGTAGCAGTTTCTCTTTAATGTCAGGTTCTGTAATTTTTATCCCCGTTCGACTTACAATTTTTATAAAATATTAATTGATATTAAATAGCATGAGTGTGTGTATGTGTAGGTTGGGGGGGGTGGGGTGCAGGGTGTTCCCTAGGTGGAGCTGCATCCATAACAGGATGGCTCCAGAAGGAAAATGTAGCTGCACCTCTGGATAAATCCCTGATTCTGACAGTTCTCTGCCTCACGTTGATGGATGAAATTCTATTCCAGGCTAGAGGGTTTATAAATGAAGTCTTAACATTACTAAAACATCTTTGAGCTAAATCTAAAATCCTCTCAGTTTTCCTGGGAGTTAAAATCCTCCCAAGAATTTTGTCTAGAGAGTAAAGAATCTGGATGTGTTACATTGGCATGGAGCAGTCCTGTATCTCCTGCATCAGCCCCTGTGCTTCTGCAGGTTGTCCTTCTGCAGCCAGAGCAGGGAAATCCTCTTCCAGGGCAGCTCTTCCATCCCTTCTACTCACCAGCCCTCTCTTCCATCCCTTCTACTCACCAGCCTTCTCTTCCATCCCTTCTACTCACCAGCCCTCTCCTCTTCCATCCCTTCTACTCACCAGCCCTCTCCTCTTCCATCTCTTCTACTCACCAGCCCTCTCCTCTTCCATCCCTTCTACTCACCAGCCCTCTCCTCTTCCATCCCTTCTACTCACCAGCCCTCTCTTCCATCCCTTCTACTCACCAGCCTTCTCTTCCATCCCTTCTACTCACCAGCCCTCTCTTCCATCCCTTCTACTCACCAGCCTTCTCTTCCATCCCTTCTGCTCACCAGCCCTCTCCTTTCCTCTATGTCCAATGTTTGCAAGACAGTGATTGAGAGAAATCTGGGTGTAGCCTGAAGGGTTCCTGGTTTCTGCTGACCTGCTCAGGTTCTGTGCATTGTCCTTTCTGGTGTCCCTTGAAAGAGAGGTGAGGAGGATCATGATGTGGCTGCCTGCTGGCAACAGCTGAGCTCAACCTCAAAGCAGCTGAAACTGCTGCAAAGCCAGCAGTGGTTTATTGCTTTTAACTGTTCCTTTTTCAGCTTTCTGCTACACAAGACTGAGGCTCTGAAGTTGCAGCCTTCCTTGCCCTTACTTACCCCCGTTGTGTGGCTGGGAAGATGGTCACAAGGGAGGAAGATTTTCCTTCTAGAAAGGCAGGATAAGATCCCCAGCATTTTGTTGGCTAAGTAGAACAGATGGGAAGCGTACCACTTTGCCCTTCTCAGCAGGTTAGAATCTGGCAGCTTGTGTACAAGATTTAATGTGGATGTGAATGAATAATAGAGAGAAGGGAAAGAAATATTTGCTCAAAACAGAGTTTACAGAATGATGTGCTCTATTGATGGATCAGCCCCAAAATACTTCCTCACTGAGGCTCATTTTTCAGCTCCTTTGACAGCAGCCAGTGTCCCAGTTTTAAGGGCACTCTGTGGATTTCACTCCCACCATTCCTCCCTTTCCCAGCAATATTACATCTCCCAGTTTCACTAACACAGAGCTCTTCCTCGTGTAAGGAAAATGAATTAGCAATTTAGAAATGTTGAGCAGAAAATACTCTTAGAAGAGTCCAGAGCTGTGTGAGTGGCAGCACTATCTTGCAAGTTCTGTAAACACTTTGGTGTCACCCCATGCACATCTTCCTAGGATTTTGCATTTATTTCTCCCTGCATTATACACCAACATGGGTAGCAAAAAATGAAAAAGAGGAGACAGCAGAGATTAGGGGCTGGAAACATTTTCACAGCAGTATCTTGTCAGCTTTCCAGTAGACTCTGACTTATCGAGATCCAAACACTCACAGCTGGTGCATATTTTAATGCCAAATGACTGGCATGGCTGAAATTGGAATTCACAGTCTCTCAATGCACCGTACGAGCACATTTAGTCAGCACATTGCTTTTGTGTGACTCTTTTAAAGTTAAGTTACATTTCAATGAGGGTATTTTTATAGAGGCACTGTGAACTTGCATGGAAGAGTGGATGGCTTGGTGTGCCAAGTGGCTGTATGTCTGATTAAAATTAGAAGTAAAACAACATGAAAAAC
This sequence comes from Heliangelus exortis, assembly GCF_036169615.1. Taxonomy (NCBI): domain Eukaryota; kingdom Metazoa; phylum Chordata; class Aves; order Apodiformes; family Trochilidae; genus Heliangelus; species Heliangelus exortis. The sequence continues at coordinate 2,410,871 of NC_092435.1, read as the reverse complement.
CCTGCTAATTTACTGCTCTAAAATTGTCAATTAGAGCAGTGCCAAGCATTCTGGCAAGAGCTCCAGTTCTTCCAAAAGGCAGAAGAGTGGTGCCAACTCTGAAGCAAAGGAAAGCAGAGGAAATATTTGTCAACCCTATCCAATAACTGGCCATGTAATAATGGGGCAGTAAATTCTCCAACCTGAGTTGCTTTGCTGATGGTTGGAACAATGCTTGGTTTTGTGGGATTTTATTGAGGTTGGGTTTTTTTTTAATTTTTTGTACATTTTTCATCAGTACATCCCATTTTCATTGGTATTGTGATACATTGCACTGAACTGAATGTTCTACATTGTCATCTTTCCTGAACACCTCAGTATATAATGTGATGTTGTCTGTGAAATTTAAAACAATCATCAATTTCTTACAATGACACTCGAGGAAGGAAGTGTTTTGGGACAAACTGGGTGATAGCTGCTCTTTATCAATCCTCTGAAACTTAGTGGCCAGAAAGATTAAAGTCATTTCCCTTTTTGGAAGTGCAGCTCAACTCTTTAGTAACATCTTGCCTTGATTTTGATTCCCTGAACACAGCTAAAAGTAGGACTGAGGGGTGAGATCCTTCCCCCACAAGAAGGGCTCCTCAAGTGCAACTCTTGGGACTGTCAGCTGTAGAGAGGAGGGCACCTTTGCCCCTGTGCTCAGCCCTGGGGAGGCCACACCTCGAGTCCTGTGTCCAGTTCTGGGCCCCTCAGCTCAGGAAGGAGATTGAGGTGCTGGAGCAGGTCCAAAGGAGGCAACAGGGCTGGTGAAGGGATCCAGCACAGATCCTATGAGGAGAGGCTGAGGGAGCTGGGGGTGTTGAGGCTGGAGAAGAGGAGGGTCAGGGGAGACCTCATCACTCTCTCCAACTCCCTGAAAGGAGGTTGGAGCCAGGGGGGGGTTGGGCTCTTTTCCCAGGCAACTCTCAGCAAGACAAGAGGGCACAAGAGGTCTCAAGTTGTGCCAGGGGAGGTTTAGGTTGGACATTAGAAAGAATTTCTTTCTGGAGAGGGTGCTCAGCCATTGGAATGGGCTGCCCAGGGAAGGGGTGGATTCTCCATCCCTGGAGCTATTTCAAAAGAGCCTGGATGTGGCACTCAGTGCCATGGGCTGGGAACCACGGGGGGAGTGGATCAAGGGTTGGACTTGATGATCCCTGAGGTCCCTTCCAACCCAGCCAATTCTGTGATTCTATGATCATCCTTCTAATAATATTTTTGGAAAGGGTTGTGACACGCAATGCTGTGGTGTTTGGGGGGTAGTCTCTGACAGTTCAAGAAGGCCCCAGACTGTCAAAATTCTTCTAGAGCAACTCAGATTTTGTTCATTAAAATTCTTACGAGTCGATGAAATTAATTGAACCGATGATGAGAGTTTCTTTTGGATTTTCCAAACCTAAAAGAGTTTTTAGTTTTTTTTCATGTGATCCATATGTTTGCAAACAATTATCACACTGGATTAATTTGACACAGAGGGAGGCAACGATTCAGCCAGTACTTTTCTCGTAACCCTGATTTTGTGGGACTTTTTTTGTGACCTCCTTTCTCTGCTTTTAATTTTTGGTTTGGTTTTTTTTTGATCCTAGATTTATTGCAATGGCTGCAATAGATTTGAACTTTAAGGATAAGAAAACAGTATATAGTACATGCACCAGTGTTAAATATTGGTTAGTTAAACATCTTAGTAATAAAAGTTTGGGGGAAAACAAAACAAAAGGTAAGTTATCAACTTCCACATGCTGTGCTGGAGTGAGTGAATAGTACCTGCCATTAACTGCTGTCCCTCCTCCTGCAAATCCATGTCAGATTTGAGATGCTGGAGGCATCACCAGATGTTTCTAAGGATGCTGGGAAGATATGGTCAAACATTGAAGCAAACAGAAAGGGGAGCCAAAAGAGAAGGACTTCAGTTTGTCTCAGAAAAGTAGTTGGGGTTGGGTTTGGTTTGCTTTTTGTGTTTCTTGGAGGTTGGTCTGAGATCCAGATCCACAGGGATTTGTGTCTGGTCAACGCCAAGAGCTCTTGTGGGGTTCAACACTAGGATCTCAGCAAGGCCCTGACTGCTCTGTAACCTGAAAGAAAAAAGCAAAACCCAGTATATAATTATTTTCCCCTAAGATTCAGAGCATGTACACCTCCTGATGACCTGAAGAAGAATTTCACTGGTTCCTTCTGTAGAAGCAAGGTCTGATCCTGAACACTGTATTTTGGAGTTATTATCAAGTGTTCTATATATGTGCCATAGGGAGATGAAAAATGACAATGTTATAGAATGTGGTACTTATACTACATTGCACAGGCTTAGACTGGTGATTTCCAGTATTATGGTGTAATATCTTAAAATATGAAATTGTAAGGAGAGATTAATGAACTACTTTGCACCCAGTAGCTGTAAATTTTATCTTTTTTTTTAATTTTTAAAAATTCAAACTTAAGAGCAAATTTTAATTCTTTCACAAAGACAACTCTGGTTGTCAAGGGAAGCTGAAGTAGCTCAAGGACCAAATTGTCTGTGTTCTTCCCTTGTGGCCAGCATGTTCAGTCCCTGCAAGTCCTATGCTGGTAGAGTACAGAAAGACTTATTTATGTTCAAAAGGCCAGGCCCCTGCCAAATAGTGTGGGACAGCTGCATGTCTTGGTTAAATTCATTGGGAGTAGGCTTAGGGCTGTGATGGATCAGTGTAAAGTGAAATATCTTTTGAATTAAGCATTCAAATTTTACTCTTCATTTCAAATTCATGTTCCTTTCTCAAAGCTCTTATTCCTGCACTGATTCAAAGATAGGATATATGCCACTGCAGTTCTTTACATGTCTCCTATATTGTATAATGAGTTTTAACATAATTTATTACCAGTAGAGAGCAGTCTGAGATTAGAATTTATATCAAGCATTGCATGAGGATATCATGGTTATCTTCAATACACCATGTGGAATTAAATGGGGTCATTTTAAAGCATATATCAAATGTACTTGTAAAAGTATTTTTTTGCCAGTTGTGTCTTTAAAGCAAACATTTGAAACTTTTAAATATAGCCTAAAATGAAAGAAAACATAGCAGCATTTTTTTTTTTTAAATTTTAACATTTGAAGTGTGACTGCTGGAGGTCGTATTTCTATCTGTCCCTTGCCTTGTTTAGAAACAGATGTGTTGTAAGTAGTATTTATGTTTCCTGGTTTTTCTTAGTTTGTAATCTTAAAACTTGCCTTGATGAACAGTGAGTAGACCATTACATTGCTGCCTTCATTTCCATTTGCTTAAATTATTTCTATTAATTTTCAAATTAAAAACAAAACCCCTGTTTTGCAGGACTAACTTCCTGTGGAGTGTTTCATTCATACTGTTGAAAGATGTAAGAAATACAAATCTTTGCCAAAATCAATAAGCTGAAATACTGACTTTCAATCCTGTTCTATTTAGAAGGCATTAATCTGCATACTAAATCATGTTACCATTAGAATTCTGTCCATCTTGCAGTCTGCATCATTTTTCATACCATGTCTTCTAATGACACTACTCATTTTGTACTTGAAGGGCCTGTTTTCAAATGCTTTTTTTTTTTTTTTGCTTTTTATTTCATGCTATAACCATGTAATTCTCTAAATTTACTGAATGATCCAGCAGACAGGTGGGGCTGTTAAGGGTAAATCTCCAAAATCTTTAACTCTTCTGTTTAGTTTTACTTGAGGTAAGAGCAAGCAGCTTATTTAGCCATATCCAAAGAAAGATGTGTTTCTACTGTATAGTAGGTCTCAGTGCCTGGAGATGGAGCTAAACAGAGTATTTTCCTTTGGTTTTGTTAGTTATTTATTTTTCCTAGCTCTCTTATGACTGCACCTCACCTTTCATTCACTCTTCTTGTGGTTGCATGGATGTCCATCCACGGAGTTCTTTGTGCCAGGGTGCTCTGTCATCCTCTCCCAGATGGGCAAGGGCTTCTCTGCACTCTGCAATGAAGCAGTGGGGAAGGAACCACAGGGCTCTGCTGAACCCACCTCTTCCCTCTGCAGGGCAGAGATGTCAAATGAATCATAGAATCATAGAATTAGCTGGGTTGAAAGGGACCTCAGAGATCATCAAGTCCAACCCTTGATCCACTCCCTCCGTGGTTCCCAGCCCATGGCACTGAGTGCCACATCCAGGCTCTTTTTAAATATCTCCAGGGATGGAGAATCCACCACCTCACCGGGCAGTCCATTCCATTGCCTGATCACCCTCTCCATAAAAAAATTCTTTCTGATATCCAGCCTAAATCTCCCTCAACTTAAGACTGTGTCCTCTTGTCTTGTTGAAAGTCGTCTGGGAAAAGAGACCAACTCCCCCCTGGCTCCAACCTCCTTTCAGGGAGTTGTAGAGAGCGATGAGGTCTCCCCTGAGCCTCCTCTTCTTCAGGCTGAACAGCCCCAGCTCTCTCAGCCTCTCTTCATAGGGCCTGTGCTCGAGTCCCTTCACCAGCTTGGTTGCCCTCCTTTGGACCTGTTCCAGGACCTCGATATCCTTCCTGAGAAGGAAAAATAAGATAAAGATAAAGATGAAGATAAAGCACAGCTGAGAGTTGCTCTCATCTACCTAAAACAGGTTCGAAACAAACGTGTATGGCCAGGGGGGTTGTATATGGATGGTCAGGTGCTTCAGGTGTATAAACAGAGCTGAATCAACAGAGTAATCACATTTCTTGAGATGAATCAGTAGTTGTGTGCCATGGATATTCGTTAGTGTAGGAACAAATAAGTGTGTGATGCATCTCTCCAAATGTCTGATCCAAGTCAATCCCTTCCACTACTGAAGAGCCATTTAAGGCCTCTCCAGAACTCAGCTAAACTTTGTAACTTCACTGGCCATCAGCAGACCCAGGAAGGTCTACAGGAATGTTTGTAAGTGTAAAAACTTGCTGATAATGACAGCTTTATTAAAATGGAAAATTTAGTCCTTAAAAGCTATGGAATGTGTGCAGGGCCTGCCGAGCAGTTGTACCCAGTTGTCATCACAGGACTCTGGGAGATCAGACTGTTCAATTCATGTACTTAGGATAAGGGAAATCAACCCTAAATGAGAATTTGATTTGTGCTGTGGTTGTCTCTAAAAGACCAGCACATCAGTTGGAGAAATAGCATAGATTAGAGATGTGTTGAATTGTATTCTTTTATTTCACTTTTTTTGTGTATGCTTTCAGGAAAAATGACTGAGAAGCAGCTTAATTTTCAGACACAATGAAGGGTGAAGTTCTAGAGGAGTTCTAATGACAAAATCCCAGATGTTAAGGAAACCAACAAGTATTTTGTTTCAAACTGAATCAAAATTCAGCCTTGCCATCATTTTGCACTTCTTTGCTGCACACCAAGGATGCTTGGCTTTTTTGTCTGTGTTAAATTGATACATATGCAAACACAAGCTTGAGATGGAAAGATCTTTTTGCCTTACTGGCAGAAGCACTGGTGGCACAGAGATCCCAAGACTTAAATTTTTATGCATTTTATGTGTGTCTATAGCCTTGCACTAACATGCTTAGTAGCCTTTAGTCAGAAACTGGTTTTATCACAGTTCAGACTTTGTGCTTGCTGTGCTATTTTTTCAATCTAAAAAGAGGATTAAATAGATAATCGCCAGCCACTTTTTATTCCAGACTTCTTGTTTATATATTAATAGGTTTTTTCCTATTTGAGTGATATAAATAACTAGGGCAGAGACCCAGCTTGCAAGAAACTATCTGAGTCTTTATCACTGAACAGAAGCTGTCACTTCATGGGTGCGGTTCACTTGTTTCTTTCATGTATTTCTTGCTCCGGTGTCAGCCAAGCCTCATCCCATGAGAACTTGTGGTTGCTGTTTTTCTCAGTGCTTCCTTATCTCAGGTTCCAGGGTTTTCTTTTTTTAGCCACCTTGTGTTGCAATCACTCCATAGGCTCCCTGAAATACAGTGCAGTGGGGTAGTTGGGGGGGATTATTTGACTCGGGAATGTTTTACCTCTCTGGTTTTGGGGGGGAATTGTTAATTAAAGATGAGAGGTTTCTTGCTGTAGCAAGAAACTGTGTGTGGAAAAGCTGTGTGTGGAAATACTTCAGAATCATCACAGTACTCAAGAGGAAATGAAAGTTCAAGAAAGTCTACATTATTAATCACTCGCATTGTTTCTCTGTGACAAAAATAATCCGTATTTTCTATGGCTCTACATCAATATTTACTTTTTTTTTTTTTAAAAAAATCAGTCTATTCTTTTAACAGAATTTTCTCCTAATGGCACTGTTATGCTCTAGATGCCTATAGGAATCTCACCTGAGGAAAAAAATATTTATTCTAATTTTTTCATCAGTAAAATGAGAATATCTGTTTCTTAAAATTTACCTAAATTTTACATGCAATTTGTAGATTATAAATTCTTGGGGAGACTGAGATGTCCTTTTATTCTGTTCTAGCAGTAGGGTAGCTAGAACAATAGTGTCATTGTAAGTGACTGTAGGTGGATAGTATTGAAACCTAATATTTCACCAGTAGCAGTACTTATTGTGTTTTGAAAGATAATATATCAAGGCTCTTTTGCAAGTCTGTAGTTGGTAAGCAGTATAAAAATAAAAAATATGACTCTTCCCTTGGCTTTCCTGTGCCCACCTAGTCAAAGAAAAAAATATTTAAACCGAGGGAAAACAGTGTTATAAAATACTTTGCCAGCACGAAAAAGTAGGTAGTAACTTAGCTTTTCCTTTGTGTATCTGCATCTTAATCCAGGTGTCAGCTAGGACTGAGGATGGTGTTTCCTCACTTGTAAAACAACATGGAAGTGTGTTTAGCACAGCTTTAGTTAAGTATGGAATATAAATGGTGCACATAAAACCAAAGTTAATGGCAAGAGTTGCTGTTCAGAGGTAAAAACAGCTGGAGATGGAGCAGTGAACTTGGTCCTCAAGCCTATGGGGCAGAGACAGAGCACGATGTGGCTGAACACAGCCAGCTGCTCCACTGCCTTTTGCTCCTTTGGTGTCAGCATCTCATTAGAGGATCATTAACATACAAACTTGGAGAAAAACAGGAGAGAGAGAGAGACAGCAAACAGGTTTCTAGGTTGCTTCCATGATAAACAACATTTATGCCCCTGTGTGCCCTCCTGAAGAGCACAAGCAGAAGCATTGGCTTCCTCAAGAGATCATGAGCTGAAGAGCACCTGCTACATGCAGCCTGCTCCTCTGACAGTGTGGGGAAAATCCAAGAAGAAAAACATGCTGGATTTATTGTTGTAGTTCCCTCACTTCCCTTCTGTGGGATCTGTCCTTGTCAAAGATGTCCAGCCCCTTTCACATTGGATTGGCCTCAAGGGAGCTGTTTGTCCCTGGGGAACTTCCTCTGTCTCCTTCATGTGTCTCCAGTTCACCCATTAGCATGCCAATAATTTTTTTCATTTTCCAGGATAGTATCTTTTTTTTCTTTTTTGGCTGCCCTTTTGTGTAGGGTCCTTCCTCCTATGCATACTTTCTCTTCCTTCCTTCCTAAGGAGTTTCCCTAAACAGTGAATAGAAACAGGAAGCTGCTTAGGTCTGTTTTCCCTTCCCTTTCACTGAAAAGCATCACAGCTTTTTACACAGTGACCTTTAAATAGCCTTCTTTTACCCAGCTCAGACTTCTAGTGGTGATTCATCTATCTTTGAGGGAGGGGTGAGGGGGCAGAGGCAAAAAAAAAGGAAATCTGTCCCAGACTGAGGAATTCAGAGATGAGAAGAAAAGAGGGAGAGAAAAAACACCTGAACCCACCCACACACACACACACACAAAAAACCAAGCCCCCCCCCCCTCCAAAAAAAAACCAACCCCACAAAACCACCCCAAAAGAGCCAAGAACCCAAGAACCAACCCCCCTGTATAGGCTTGAATGACTCTGGAAAGCTACCCCATGGATTTGGGACTGCTCTGCATTATGCTCTGTAGGACAGAGTCACTGAGAACTTGAAGTCAGATGCCCAGGGCTTCCTCTTCCCACAACAGCTGTAGGGAAAGAAACAAATTGTGGTTTGGTTTGTTTAGGTTTGTTGGTTTTTTCTATTTTGTTTTGGTTTAGACCAGAAAATTAAAGTTTTATTTTACAGGCTTATCTTAAAATGTTACTCCTATCAGTATCAATGGGAGAGGCTTGAGTAAATTATGGCCATTTTCAGGAATGCACATTTATCCAGAGCTGTTCAGCTTCACTTTTTAGCCAAATTCCTGCTGACAAAACTGCAATGTGTGATGGCTGAGTGTCAATCACTGGTGGATGGTGGTGTGTTCAGTGGAAAGGACTGAACATCTCTAAGAGGGGTTGTTTAAAACATGAGCAGCCCCAAGGAATAACCAGTGTTTGTTGCTTGTAGCCATCCTGATTTTGGCTCTTCTATTTTATTTCCTTGTTAATTCTCTCCTCTAAATTGCACTATTTAAAACATATTTAATAAAATATCTGTTTATAGGTTATGGTAACGAGCACATTATACAGTTTCAGAGCATGTGAAGTATCAACATATAAGTTGGGTAGTTCTCTGTGTCTTGAAACACTGAATAATTATTTCTAATGTACAGGTGAGGACAATGCTGACTCAGTGACTTGTGGGTCACAGCATGATTTTTTTTGTTGATGTTGAGGCCATATTTTCTTGTGCACTTCCATCCACTTGAGCTACTGGGAAGCATGAGATTTTTCTACTTCCCAGTTCATCAGGTTTGTTCCAGACTGACATTCAAGCAAAAGGATTCTGCAGTAATACAGAGAAGCAGAAAAGTGAGTATTCATAGATCAGTGAGGATGTTTTAGTTTTGATGATTTGGAAGGTTTTTGACAGAAAGTGACCCCAAGTTTTATCAATTCTCAGCTACCACTGTGTTGAATACAATTTAGTACCCTATATAGAAAAGGAATTTGGGGTGGAAATGTCTCTCTGGTTATCATCTGGTTTGACTTCTCAGTACATGCTGTGACCTCCTGTATTTACACAAAATTTTTTCTTTTTGAGGGCTTAAGCTTAGAAATATTGTTGCTTTCCATGAAGGCAGGATTAGACTCAAGTGATAGATTTCTGCTGATTTTTAAATTACCTTTCAAATATATCCAATTAATGAAATTTATTTCAACTTACCATATACCACTGTTTGAAATGAAGACATTTATTTTTGCCTTGAAGTTGGAATATGTACTGAATAGTCTTTTCTGAAACATTGAATGAAATTTGAGCAGGATTGCCTTCTTTCTGTACAGGCACTTTTTGGGTTTTTTTTTTTTACTCTTCTAAATGTCCTTTTTTTTTTTTTTTTTTTAATAGTGACTATCCTTTTCTGGAAATTCTTGATGTAGAGTGACAGATTTCTATGACATATGCTGCGCCATCTTTGCAAAGACAGAAGTCTGCTAAACAAATTAAAGACCTCACTGAATTAAAAAACAGAATTTTAAAATTAGTTATGTAACGTTCAGTTCCTCACTGTCACTTGTAGAATCATGTAGAAATAATATTTCTCTGTGCTTAGACTATAAAATAAGTGACATTTACTCTCTAGACTATACAAGTGACCACACATAGTACTAATGTTTTGTTGTCAGACTAAAATGAAGTCTGCTTTATACAGCTGTAAATACTTTGTTAACTTCCTTGAAATGTAGGTATGGATATAGTTTTCCTCATAAATAAATATATATATATATATTCCTTTTTTTTCCATCTACTTAAGATTTAGCAAAACCAAAAGAGGCCTGTGTTGAGAGGCAATTGCTTTATTTCTTTTGCAAGAGGCAGCTTCTCTGATGCTGGGTGAGGTCACTTCTGATCCTATTCATATCATCCCACACAGCTTTGCAACTTGTGCAATATTAATCTTTGGAATTCTGTAAACATTTAGGTTTTAGGTGCTCGTCTACATAATGAATCCTTCTTCCATTTATTCAATTCCTGGACTGCTTGTTACACAGGGATACAAATCACCACCACACCTGACAGTCTCTATATTCTCTAGGTTTTCTAATTTTTCTACTATTTTTTTCTCAGATTTTTGTTGTTGTTGTTGTTATGAGTTTTCATTAGAGAAGTCAACTTGCCAGACTGTATTGCAGCTTATTTTAGTGTCAGCCTGATCCAGATGGAGCTTTAATTTACTAGCTCTGCTGTCCTGCACTGTTAATTTCTCAACCACAGTCTACCTTGTTTTAAATTGAGTTTATAGATTATTTTTTTCCAGCAAGTGTACCTTGCCATGAAGTCCTACTGTATTTTCCCTCCAGCTTGTGGTTTGTCCCCGTGCCCTATTATTCCTCCCTTTAAAAATAGTACAAGCAACCTGTGTTGAGTTCCTTGTGAGAAGCAAAAAAGCAAGTACCGACTTTCATTTTACCTTTTCCTACATTTTTCCTCCCTGACATTTCTTTCTCTTTGTTGTTCATTTTTCACCTGTGTTGTTCGGTATTTTAGTTTTTCAAATGTGTCTCACGACAAGAATGAAAAACCTGCTTTCTGAACAAGGTCACAGCTGAAACTATTTCTGCAGGTACTGCCTAAACCTACTGAACACACAAGGTAAAATTATTGCCCATCCTTCTCCCACTCCTCCTTCTTCATCCGGGCCCCTTGCAGGCCGGCTGGGGGGAAAGCAGGGAGGCCACTGATGACAAGTAGCAGGAGTTCATGGTCTTGGCATGACTTTTGGTTAACTCCTGGCAATCTGCTGGGCAGATCCCAGCCACAGAGGTGAGCACACACCTCCCCACACGTACAGACATCCCAATAGCACCCACACCCACACCCACTCCCCACCCACCCACGTGTCCTCAGCCACCTCCCCACGCTGGCGCTGGCCGAGGTGCTGAAGTCTCCGGGTGCTTCTCCCGCTCCGGTGCTGCAGCCCCTGGTGACAGTGACCCCCCCAGCCCTGTGACAGCCCTGGGGACACAATTGACTCCTTTTCCTCACCCTGTGGGGTCCTACAGGGCAGCCATCATTAGTAAGTGTGACTAATTGTGCCACTGCATCTTTCTTTTTCTTGCTGTACAGCAGCGGCGCAACTGTAAGCGTAAATTAGTTCAAGTAATAAAAAATGTGCATCTGAGATAATAGTGATATTAAGGTATTTTTAATCAAAAGCAATTTTTAAAAAAATTTTTTAAAGCAATTTTTAATCACATTTTCTACACCACTTTTAGAGAAACTCTTTAGGCAGAAACATAGTCACTGGAAGGGAGGTTGAAAGATGATGTTTAAGGTCACTTCCAACTCAATCCATTACATGAGTCTTTGAATACAAGATATTTGCCTTGGAAGCATGTTTTATATTTAGCTCTCAGGCTTAGTGAAATGATGGTTGATTTTGATTTTTTTTTCCAAAAGGATCAATCTTAAACAATTCCTAAGCATGTAGGGATATTCGAAACATGCAGCACCTTACCTGACTATGAAATGGATCTAAGCATTTGTTTTCAGAAAACATTTATTAGATATTTGATGCCTATTTTTTCCAAGCGTTTGGAGACTGTTTGTGCTAATGTGTATCTACCTCTAGAAAGGAGAAGCCTAGCAGTAGAAAGTACAAAGCTGGGTTCTGTCTTGCCCTGTGAAATTGTCCTGCCATCTCATCTAATTGGAATGCTCTGACCTTTTAAATGCTTAGGTTCACAAAATAATTCCTAATACTTTGGAACAAAAGCTTAGCATCCTGATTTATGTTAAATATTCAGAGGAATATTGACCTATCATTATTGTATGTGCTGCATAAACAGGCTTTTCAATCCAAAAAGTTAAAAATTAGTTTGCCAACATTCAGTTTATACTTCTCCCAGCCCAATCTAAGATGCATATTTGTTATACTGATCTTGCACGAGCAGTGATGGTGACAGAAGTGTGATGCAATGACCTTCTCGTGATGCACTGGGGCTAGCAGAGTTAGAACCCCTCTGTTGCACCCCCATTTTAGGTAATATTGCTGAGTTACTTTAACATACACCACCTGTGACCACAGTGCATCAGTAACAAAAAGGGAAAAAGAACCCTGACTCTGAGATTCTTCTGCTTTACTAATTGCATTTTCACTTCATAATGAAGAATGTGTGTGAGGGAACTGTAACTTCCCGAGTCTAGACCACAATTTTTTATTCTTGATGAGTGTATTTATTCATCTATGATTCTGTCCTGAGCTTTTGTAATTTTATTTATTGCTATGCTTATTTGTAAAAATGAGAAAATCAATAGAGTATTGGGGGAAGGGAGGGAAAGGAAGTGGGAAAAAAATCACTCAGAAGGACTAGAATAAATTTACTGCAGGATAGAAAACTCCAGAGACAAAAAGCAGATAAATGCCTGATAATAAAGACTGATGGCAAAATCTGAATCACTCATTGATTCATCATGTCTTTTCTTTAGTATTTATGGAGAGGCAAACTAATAAGATAAAGGGAAGAGAGAATCCCAGTAGCCTAATGAGAATTTTACAGTCACCATAAAGACCTCCCTTCTGAGGACTGAGCACAGGGACGTGCTCTATAGATTTGTATTTAATAATGTGTGAGAGGGTGTTCTGGCTTTATCTGGTCACTGCACTAGCTTACCTGTCTTGGGAAACATCACAAAATGTTTTGTGCAGCCTGGGCTAATTCCACCCTCCTGGGGGTGGGGGTGGGGGGTTGGTGTTAGAATTTTTAAGCCTTATTTGTTTCTGGAATAAGGTGATGTGATCATGTCAGAGCCCCATTCTGTCGTCCTCCTTTTATCTGGGTGTATTGATTATTTTAATGAAACAGAATAGAAAAGCAGAAACCTCCAAGAAATGTGGTTACAAATTTTATGGAAGGACAGAAACCTACACTGTGAGGATGATCATGACGATTACCCCACTTAAAATAAGGTCTGTATTCTGAGTTTCAATCACACAATTTTCAGAAAGAATAGGGGTGTGAATGCCCCATTTCTTGATGAGGCAGTTTTAGTTAAAGACTACATCTGTCTAAGGATGACAAATCCACAGGAAGCAGTCTTTGTTAACTCTGCTAAACTAAACATTACAGTATTATTTGGAAAGATTGTGTGTGTGGTGTGGATTTTTGGTTTCTGGCTTTTTGTTCGGTTGGTTTGTGTTTATTTGTTTGGGTTTCTTGGTGTTAAAGCTTGTGTATTTTAATTTTTTAAGAATAGGTTGTCATTTAGGGAATCATACTTTTCAAGAAATCTAAAAGTCAATATTTATTGGCACACATAGTTTTGAATTTCTTTTTTCCTGAGGTAGCATAGGTGGTCATCAAAATACCAGAGAATCCCTGGCCTGAATAGCCTGCAGAGAGTGCCAGCAGATGTAAAGAGGAAAGGATAGGCTCCAGGATGTGTAACCACTATGGTAACTGGCAAAGTTCTCTTCGTGTTTATTGTTTGCAATAGGCAACTGCCAATTTACAGTTTTTGCTTGTGAACAGAACAAAAAATATTTTTTTTTTTTTCCTGGCTGCTGAGGAAGTGGGACTTTCCAGGATGAGAAAGACTGAGGATATTTGACTGAATTCCTTCACACTGTGAATCTGCTCTTAGATCTTCTATTGCTTATCTGCTGGTTCCACTCCCTTGCAGTGCATTCTGGTTTTCCTAGGTCCTCCCAGAGTTATCTTAGGTGCTTGAAAAGTTATGATGGGCACTACTAAGAAATGTCTTCTGATGGTTTCATGCTCACTTCATGCTGACTCCAGCTCACTGCTGTCTTCTCACAGACCCAGGCCCAGAGGAGTGCAAGAGGGAGGCATATCAGTTTCTCTGGAAAGGCTTCTGTTTTGCATGGAGTAGTTGGTAATATTGAACCAAACCTCTTGGTCTCCCAAGGCTTTCTTTTTTTCCTCATTCTTAACATATTCTTTTCCTTATTATCTGTGCTTGGCTTTTATAGAATAAACTGTTACTAGTTTAGGGATTGGATCTAAAAGACTGCTTATTTTCCTTGCTTATACACCCAGTTCTACAGCTGAACCAAAGCTCCTACTTGCCATGAAATTTAAATTGGATTTTTATTCAACAACCAAATAAGTTAGAGGGTTTTTCTAATCTCTGCTACTCTGGTTCATTAAGTGCAAAAGAATTGTCACTTCCACTCACCCTCACTGAAAAAACAGCCTGTAGTAGCTTTGCATCTAGCTTGAAGGCTACTTTTGTTCTCCAAAATTAGTTTACATTTAGCCTATATTAGTTATTCCCCTAGATACTGTGTCCCAGACAGCCTGGTATTCAACAGTCCTTGCAAATACAGAAGAATAACACCAAAGACTCTCTACAAAGACCTCATTGTAAGACTAAAAGGATTTCCTGTGAATAAGAGCTACACATGGACTTAACACTGCTGGGAGCAAGAACATACAAGGAGAAATCAACTACACAGTGAAGCCAAGACATTACTGGATTTTAATGATTTCTTTGTAGATAGGGAGAAGAGGTCTTTTCCCAAGGAGCTCATGATAATACAGCGTAGCCAAGAACACAAGGGAGAATGTTGTATGGAATGCAAAAAGAGAGTCTTGAAGGAAGAGAGAAAGCTTTGAGCTTTCTCCATCTTTCTGTTCTTTTCTACTCATTTGGATGAAGTGTGAATGTCACTGATGCACAATGCATTCTGCTTCTCCTGCAGAACAGGATTCCAGTGGCTTTAATGGTTTAGTCCTACATGATGGTGCCAGTTCAAAGAAGTGGCAGAGCACAACTTAAAGTATCATTCTTAAGGCATGTGACATAGGACTGCTACCTAGAGCAGACAATTAATGCCTGTAACAAATCTCTAGTAACCATGCCAGAAGTGCATGGAAGGTAGTATGGATTTTACATGAACTTTTTCTTCAGAAATTAAAAAAAAAAAAAAAAGTTTACAATAAACAGGAATGGAAGTAATAGAGAAAAACGGTAGAAACACAAGAGTAGATGTTGATTCTGTTAGCTTAAACTTAAAAATGTCTTTCAGGAAAAAAAAAAACAAAGCCCAAAATTTAATTAATGCATTTTCTCCTCACAAATAAACTTGCATTCATATCACTGTTATCATGCAATGGTGCAAGATACAGGTAATTTCGGCCTTCAGGGTAACTTAAGGAACAAGAGATTTTGTGGCCAGCCTTTCTCATCTTAAATATTACTAAGCTTATGCAATTTTGGAAAGAAATAGCATTCAATTCAATGAATGTCAGATAGAGGGAGATGGATGCCCTTTCTGTGGTGTTTTAAACATTAAATAAATATCAGCGTTGGGTGCACTGTGCAATATAGGCTTAATTGCTCATTTCTGTGAAGAAGTTTGGCCAGAGGATGGTTTCCTAGCCTGAGAGTATCTAGGAGTAGTATATTGCCCCTAGAGCATGGCAGGATCTGATACTCATTTTGCTGAATAGAGACAGAGAGCAGTGGGCTCGTTTATCTTCCTCTTCTCTTGGCTCTACCATTTAACATGGTTTGCTTCAAACCAAAGCTCCACTTACCTGTTATCTCCAACCCTAAGCACCAGGGTATGCTTAGGAGGAGGATGAGAACAACTACCATCTGCTTTCTCCACCTTTCTACCATCTTTTCTTTTTCATGTTTTTAACAGCACGCAACTCAAGCTCCATGAAAGAGAGGGCAGTGACTGCTACCCGGGATTTTGACCACTTCTCCACTGCTGATCTATAGGATTGTCAGGTTGGTTTTATCACTAAAAGAAAATAAAATGCACTTGACTGGAACTAGCTCTGGATTTAGAATATAAGTATTTCTGCAGTGTAGGAAAGCAAGCTTTGTTACATGTCTTTGCACATGGCAGAGGTATTCTTTCTGGGCTGCACTTCAGCAGTTGGTGGAGAAATTTCCATGGTATTTAAAAAGGAAGAGAAGCTCTGAGGATGCCTACTTCTTCTCTGTCTGATTAAGGGTACAACTGGAAGGCCTTTTCATAACTTTTTGTTAATTTTTGTTTTATCTAGTGACACCTTGTTCATATTTTCTCATCCCTAAAACCTTAGGGGTGAATCTTGTATCTGTTGGACCAACCTGATTACATACTGAACCACACTGATGTAATCTTGCTCTTTCTCTTTCCTTGACCTTTCCACCTCTTTCCTCCATATATTCAGCCTCTCATTTTTATAAGAAAAACCAAAAGCTACTCATGCTGTAATCACAGTGACCTTGGAGTCTCAGTTGGTGAGAAACTATCTCATTTTGCATTCTAAGCCATAATTAATGTCACTCAATGTCAATGGCATGAGAAAGTTACACACAAGAAAGGGCAGAGACTGACTGTTCCTCAGGCTGTGCCTCGGGTGGGATAGGTGGGTGTTCACTAACTGAAATTTGTGTATGTGAGTAACTTAACAGGATACTCAACCTCACCATGTAGTTGCCAGGTACAATTTCAGTTCATAGTTTTTCCCCATTACAGTATTAGTTTTGATAACCATGCAGAGACAGATGGCATTTTGTCGGCTTTCCAAAGCAGAGGAATAATTTGCCGAGCTGTAGCTAGTGCAGGGAGAAGCCAAGGAAGTTGAAGATGAGGTAAAACCAAAGCATCTGTCAGCCTTTGTGTGCCAACTTCTAGATGCCACAGACAAACTAATATTTCCACACAAAAAAAAGTAGTGACTGTTAGAGATGGGTTTTAAAAAGATGGCATTTGATAACAATGCCACAACAGATGTCGTTGAGTCCGTGCTTGATTTTTACTGCTGCTCTGTGCATTTTTGGAAGCAATACTTGCTCTGCACAGCTTGTATGGAGTGTGTTCATTATAAAATTTTATTTTTCACAAAACAATGAGATGGAAAATTTGTAGCTGATATTGTCCTTCTTTATTATCCTTCCTCAGTGGTTATGGAGGAAGAGTTTATTCTTGTTTGATTCCTTTTCAGTCCTTTTTATGTGAAAAAAGTTTCTATACATATAACTATATACTGTATATAATATAAAAATCTTAAGAGATCTCTCTATTAAAACACAATGAAAAATGTGAGGTTACTTGCATTATCCAATACTGCATTTTCCAGCATGTGTCATGGTAAAATGTGTAATTATATTTTTGCTATTCAAAGAAATCCTTCTCTTCACCTTAATCCTATTCTTTCTTATCTTCTTTGATGAGAGAGAACAATGTTTCAAAAGTTCTTTAAGAGCAAAGCTTGTGAAAAGAAACCCATGGAATACTAGAGCCTACTTGACTCTTTCTCTCCGATAACAAATGTGGCAACTTCATAAAGGCATCTTTGATCTAGGTCAAAATTATTTGAGGCATGCATACATCACCTAAAATATATATAATTTTATTAAATACCTGCAATTATCTGGTATCCTCTGCACAGTCTGCATTGTGTGTTGAGAGTGTGAGGGGCCCAGTGGGAGTGGGTGAAGGGGGGCACTTAATGCTCAAAGGTGTGGATATGACCAAAACTAAACATTTATGTCCAAGCCCTTCTCAGAAATAGAAACAGCAGGTCCATGGGTGAGTGAGAGGGAGGCTGAGGAGAGAAAAGCAGCTCTTGGGGGGGACTAGAGAAGGGAAACAGAAGCAGACTCAGGCACCAGAGCGTCCCACCACAGGCCTGTGTGTCACTGGGTGTCCACTTAAAATGGCTCCAACACTAAAGAGATGATTATTTTTAAGGTGTTCCTGCTGTTTGTTTGCTAGTGGTGCAAATGTTACTTTTCTGGGTGCAGGGGTGGGGGGAGAGAAGGCAGGTGTAGGATTGTGTTCAGTGGGTTCTTGCTCCCAGGTTGCAGCACTGGCCAGATCTTGCCAAGGTCTATTGGTAGGACTGAATCATAGCCAAGAGTTAGAAATCCAGTTTGATGCAAAAATGGCAAGAGGCAAACTGGACAGAGGTTGAATCTGAGGGGCAAAGGTACCACCTGGTGATTAGAGAAACATATAGCAGTGTCTGATGGATTCTTTTTGCTACCTGAAGCCCTGAAGCAAGGAAGAGTGAAACCCTGAGATTATAAAGTGCTTTCACCATGGGTTAGCAGATGCTCTCAGCCAAGGGAGTACTCGTAGACCTTGCCAATTCTTCAAAACACTTTTGTCTGCCAACTAGCATTACCTCTGCCTTATCCACACTGAAGTCTCACATGCTTTCATCCAGTACCAGATTTTTGCCAAGTATTGTGTGAGCAGACATCTTTCTCGCAGTAGATTTAATTCCCTGACTTTCTCTCCATTTCATAGCATTTGAAAGGACACTTAAAACACACAGTTAGAGACTAAAGTTACCTTATTTTGTACAATTATCACCGGGTTAAAATTTATTATCCTAATGGAGATCTGCTATTTTCAAAATTCTGCTGTCTTTCTAGTTTTATAGGGCATTTTGTAGACTGCTGATGCCTTATTGCTCTTACATATTCTGTTTTCATTGTATTTGTTTCTTTGAGTATGAAACACTCTCTCATGATTTGGAGTACTTAAACCAAACCTTCTTAAAGACTGTTCTCTGTAGTAATATACCAATAGTTGCTAATATATGAATATATATAATATATGCTAATACAGAAAAACTACTAGTGTGCAAGAATGGGATCAGTACATTTGAGCTCCACAAAGAGAGATAAAAACAGTATATAACCTTTTACTTCTGCACCTGTGCAGGAGAATCTGGCTCATTCAATGTTTATTGTGCTTGAATGTTCATTCATTCAATGTACTGTCTGCTTGAACTTTGCAAAATTTGATAAAATGATAAAATTAGTGCTGACGATGTCTTTGGATGTTATCCTTGGATAACGTGTCCAATATCCTTGGATAACAAACTGGCTTGGAGGGAGTTTCAGTTTATTTATGTGTAATGGTTTTAAATATTTCAATAAGGCTAGGAATTGCAACAGCTTAGAATATTTGTGTTTTTACAAAGTGAAAACTGAAGTTAAAGGGCAAGATGAGTAGGAGTGTTCGTGGTGGTCTAGCAGAAGAAATGGTGCTCAGTATTGAGACACAGCAAGAGGGTCCAGGTCATAGGTTGTCCACAGACATCCTCAGAATACTGAATTTTATTTTCTCTTTGATTTTATCTCACTGTATTTTGTGATTTTGTGTGAGTGTGTGTTTAATTGCAAGTGATTTCTATTTTTATTTATGGTACAATGAGAGGCTTAAACCCCACTGAAAGCTTTGAAAGACTTGGATTCAACATGGAAAAAAAAATAAAAAAGCCTGTACTATGACAAAATGCATTTCAACCACTGTCTTCCTGGAATTATCACCATGTGAGATTAGTTTTAAAAACAAATAACTAAAGACATAAAAGTAAAGGAACAAAATTAGCTCATCATGCTGGAAATAAGTGGTAATAATTGGGATCTTGAATACAAAAATTCTAGCAAATCAAAATACAGATTTAAAATCTGCAAGTTTAATCAGTATAAGAATATTTTTAGCAGATTAGAAGATGAGCACATAAATATAATACTTTACATTTTGTATCATTAAGGATGATCTAAGAAGCTAATACAATTTTGTTCTGCATCACTTTCCTTAAGTATGATTTTACTCTAATAACAAGCATAATAGATAACTGCACTTTTGATATATCATAGATTACATTTGCTAGGATAATGTTCTGATGAGCCACTTGTACAGTGCCAGCTGGAAGGAGATTTAATCCTTTTTCTTGAACTGTTATTCTTCTGCATGTACTCTGTGCTGTGGTTTCCACTGACCCCTGTTTGCTAATGGTACATTTTATTAGTGCTAGTTAGAATAAATTGGTCTGTTAGGCTTAGAGCAAAGATGTTAATCATGTTTTCAACCTTAACACAATGAATATTGTGCAAATCACACTTCAGAACAGGGTAACTTCAATCTGTGTGGTTTCTGTGATTTGTGGGTTTGGTGCAATATCTTAATAGAATACCACTCCTTTTGCATTCCACGATGAATTATTTCCTATTTCAGTTGATGAATTTCAGTCAAAGAAGTGTCCTTTGAACCAAAGGCTAGGTAAGAAAAAAAAAAAACAAAACAGAACACCCTCCCCCCCACACACACACACAAAAACCAAACAAAAAAACCCAACAAAAACCAAACAAAACCCCACAAATAACCCAAAGGTAATACTTATGGGCTCCAGTAGTCTTCTCTTTGCTTCAGCAAGTGCTTGCACTGCAACCAAAGTAAGGAAGAAAAGTAAAATCCAGCTCTCTACTCACATATTCATGAAGCTGAGCAGAAATGGATGAGGATGAGGATGAGGTTCACCTTTGGCATTTCTCAACACAGTGAAGTTACTGTCAGTTGGTGCAAATGCATATATAAGCATGAAAATTTTGCCCATAGATTTGGAATCTTAAAAAAAAAAAAAAAAAAAATACTTCTGGTTTTGCTTAAAAAAAAAAAACCAACAAAACCAAACAAAATGAAAACAAACCAAGCAAAACCCAACAACAACAAAAAGTAAATCTATTATGGAACATTAATTCAGTTGTTAAATCCTACCAGCAAAATAAGATTTGGCTCACGACTGGTATTTCTTATCACATGGATTAAATAGCTTTTATGGCTACAACAGGGAGGTGCCATTGCACCTGACAGCCAATCATTAGTCTGGGATGGCCCAGAAATATATCTTTGTGGCAAAGAAGGTCCAAAGCCTCCTGGATTGCACCTGGAAGAGCAAAGCTCAAGGGAAGGTGATCACCTTTCCATCACCCCCCATCTACTCACACAACTGGTATGGAAGCAGTCCAGCAAAGGACCATGTCAACTTTTTAAAAGAGGATGTAGTGGTAGAACAAGGGGTAATGGTTTTAAACTGGAAGAGGGGAGATTTAGATCAGCCATTAGAAAGAAATTCTTCACTGTGAAGCTGGTGAGATACCAGAACAAGCTGCCCAGGGAAGGTGCAGATGGCCCAGCCCTGGATGTGTCCAAAGCCAGGTTGAATGGGGATTGGAGCAACCAGATCTAGCAGGACGTATCCCTGGCTGTGCAGAGGGGCTGGAACTAGATATTTGAGGCCCATTGCAACTCAAACCATTCTCTGATTCTATTATTCTGTGATATGAAGATCATTAAGGGACTGGAGCATCTGTTGTAGGAGGAGAGGCCAAGAGAGCTGGAACTGTAGCTTGGAGGAAAAAAGGACCTTATAAGTCTGTATGAATAAATTATGGGGGAGTAAAGAAGACAGAGTCAGTCTCTTCTCAGTGGTGCCCAGTGACAGGAGAAGAGGCAATGCACCCAAACTAAAATACAGGAGATTCCATTCAAGCACAGGAAAAAAGTTTTTGATTGTGAGGCTGGTCAGACTGCTCAGGGGGGCTGTGGAGTCTCCATGCTTAGAGATGCTCCAAACCCAAATGGATGCAGCTTGCTCTAGCTGATCCTGCTCTGAACAGGGGGTGAGACTGGCTGATCTCCAGAGGTGTTTTACCACCTCAGCTGTCCTGTGATGGGACCCCAGACCCTGCTACTTTTAAGTATGTTACAAATGCAATGCTAGATCTCTGGCATCCTATCTGATCTCATGCCCATCTGCTAGAATGGCATTATGCCCACTCAGGAGGTACTCTGCCAGTTTCAACAAGGCACAGGTGCCAAACAAACATAGATGTAGAAAGATACCCTGCATAAGATTCTCCTGGTAGTAAGTAATGCCAAATTAGACCCACATGCTTTATTACGAGGGATCACATCTGTTGAGGCTTGTGGGCATTGTACCATCAATTACAGCCTTTATCCTCTTTTTCTTTCCTGAAAGCTTTAGTGAATGGAAAACAAAATTTATGAGCCAGTCAAGTGCCTTGAGAAAATTTGGGGTTTTTTTCCTATTGATCTCTGTCTTGAAATCTCAAATTTCAATCTGCTGTGTTTACACCCTTGTTAGACATACTTCAGTATACATTTGTTTGTGAAAGCAACAAAACAGAAGACACTGAAAAATATACTCTTTCTTGTCATTTAAAACCATGAGAGAAGGATTTTGTGTGTTTTGTTTGATACCTGTTAGACCCTGGAGCATTATTTGCACTGGTACCTTCATTTAGGAGAAGAAACTTGTGATTGTTATGTGTTCTCACATTTCATTTAGGCATCCAAGAGATGTCAAACCTCAAGCTGCAAGCCACAGTGATACCTGGTTTATGTTGTCTGTTGTTGTGTGTGAGACCTGAAAAGATTGTATTGCTCAACACACACTCCAAGAAGAACTGGTGACCCGAGAAGAACTATGAAGCTCTCTTGCTTCAAGGAAATTATGCCTGTGCAAGTAAAGATGGATGGCAAAATGCTGATGTAGTGCTGCTCAGCTCAGGAGCAATAACCTGAACAAGTGGTAGTCCATAGGATACTGGTCCTTCCTGTTGCATGAAGACTGGGAGTTTGCTATGTCAGGAACACATATCTTGAGTCTTTTTTCTGCTGGGCCCTCAGTTGACTTGACCTTTGCTCAGTGGGCTTCCTTCAGGATCTCCCTAAACTACAGCTTGTGATTTAATATGAGTCAACATAAGCCAGCAATGTGAACTTGCAGCCCAGAAAGTGTCCTGGGCAGCATCAAAAGAAGTGAGGCCAGCAGGTTAAAGGTAGTGATTTGGCTCCCTCTACTCTGCTCTTGTGAGACCCCACCTGGAGTACTGTGCCCAGCTCTAAAGCCCTCAACATAAGAAGGCCATGGAGCTCTTGGAACAAGTCCAGAGAAATGCCATGAAGATTATTAGGGAGCTGGAGCATCTCTCCCATGAAAACAAGCTGAGAGAGTTGGGGTTGTTCAGCCTGGAGAAGAGCAGGTCCCAAGAAGATCTCATAGCAGCTTTCCAGTACCTGCAAAAAAGCTGGAAGGAACTTTTTAGATGGGCTTAAAACTGAAAGAAGGGAGACTTATATTAGACTTTAGGAGGAAATTCTTCACTGTGAGGGCAGTGAGACACTGCCCAGGGAAGCTGTGGCCAGTTCAAGTGTTCTGGAAGTGTTCAAGGCCAGATTTGGTGGGGCTTGGAACAACCTGATCTAGTGGAAGGTGTCAATTCCCTGGAACTGGATGATTTTTTAAGGTCCCTTCCAACCCAAAATTATTTGATGATTCTAAATAATTTAAGCAAGACCGAGTCATGCAAAAGGGGGGGTGAAGACCTCAATGCAAGAAACTTTATAGTGCAGGGCAGCCTGGATAACATGATTAGCACTTGACAGCCAGGGCTCTCCCCAGTGTTTCATGATTTACCTTGGGGTGTAGCTGAGGGGAGGGGTGGGCAGTGCTTTGTACCTGTTTGCACCTCATATTTACTCTGATGGGAAATAGCTTGCATTAATTGGCAGGCAGCTTAATTTGAGTTACAGCAGCCATATAAGCACAAGCCCAAACAAAGCCCTGAGATCTCTCAGTGTCTGCTTGTCCCCAGTTCTTGCAAGGAAAGGCAGCACAGGGGGCTGGCTGGAGGTTCTGGGCTCCCTGTGGCATCACATTGTTCCAGCTGTGCCTCCTGCCAGCTGCAGCACCTGCCAGTAATTTAAAGCATCATCATTTTCCTGGGGTTTATTCCGTGCTTACATCATTAAGAGAACTATGTCTTAAAACACTGATGAGTCCTACAGACTGGATTTTATTCTCATAATGATACAAATATTGATAGCCAAACAGCCCATTATTTATGCACCATTAGGTGTTCTGCTTGAGGCCTTTTCCTGCATTTCTCCATCTGAACCTGCAGAACATGTGCTGTCGTATGGTTTGCCTGTTCTTTAAGAGTTAAAACAATAAAACTAGCACAGCAGGGTCTTGTCCATAAACAATGAAAACATTGCTCTAAATGCAGTACTATTTCTGTTTTTATTATGAGATCGCTTCTTTGTTGTTAATCACTTGCCCTACTTAATTCATTCATTATACTCAAAAGCTTTGAGATTGAACCCCCAGGCAGGATAGCTTCATATGAATCCTTTCTTTTTTATCTGTTCCAAGTTAGATTAAGTCTAGGTCCTGTTTAATGAGGTGCCACTCGCTGGCTTTTCATGCAGAAAGGATTCTTCATACTCAGTGGTATGTATATACCATATAAATTATAAAATATTTTACATTTTTTCTGAATTTTTAACTAATATGTCCTGCAGAAAACACTGCTGTTACAAGTTCCCTGGGATATGGGTGGATGGCTACTTCTGATTCGTTTTTTTTTTTTTTTCTTTTAGTGATGAATCTTGCTGTTCATTTTTCAATTATTCCATACATTTTATATTTTTATTTCTATTCTGTCATTTCATAGCAATTTTTTTATTAATGACTTCTTGTTGGTTTATGCCTGCAACTCACTGAGTCAATTATTGGAATATCTTCACCTGCCATGCCATGTTTACAGCCTGCCCATACCTAGTAATGCCTGGGTGCTTATGGCCTTCTAGGGCCAATATGGCTTAGTTAAAAAAATCTGTTCCATATTAGCAGAGTCCTGATGTTAATGGCATTTTCTAGTTCACAGAACTTCTTCTGCTAATCAGTCTTTGGTGATTACTGCTGAACCCATGGTTTTGGATTTTGCATCTTCTTTTCAACACCAAAGAACTCGTTTGGTTGAAAGTGCTTCAGTATCACCCTCTATCTGTATTCTCACCCATATTTTAGGTGCCATCTTTCTTCATGCTAATCCTGAGTGTTTATATACATATTATATATATTTATGTATATTTATATAAGGAAAGTCTGGCTATGCTGCCAAATCCTTTCTGAAAATTGGGGACATATCTATTTTCATGTAGTTTTGATTTCAGGACAGAGAATCAGAAAACAAAACTGGATTTCAGCTATTTCTGTAAAAGCCTGATACAGTTAAGTGGTAGGTTTTGTTAGGGATGGAATGGTAGCTTTGTCCTGCTGAGAGAAAGTGATCATAAATAGTCTGTGTAGTGAAATGGCTTCTAAAACCCATTTCCTTGGTTTTGGCTTATTTTTCCAAATATAGGACCGAAAACCTCACAGAAATGGAAGACAGCAGTGATGTCCATGTGGGTCAGATTATTTTCCAGGGTTTCTAGAAAGTTCTGTCCTCACTTTTGCCTGCTTAGCTTAGGAGTTTGTTTACCTTGCTCCAGAAAAGGCTTCTCTTGAAAGGTTATGTTAGTTATGATGAACTAAGCATTAATTAATTGTGCTGAACTTGCTATGCTGAATTAAACCAACCTAGGCAGAATTTTTTTAAGGAGTTTCTAAATGTTTCTGCCCATGTGTAGGGAAGATACCCTGTAATCCTCAGCCTGATGACTCCTGAAGTCTTCATCTGGGCTCATGTAGTCAGTCATAAAAGTCTTTGCTTTAATCCCTTCTTCAGTACTGGTTAATAGTGTTCTGTTGGGAAGCTCTTGCTATAACTCAACACCTCAAGAGTAAGTGAAAACTGTGGCTTGCTCTATGTGTCTTCTGGGTTGTTCCATCTTGTCATACTCCTAAATGCAAAGGTTTTTATTATTTACCTTGAAGGACAGTTGGGAGACTCGTGTTGAGGAATTTGTATTCAGCAAAAATTATAACCAATGAACTGGTAACATCTTTTTTTTAGCTGTGATCCAGAGTAATTCTGCAGGTGGGAAAGGTTTTTATTGTTTCTATGAATACTGCTAATATTCAGAGTTAAAATCAATATTAAACTTCATATTGGAGATTAATATTCAGAAGAAAGAGTAGAGGGGCAAAAATATTTTGGGTTTATTTTTCAGTTCTTAACCTGTGGGTAACTGATTCAGAGAATGCTGATGGATATTTTGATGATATAGAATAATAGAGGTTAACTGCACCTAAATGTTTGATGTAAGCAATGGTTTACAATCTCTTCTGAAGGAGCTGCCAGTCATAAAGAGTCAATTCTAATCACAGTAGAAAGGATATTTGACTCAGACAGAAAAGTAGACTTAGCACATTTTTGCTAATCTGTTACAAATCTAAGTTTGCAAACTCTGCTCTACTCAATTTTTTAATATAGCAGTAGTATGCAGAAGAGGCAGATAGTTCAACATAGGTAAAAAATGAATAATTTTAGTTTCCTGAAACATTATGTACACAAGTGCTGGTACAGAAATCTCCTAATAGCTGATCAACAGTCCTCCACTTGGTGAATCAATAAAAATCCTATGTTCATCTCCTTTAGGAAGCTCCAAGTAAAAATCAAATTAACCAGTTGTTTTCCTTCCTTCTGCCCTCTGTTGCTAGGTTGGGCAGCTTATCTCTTGTGAGGCATCCAGACCTGGAAGGGAAATAACAAAGGGAATTGCAGCACTTTCAGCTCCAGTGGCTGGTGGTGTTTCACAGCAGGTTTGCCCCCCACAGCCAGCTTTAGAGAGGAGATCGGTAGCTTTTCAACTGCATAGTGTGATGTTATCAAATATTTTGAACTGTAATCTTGCAATTACTATTAATGTTGCATTAAAAGATTATTTAATGAAGGAGATCATGCAGAGAACAAGCAATATAATGGCTCCAAGCAGCTTGCCTCCCACATACCTGGAAAAATTCCCCACTGCTACAGAGGGAGGAAGAACAGTCAGTGCCAGTTCTAAACAATAGGTTTCACACTGTATCTGTTAAGACCTGTTGCTTTTGGCAACAAAAACTGACTCAAAGGCACAAATTTAAATTTTAAGAAGTGGTGCTCGGTGATTAAAGACAAACACAGAATATTCCAGGTTCTGCTGTGCATTGTTTAGTATTCAAAGGCAGTTGTGGAGGTGGTTGCTGTCTGGGCATTGCTTTCCACCCTGCATTGTTTAACTTCTCTGTGCATTTCAGGGCTAGATCTTATTCTGCCAAAAATGGGGGTACTTCTGAAGCAGATGCAGTTGCTCTGGTGCAAAAGTTGCTGGAGCAACAGTAGAGCTGTATCTTTAGTTCTGCTTAAGAACTGAAATGTGCTTCAAGTTGTAAATTTATGTGTCTGTTGATTTAGTGTTTGGTTGGCAGGGCCAGAACTTAACACATCTCACTTTGGCATCTATCATGAGGGCTGCTTAGAATTTCCTTAAGCCTTTGCTTCATGTAGCTGTTTTTCTCTTTGCAACACACTGAAAGCTGAATAAAGTGTGATGATGATCTTAATGCACAGCTAAGTCCAGGCAAGCCAGAGCTCTAGGTTACATTCACTTTTGGTCCAGAGGAAGGGGCGTGTGAAACATGGGCACATTATAAACAAAGCAATGCTCCTGCAACAAGTAAAAAATAATTAAAAGAAAACGTTGCTAGATCTGGTGAGATTATGCTTAGGATGGTCTAAGGACACAAGCAGGGCAAGCTCTGTAGGAAGATGAGTCTTTTTTTTTTTTTTTTTAAATTTAATCCTCCAGTACTACAAATCTGGACAAATGTTCTATGCAAAATCTCCCGTGTGTCATTCTTTGGGGATTTACTTAGGAAAAATGCTACATGCTGTTCCATCCCCCAATGAAATGGGTGCTAGAACAAAAGTTTATGCTTTTGGCTAAGCAATAACCTTGCAGAGGACTGCACCTGAAAGAGTGTCATGCTATAACACCAGGCATCAGGGAATTTTTTTCCCTATAAACTAAAAGAGCATCACCAGGTTGTGACAATGTGGATGCTTTCATATATTGACCGAATTTCTACTGTCTTGCTTGTCAGTTCCTCACTCTATAAAGTTGGATCAGATATCTCCAAAATGGTGCCAGGAAAATGGAGCTGAGAGTCTTCCTAGTTTTATATATCCTACCTCTGACAAAATCTAATTCTTAGAATGCAATATGAATGTTTATATCCATTTCTTTACATTTTTAAAGTTCAGTATTTCCATCGAATACATTAAACAATAAGCCTGCCTTCCTTTCATCTTTATCTGTCATTGCATTTACACACCATGAATAATTAGAAATAATATTTGAAACAAAGGCTTTTGGGTCTATATTAATCAAGGGGAAAAGCATTACTCAAGAAATTTTATGGGATAAGCACAACTATCAATAGCAAATTATTCCTGCTATACTCATCTTTTTTTCTAAGACTCCTAGTCACTTAAAAAATGCAATGTTTTTCAGCAAAACTCCAATATTTTCTTGATGCACGATGTATCTTTTAATTGAAAATAACATTGTGTGTAACCTCACAATGTCTTTGGGGGAAAGATGGGATTAATTCAACCCCTTTTACGTATGAGAAAATTGCCTAAGTGATTTTCAGGGCATATGGCCTAGAAATGGAACTGCATGTCTTGAATGAGTTCCAGCAAATTTCATGTGCTCTTCTTTCACTGCATCTTTGTTGATACAGAGGACAAATTAATTCAGTCTTCCAAGTAAGCAGCACTGAGCAGATTGAAAGACTGAGGGTTTTTTCTCATATAGTATTGATTTTCCATGTTATCTGTATTCCACTGGGCATTGAAATCTTAAAAATAGCCATGAATTCATGAGTATGTGAGGGAGTTCTTGTGAGTACCAGCCAGATCTTTGGAATACTTTCTAGAAGGAGGAGAACATGATCATGGATTTCAACATACTGAAAACTATAACCCACTTTCATTTTGTTTATTCTTTTCTATCATAAATTTTTCTCAATAAACCACTGCTGAGCATGTGTTGTCTCTCCTCAGTCCTTCCTTCAACTTTAGAGATTAAATGAATGAAGTGGAAGAAATAAATGGAAGAGAGCAGCATACTGTAGAAAAAATTGTACACAAGAAAAGAAAACATTGCAGAAGACACCTGAAGCAGAAAAAAAATTTACTCCACTTGTTTATCAGTTCTCAAACTTAAGCTGTGAAGCACGTAGTGAAGAGCAAAGTCCATTGTGGGAGGTTGTACTGAACTTACTCAACATCAGCCTTTCAGATGCAATCCTCTTTCTTGTCCTCATCATCTTTGGAAGGTGAGCATTTGGGTTTACAGATCTAGAGCCAGAGTTTTATGAGGCTATGATAATGCAGTAATTTTTTTTTTTTTACAACTCAACTAGGAGGAAGGGTTGTGCTTTTAAACTTACTGTCTACAGTGCATTCAGCTTCTGGACATGATGTGTTTTGCCTTTGGTTTTGGGCACCATTCAACATCTTAAATGCTTTTACAGCCTCAGCTTGGATGGTAGTTTTCATTGCTGTCTGAAGGTCAACTTCTTATTTCTAATGATCCCTCCCTCTCTTTGAAATGCCCCTCAACTTCTCTCTATTGCAACTATTAAACATAGCTAAACCAAACAGATAGATGCAAAAACTATTTACAAAATGCAAACCTTGACAAACCTCTCAGTTATAATTCAACAGATTTTGCAGTTGGTAATGAAATGGTCTCTTTTTCTGTATGCTGCTCTGCTGTATCTTGTGATGCAACTTGACATTTACACTGTTGGTGGTGAGATTACTGGGAATCTGAATGTTACATTTAGAATGTATTCTAAGAAATACAAATTTTGTTGTAAATAGTGCCCGCTGAATCTTTATTAATGTAGTTGCAGGTATATCAATAATCTGCAAATATGTATTCACTGATTAGACAAAAGTAATGAAAGTCTTGATACAAGTTCTTCCCGGAGTGACAGCTGTTAAAAACATCACTTTCTTTTTGAACTAGTTCTGATATAGAGAGTATTTTTTCATGGTTGTTTAACAGAAATACTGTTTCATAGTAATGTGTCTCTCCTCCAAATTCAAAGGAAGCAAAACATAACCTTTCTTCCCTTCCTTAAGCAAAAAAATGCTAATCATATGTCAAGTAATTGCATTAAAATGTAAGAAGAAACATGCAATTAGAGTACACAGGTGCAAAATTATTAGCCAAATTTTCAGTATTATAAACAACTTGAAAACTGAACTTATCATTATTTATTATTGGCGACCGTGTGGTACTTGGATGCTTACAGTTTGCATAATGTAGTAATGAATAAGGAAAATTTGTATGTTCCCTGGGTATTATAATCACTTTTCTTTATTTCAGTCTTTGATCTGTCTATGTCCTCTGTTATACAAAGAGGCTTCATTGTCAGTTTTTATTCTCAAGAGTTGTGGAGCTGAGATGTGGAACTATATAAACTATCCCTGAGAAGTAGAATTTGGAAACTGGATTTCTCAGTGTTTGATATGGTGTGGTTGTGTCAAAAGCAAATATTTAGCACCACTTAAGTTCAGGCCCACTGGATCAGGAATCTCCTATTTGTACAGGAGTTTACAGGGACAGATTCACTGGATGCTGCACTCACTGAGGCTAAACACAGAAATCACAAATTCTCCACTCAGATCACAGCCAGGGAGATGGTTGGGCCTAGTGAAAGTTTTTATGAATTATATAAAACAGGAAGGATGTTCTCTCCTCATATGTCTGATTAATTACTGCACCTGAACCTGGTCTGGGGAACCCAGGATCTGCAAACCCAGAAGAATGCACAAAGACATGGCTGTGCCTGTGTAAATGAATTTACCTCCATGCACATATAGAAGGGAGCTGAACATGTGTTAAATCTGGGAGCTGATCTCACAGTGCAGGCAGCTGAGCCAGAATTTCAGCAATTGCATCTGTTCCTGTAATCTAATCAGCAGGCTCCACTCCTTCAGCCTCTGCTGTGTTTTTGTTTCCCTACCTATCCATAGGTCAGCTAAGCTGTGATAAAATTTCTGTGATTTTTTTTTATGATTCTTTTCCCCCCCACCGTTGTCTTTCCTGAAAGTTATAAACAGGGCTGAAAATTCCAGTGATGCTCCCAGTTTACTCTGGCTCCAAATCTCCTTCTGCAAATTACTGGGAGTCTTTAAACAGAAAATTTGTTACTCCTAAGATCATGTCTGAACTCAATAGACAAAAAAGAAAGAGTGTGGAAACATATAGGTCTGATTCTGCTTCCTGTGTCATCCTTAGCAAAATTTCTGTGAAAAAGTCCTAAAGAAGCTTGATGCCTGCACTGTGTTTGAAGCAACTGAGTTAATGTTTGAGAGCCTGACAATTGGAAAAGTAGATTGGCATAATTATATTAAGATATCTCAGAGTGCCATGCACTTTGCAAGACTGAATTTTAAACTGTTGATTTAAATTAATAGAGATTCAAGAGTTTATAATTTGTTTATTTATTGAAATCAAATGCAGTCCATATTTCTAACTAATTGAAAAGTATACTTGTGATAGAGAAAGTATTTAATTTGGGCAGACATGCTACCAGACTTCCAAATAAAGATGATGAATTGCAAATTCTCAATCTTAATCCCTGTAGGCTGACAGTTACCACTTTAAAAGCAGCATTTGAGTGATATACTATAGCTGGTAATAGCACACAGCTGCAGAGCAGGAAATCCCATTGCTATTTTGCAAACCTTTTATTTTGCTTCATTCATTTATTTTTCAAAATTACACTTTCCTCATTTAGAATAAAATAAAATTTTGCCATCACGACTGGACTGGACTTCTGACACACAGTTTTCTATATGTAAAACTTCCTGGAGATCTGTACAAAACTTACTCCACTTCCACCTATCATTTTCATGAGCAGAAACAATTTTGTGATTTGCAGCATCTTCCCCCTCCAAGTGCAAAGATCTCCTTGCTCTTCTATATCCTAACAGCCAGCACACAGGATCAAATGCAAGGAGGTGTTTTTCTGTCTTTAATGTCTAAACCATGTGGCCAATAGCAGCACCCAAAGCAGTGCCAGAAGAAGGAGTCTATAGGGAAGCAGTAATCTGTGTGCCTGCACATTATTCTGTCTTATGCACATGTTAACCCTGGTATACAGTAAATTGTGTTACCATGGCAGCCCTCACATGGAAAGTTATATACTGGGAGGGTATCTCTAACAACCAGCAACAGGGAATATGCCTGTTCTGGCAAATGCAGGAGGGTGCAGATTATTTTTCTGGGAGAAATCAATGTTCTGTAATTAAGGGTGGGAAAACCAGGTTGCAGAAAGGAATAAAACACTCAATATTTGCCACAAATGTAAGATGTGGGGGAAAAAAAAAAAAAAAAAAGCACCTCAGAAGAGCTCACTCTCTCCCTTTTCCCATGCATCAGCATCACCGTGATTCCCAAGGGCAGGAATGCTGTAGCCTTTATTCAGAAAAAGCTGCTATTAAAATCCTGTCTTATGGTTTTCATCCTGAATACTTTTCAGTGAATCTTTTGCAGGCACTTTGCTTACATTAGCTTTTGTGTCCAGTTTTGAGATCCTACTTCTTTCTTTATAATAAAGCTAGTTTGTCAAGGGTGAGCTGTTATCAGAGGTGCTCACAGTTCCTCAATACTTGCATGTAATCCTATGCTGTGTTATATTTAAGGTTGTATATACAACTTTCCCAAACTTCAGCTTTACAGGTGACATTTTGAAACATGGTATTTGCCTGAGTTATTTCTCTTTTTTATCTTTAAACAAAAAAAATTCAATCATTTAAAGGAGTCAGGAAAGTCAGGAAATATTTTTTGGAGGAAAAAAAAATTTTTTAACCCTATTAGAAATTTTTTGATAGTTCTCCTGGAATGTTTAGCACTTGCAGGCTTGAACTGGGGTCTTGACATCAGTGATACAGAAATGACAGCAGCACTGAAAGAGAAAGTACAATAGAAATGAGGGACTGTGTCTGTACTTTATGATGCAAAACCCTACACCGAGTAGAGTGAATTTAGGGTCAGCACTTTGGGTGAATCATTGGGGATTTAGAAGGAAGCAGGAAGGGGAAGAGACACAATGAGATAGACACTCCCAAGAGCTCCAGGCTTGTTATATTGGCTGAAGTTTAATGGAAAAGCAGCACTCCTGTCAGCTGGTGTACTACATAATAATGTTAACACCACTACAAACAGGTTGTGGTTTATTGCTTCAATTTCTTATGTACTAGCAAGAAAATTAACAAGATTGATGCATTAGGATCTCAGATCTCAGACAAATTAGGTGACTAAGAGGGTGATGAAAAAAATGTTTGTTCTTTGAAGGAGCACAACTCCATCAGAAACTTGTTACATCCCAGCATCAGACCATTTGATGAGCTGCTGATTTAACAGCACACTTAGCAGGCAGCAGTTACATTGATAGGGACAACTACTTAATCAGTGCTTTAAAGATATTATGTTCAGAATGATTTAAAGGGATGTTGTGCTTTAGTGTCGTGAGTGTGAATATGTTCTGCATCAAGTGAATACAAAATGGGGGTTGTAAGTGTCATTTATACAGTCAACTTCTTTATTTGGGGATATGTTAAAAAAAGAGCAAGCCAGTAAATACAAAACAAATACTAGCATTTTAAAAATGCTACTTACTGGAGAGAAATAATGGTTAGTGGAGGAGAAGAGGGAAAGAAAATAGCAGCTGTGACATTCCATAGATTTAGATGGTAGAGAAAGAGTGAAAATAATGAAGTGCTGTAAAATATAAGAGAGGAGATTTTTGAAGATGCAGCAGTGAGTAAAGTGTTTGATTTCCACTGTTTGGCTTCTATAACTTGGAGAATTTCCCTCATCATCATCATGAACCTATCCAGGAATGCTGACTGCCTTTTAATACCTGCCTTGTATAACAAGTGGCTCAAGGAATAAAACCTCCATACTTTCTAAGCAAGGGCAAACCAGCTTGGTATGGAGGGATCTGTCAGCACTTGTAGATCTGACAATGCATTTTGTGTCTGATAAATATCAGTGGAGAATCAGCATAATCATTTTCTGAAGTCTCATAGACAACATTTAAAATAACAAAGAGAAAAAAAAAAAAAAAAAAAGTGAGGAGGCAGCGTAAGTGTATTTGAAATCTCAGGCTGGAGGGTGGCTGGGATAGAGCGTGTTTCATGCCAAGTGACAGATCCAAGTCTGAAATAACAGCACCTCTCACACAGATTTCTCTTTAATTTTGGGCTCATGATTCTACTCCTTAGTTCACCTACAGATTATGTCCCTCCTTGCCCTGGAGTCCACATGTCCAATGCTCTACTTAAAGCCCCACTCTCTTTCCCAGGCAACGCTCAGCAAGACAAGAGGGCACAAGAGGTCTCAAGTTGTGCCAGGGGAGGTTTAGGTTGGACATTAGAAAGAATTTCTTTAGGGAGAGGGTGATCAGGCATTGGAATGGGCTGCCCAGGGAAGGGGTGGATTCTCCATCCCTGGAGATATTTCCAAAGAGCCTGGATGTGGCACTCAGTGCCATGGGCTGGGAACCACGGGGGGAGTGGATCAAGGGTTGGACTTGATGAGCTCTGAGGTCCCTTCCAACCCAGCCAATTCTATGATTCTATGATAAGATGCTGAATTTAGGCAGAGGTGCCAGAAATTAGCTATCCCCATGCTGGCTGTTCTTCCCAGTAATGTCCAGTTACTGCTGGGGCTGTGCAGAGCAGGCAGCAGACCTTGGAGCCCAGTGTGCCAGGGTCAGCTCTGGTCCTGCAAGATCTCAGGCTGTTGGTGTGGAGTTTTTCCTCAGCACTGAACTCATTAATTTTTGGAAATGGCCATATCCTCATGGTCTATCATAGCAAGCACAAAAATAAAGGAGGGAAAATATAAACAGGCTTTTCTTAGGGCCAGGGAGTTATTCATTTTGTTGAGGAGAAAATGAGGCAAGGCAGAGTCATTAGGAGGGCTCCTTATGAAAGCAGGAGTTGCTTGGGAAATTACAGTGCCATTGACAAGAATATATCAAGCATGAAAGGGAGATATAATAAGAGGAAAGCAGTTATGCACCTAAGCCCTGAAATGTAGCATTACATCCATCCTGAGAGGTAATCATTCCTGTCATTACTAAGCTGTAAGATCACTCAGTCCTAGCATGGTAGAAATCCAGGAGCTCAACACATCAGTCAGATAGCTTTTCAAGCCCTCTGTTTCTGTGGCTCAGCTGGAGTTAAAAAAAAATCCATATAGTGGCAGTCACTCTTAGGGTTGCTAGCAGTCCTTGTAAGTAATAACTCATAAGCCTACTTAATTGAAATAAATTAACTTTTCTCTTCATTACTGCCTTGCAGTCATTTGAAAGTGCAGTGGTTCTTGATCAGGAACTGATCTTTTGCTATTTGTAATTGTGGCTCTGGAACAGAAATCAATAATGTATTTTGTAACACAGATTTCCATCTCAGAAGTCACCACTGGTGTTCCCCTTATTTGCTACAGTTGTGGTTTGTTTGTGTCCATGATTTGTATCCCACAACTGAAGCATGCATCTGTAATTAATATAACACAAGTGGCAGGGGGCTCCCAAGAGGGTGATAAAAGTAGCCAGGGGTTATGGGTGTCTAAGCAGGGTACAGAGATGTGATGCTGTCTACACTAGAGACTGGCAGTAGAAGAGAAATCCTGAGCACAGATTGACTGTTTGACCACTGTGCTGCCCATGTACAGCCACTAATGACTTTACCAGTCTTACTTGTTGAAACTATGTCTTGTTCAGTGCTGTGGAAACCACTCAAATTGTTCCTAGTCCTGTCTTACAGATCCAGGACATGATATACTGGCTTGGAGAAAAGGTCCTGCACTCTATCTGTGAAGCAGCCAGAGAAATAGGAAAGTAAATGTCTGTGTTATTTACCACAAAGTTTGACAAAATGCAGAACCTTCTGACATCCTTGGAAGATAAAAAAACCTCTAACATTCCCTGCCAAAGACAGTCATGGAGAATGAGATGGAAAATCATATGTTTCATTGAAAGATTCAAAATAAAACTGTGACAGAAAGAATACTGCACAGTAGTGGAAATAATTGAGGATATTTCCTAAAAGATGCATGGGTTGTTTAAAGTAGCTGGAACCACTTCAGTGACCTTAAGATTACTGACACCAGAGAACCATAGACTTGTCCCCATTCATTTCTGTGTCCACTCTTTCTTCTCATATGGTCTGAGAGCACATCCCAGAGAACAGACAATCTGTATTTAAAGAAATCAAGTGCTGAAGAATTCATTCCAACTCTGGATGTATAGTCCTATAGCTCTATTATTGTCACTGTTTATGACCAAAATTATCAAAGCTTCTTTGCTCACTACACGAGAACCTAATTTCTGTGTTCTCTGCAATGCCTCTTTCCTAATCAGGACCAGGAGTGAATCAGCCTTTGACCTTCTCTGGTACAACAGAAACAGAGTTTCTGGAGTCCCCAACTGCATGATCGGTTCTGCAGTCTTGAAATCTTTGCAAAAGTGTTTCTGGATCATTTCCAGCTTGTCAACAAGCTCCTAAAATGTGTGGGTTGCATATTTAGGACTTAATGCTGTGTCAGAGAGAAATCTACTGATTTCCTATTTTATGTCTTATTCTCAGGGGAAGCATTAATGAACATCCTGGCTACATCTATCTGCAGGGGTGCACACAGCATTGTTGAGTTTCCCACTCATATGGGAATGAACATATGGATCAGTTAGGCATCTGCTCAAAATGTTTTGGAGTTTTTCTTCAGTCCTTGCAACCCCAAAGCATCTATATTCAGGAACCAGACCTTCCTGCCCATCTGGTTATAAATAAGCAGTACCTGTTAGTTTTGAGTGATACTCTTGTCCATCTTATGCATTGAACTAAGGAGAGAGTGACCATTTACATTTTTCTGTCTGCCCTGTAGAACACTAGAAGGACCTGCAGAATGAAAGACCTGCAGAATGAAACTGTGCTGAAGCTTTGCTCTATAAATGGATGCTTGTAGTGGCTGCACCTGGCTCTCATGGGCCTGGCTATCTCTGAAAGCTGTAAATCTGAGTTAAAGACTTTAAACTGCTTTGTATAGACAAAGATGAACACCTCAGAAGAGTGTTGATTGAGCAGAAACTACTTAATCCAGACCTCAACCCAGATCACAGAGTGTGTCTTAGCTCCCCAAGGGGACAGGAAGATCTTGGTGCCTAGGCAAGTCCTATATTATTTTTTTCTCTATCTTCTCCAAAGGTAACATAATGTCAAATATCTGAACAATTTTGGGAGTGCAAACTGAAAGTCCTACCTCAGCTCAGGGTATCTCAGTCACAGATATTGTTTTCTTTCTGTGGAGCAGGGAACTGGAAATGTTTTACTGCACAGTTCTATGACTTCGAGCCCAGAAGAGCCACTAAAACTGGTACTCTTAGAAGATGGGAGAGAAGGCTTTAAACTCTCTCTGCTGAAAGGCTGTTTAGCCCAAAACTCCTACATACTGAGCAGAGGCAGTATAGAAAAGCTGAAGGAAAGCTGCCCTTGCTGCTATGCACCCAAAGCTTGGTTTGGGTGATGGCCCCGTCTCCTGCAGGACTTAGGACTATGGTTTGAGATTTTGGAGAGCCCCTAACTTACTGTGGTGTTCTGGGAGGGCAACACTTCTTGACAGGCAACTTAAATACCTACAGACTTCAGAAATGCAAATGTAGACACCTAGGGACTCCAGCAAGGCTTTATGTAGGACATTTTAGGAATTATGCTCTTCTACATAAGTGCTTGAATTCCACCCATGTTCCACTTCAGACTTATTAGTCTCTGTGGGTTTAGGCTTGTGAAAATAAAAGACAGGATGCAAGAACTACTAGACAAAACTTAATAATGAATTTCTGAGCAGAGAACACACAGGCTTCGGTTTGAGACAAAACTGGAGTCAAATAAGAAGTGAAAATCTTTGGGAACTGCAAATTAAGGAATTGGTGCTGAATACAAAGAGAGCAATAGGAGAAGAATCTGAGAGAGGAATGAAGTGAAGAGGAGAGGAGAGGAGAGGAGAGGAGAGGAGAGGAGAGGACACAATTTTGTAACTCTTCTATTATGGCCATAGATCCACGACATGATCCCGTGATACTGTGAAATTCAAATTCATAGCAGTTTCAGAGTTGTCCTCATAAATTAATGTAATGGTAGCATGCACATGTTCTAGGGAGAGTTGGAACTAAATTGCTCTGGTGCTAAACAAACATACAAAAAATGATTCCTCATCCTCAGGATGAGCCTATTGAAAGAGGGGATAGAAATACTTTCCAATTACTAGAATGACCAATGGACCAACAGAGTTTAACTCTCAGATACTGTGTTTTGCAACTGATCCTCACAATAAAAGAATGTAAATAAATAAATATATATACATATTGTCAAGTGAATTCAATGGAATAATTGGAGAAAATCACATCCTGTTTACATATCTCCTATGAACAGAAAGTAGAGCTATATTAAATCATGTAAATTATTCTCTGTGAGCTGTTTACTCTTTTCCAATAATGATGTTATTTGTCACCTCAAGACCCTGTATGTGGATGTAAACCAAAGCACATTTTAGGAAAAGGAAATCACTATGTACAATAGGAGCTTTTCCTCTCTAGAGAAGTACAGTGCTACCCATTTACACTGTGGCTTTAATTAAGCAGTGATTGATGCTTATTTGGAAAGCTAAAGATAATTACTACCTTTTCCAATGTGAACTGGCTATCCATTTGACCTCAGTAGTTTAGCCAAAGAATGTTGTGGACACTACAGTTCTTTTTTAATTGAAAAGAAAAAGTGTTCTTTTCTCTTTTCTCTCCTTGTCTTTGGTAAGTTTTGTTCCTCAGAACAAAACTCCTTCCCCTTGCTAGGTGGGTTTCCTGGGTGCTATGGGACACAGAAGGAGGAAAAGGTGTTTCAGGATGATGCAGGGAAGACCTGCACTGGGACCTGCTCCCCTTTCAAGAGGAAAGTGAAGAAACATCCCAGCTGTTGGCTGTTGCTTCTGCCAAGTGTTCAGGTAGCTTCAGGAGCAGAGACTACATATACAATTTTTTAACAAATTACTTTCACATTTTTTAAAAGTTAAAGCATCATCAACACTTCATTCAAAGGAAACTTTTCAAGCTTCTTTACCATTTACCAGGATTTTATTTTTTTCATTAATACACAGGCATGCTAATGACACAATTTTATGGCTAAAAGAAATGCAAAATAAGATCCAGAGCATATTTTCTGCTCTCCATCTCTGACCATGTTTGCTTTCTGTTAGCAAGGAATAAACTCCTCTCAGATATGTTTTTCTTTTTCCTCATCCTTTTCCTTTGTTGTTTTCCATGCTGACATGATGTGAAGCCCTACAATGGCAACATCCAAAACTATTGAGCTCCCTGCCTTATCTTGATTCCCATTACATGCAGCTTTATTTT
Source organism: Heliangelus exortis (assembly GCF_036169615.1). NCBI lineage: Eukaryota > Metazoa > Chordata > Aves > Apodiformes > Trochilidae > Heliangelus > Heliangelus exortis. Next base: position 2,371,927 of record NC_092435.1, on the reverse strand, counting down.
AAAACAGTCACCTGGAGAGGTTTAACCACCTCCATCAGGCTTCATGCTTCAAATAAAATATGGCAGATACCTGGGCCAATGATCTGATGACACATTTGATCATTTCAATGGGCATTTCCTGTTCTGATAACACTAACTTCACAAGTGCCATCATGCCACCAAGACTGAAGAAAAAATTAATTTCCATTCTGCCCAGGACAACTGATAGTTTGGTTTTTTTATGACAAGCTATAGGCAGATTAATTGACTTCTGGGTTTCTTACAGAGACATGAGAAATTTTTTGCTAGGTATTTTACTCCAGCATGGGGTTCACGTGCTCCCTCCACAGCAGCACCTGCTTATTCTTCTGCAGTGCTGCACTGGCAGCCTAAGAAAACACCTCTTTTTAAAGCCACTTTGGGAGATATCAAATGGTGTGATAAAGGAACTGTGTAATAGAAATTAGAAATCATACACTAAGCACTCAACTGGGGGTGTTTAAAAAAAAAAACATGAAAGTGTGTGTGGATGTATATGGCATTATTAGGAACTGAGTCCCTTTCTGATTTTCCTACTCTTTTTTTCCAAGTTCTGCATCCCTCATTTTATTCCTGAAACAAACAAATGGGAGCAAGAGCAGCAGCTGCCATCCCCAGTTGGGGAAATGACACTCATGGTCCCATCTCATGTAAGTAGAAAACAGCAATTGCATATGACAAGCAATTAGAGGAACTTCTGGAGTTTCCATGTGCACTTTGTGATTTGGCAGCATGGTAGAATCTGGGAGATTTTAATGTTAGTGCTGCAAGATTGTAAAATCACGCCTTGCGAGGTAGAAAATGGAAGGTCCTTTGAAAGCTGCATTAATGAGCTCATTTTACTAAACTTCATTAAACCAGCCATATAATCTGTGCAAAAGTAGTCTGCTTCTCAATTACATGGAAATGGAGTGCACTCTGGTGAGTTAGGAGTCAGTAGCCATTACTGATTGTGTCATGCCAGGGAGGCTAAACTATTGCAGATGTCTTCTTTTCTGATATTTTTTTTAAGCTGCAGGTGAAGAAGAACTTGGCTGAGAAATGCAGCAATGGTTGTGGTTGGAAAAGACCTGTGGGATGCAGGTTTGCTGTGCATGTGGGCTGTGGAGACACCACATTTGGGTCAGCAGTTGTGCAGACCACTGCCTCTCAGAGTACAGATACCTATGGATCCAGTGTTCATCAGAAGTTAGCTTAGACCTGTGAAAGAACAAGGAAGGTCCTCAAAGAGGGTGGGATGATCTAATCTGTGACCAAGAGAAAGAAGATGTGGCAAAACTTCTATTTAGTTGAAGATATAAAATGGTTTGGGTTAGAAGGCACCTTAGAGATCACGTAGTTCCAACCCCTTTGCATAGTCAGAAACACCTCCAACTAGAACAGGTTGCTCCAAGCCCAATCCAACCTGACCTTGAAAATTTCCAGGGGTGAGACATCCACAGCTTCCTTAGGCAACCTGTACCAGTGTCTCGCCACCCTTAGAGTGAAGAATTTCTACCCTCTTCCAATTTAAAACTATTATCCCTTTTTCTATCACTACATGCTCTTGTAAAAAGTTCCCAGCTTTCCTGTAGGCCCCTGTCAGGTACTCAAAGGCCACTATAAGGTCTCCCTTTCTCCTCTCAGCTCTTGTCTCCTGGTGTGTTGGCAGGGTTGGGTCTGTGTCTACACTGTGCATCTCTCTGCAAGAGAATTTAGGTCCCACAGGAACTGTTCTCTGCTTTGTGGGAGGCTGCATGGTGTAGGCATTTTTTATAAAGTGCTTTGTTTCATTTCAGTTTTGTTTCATGCCAATCTATCAAACCCAAAATATTTTGGAAAAAACTCAGTTTTATGAGATTTTGGAGCTCAACTCATGTCAAAATGTGTTCTTTTCCTCTATTTCTAATGATCTTCTATTGGGAAATCTGAGGGATTAACAAACTTAGAAGTTGAATGGACAAAAGGAAAATAAAGGACTGAAATCAAAGTATTGAATTAACCTGAACCAGTTTCATGGTTTTCTGTTTTCAGTTAGCCAACCTTTCAATGTAACTTTTCATCCCATTTCAGGGATATATTTAAAACCTGTGACATGGAAAACATCAGAAAGAAACCAGGTTCCTTATGATGTGTTGCAGCCCTGTCCATATGGGTGAGGCAGACAAACTTTGTGCCTTGCACTTTCCAATGGAATTTAAGTATCTATTTATTAAAACTCTATTCCAAACCTCTAGTAGATATTAATTGCCAGGCAAAGAGCCCAGTTGTCAAGAGCAGATGTGGCTCACTTGCCTCCTTTGCCTTTTATTGTATCAACCTGTCCTGCAACTGTCCAGGTGTTTTAATTAGGAACCACTTGTGCCATACTCTGTCTTCTGGGATGCAAATGTGCTCTAACAATTAAGACCAGAGCATCAAAGCTGACTCAGCTGTTGCTGGTGAGGAGAAAGTAAAGTAAGCAGTAATGCAGCCCTTCTGGGATTCCACAGACCTTCTCCAACCACAGCTGGTGGAACCAGAGAATGCAAAGAAAAGCAGGGTGAGATTTTTTTTCTAAATGTCTTTTAATGGGACTTAAATAAAAATTTCAAATCTGATAAAATTCTTCAAAATAAGTACAGAATTTTAAAATTACTCAATCAGCTGTTGGCTTAGTCCCTAACCTGAGACACTCAAAAGGAGAGCAGTTCTCAGAAGGTGTTATGCATCTGTCCATCAAAAAATTTGATTTCACTGTGGTCCTGAGATGATGTGTGCCCTGACTGTGCTTAGAAACATCAGAGTGGCAGATGATTTATTTGGTGGCTGCCACTCCACCAAACCATGGACAGATTTTGCAGAATGCCATCAACCTAAACAGAATACAGATTCCAACTGGCCATGATACCTGGATGATGAATTAAAACTTCTCTATTAAGGCTTCTGGTTCCTATGCTGGGTATGGTCCCTCATTATATCCTATCCTATATATTTATTATATCCTAAATACAGATTCCAACTGGCCATGATACCTGGATGATGAATTAAAACTTCTCTATTAAGGCTTCTGGTTCCTATGCTGGGTATGGGCCCTCATTATATCCTAAAAGCATGCAGTAAATCTAGTTTAATCTGATGTGAATGTTTGAAAGCAAGCTTTAGATGGGGTTATGTAAATGAACTGGCTGTTCCTGTTTTGCCTGCATGTGGAATGATTGGTTCAGGGCAGTGCTATTTCCAGAGGAAAGGTCATAACTTTCAGAGGGTTTGCAACAAGGATGTGTTTAAGGCCTATCTGCAAAGTCCTGTCTGTTGTTCTACAAGATGCAAAATGTTAAGAGTTTAATGAGGCAATAATGATAATGTTAACCTTAGGACAATGAGAGCAAAACTGACTTTGGAAACACCACGATGCCCACAGGACAAGAGGGACCATATAATGTATGAGCAGAACTATTTTCAAATCCCTTTGTAACTGGGTTCCTGTGCTTGGCTGTATGCACAGGGAAGGTTTAGAAGACTGTTTTGGGAAAGGGATGGAACAGAAAGCCCCAGAGCTGTCGAGCTGTCTGTCGGGGCAGGATGGCAGAAATGAGGCAATAGAGACTCTTCCTTAAATCATTCCAAGGTTTGTGCTGGGCCTGGCACAGACTGAGATATGAAATGGGGAAACTTTAACTGGTGGCTGCTATTCCCCCAGGCCTCCAGCCCGAGCAGATCTTGTTAAGAAAAGGTTCTCATTCAAGGCAGTAATTGCCTGGTAATTAAACTATGCTGTTGCATATGGTAGTTTTCCAAAGTGGGATTGTCCTAGATTAATATAAGCCTGTATATGAAGAAGGTGAGCAAAACCTTGCCCTAAGACTTCCATGATTTTATTTTTTTTTGTGTGTCCTTCCTGCAATATAAAGAATATAAATAAACCATAAAGTGAAACTATCAGCTATTTCACAGTGGTTCAGGCAAGACATACTTTTTAAAAACAAATTATATTATAAGCATGAAACATCTTTTCTGTGCAGCTGTGTTCAAGAAAAGCAATAGTTGTAAAGCTAATAGCAATTGCATCAGAGGTAAAACAGGATGTATAGCTAAAGTTCCATGTGAATAAACTTTGAAAGCTGCTATGTTAGATGTAGTGGTTGAGGAGTGTTAATAATATATTAAGAACCATCACAAAAATCTTTTGCCATCTCTAATTTTTCCACTGCCCTCCTGGAAATTTTTTTTTCAGCAGCAATAGTTGAAGCACTCTCAGCTTAGTCTGCAAACTGAGACATGTTAAAATTCAAGCTAGCAATTATTTTTGAACACAGGTTGTAAATTTTCTCAAGGCAATGAGATATTCAAAGGCTGGCCTCAACCTGCCATTACTGCATCTAATTTTTACTTCTTGCAGAAAGCAACTGGAGCTTACCTGAAGGATCCATGTTGTTTCCTTTTGTGTCCTTTCTGCATAAATAGTGCATCTAACTGAATCTTCAAAAATTTTCTTTCTTTTTTTTTAGAAAAAAACCACATTTGTATCTGTGGTTCTTTTGTCACCCTGAAAAAATGACAAGTTTTCCAACACTGTTGGATTATTTTTTTTAACTTTTTACAAAATCTGTGTGTACAGTGGGGGGCAGGATGCAATCAAGAGATCAAGAGTGCTGTCCCGGTGGGGTCTGAATCAGTGTGTGGAAAATTACATCCCAATCTGAAGATTTAGATGAAATATTTTCCCCAAAGCCAGGAGCCTTTCAGTGGTGGGTCAGTTCTAAGGATGAGTCATGGGGGTTGAGAAAAAGCTGACCAAAGAGCAGCCAAATTGCACTCCTGATGCAAAAGCGTGTAGGGAGTGATGACAATTTGGGTTAAGAAATGAAGAACATAACTTTTCTCTGATCCAATTTTATTCTCAAAAAGCCACACTAAAAATAAAGCAAAAGCTTCCTCAAGAGGTTTATTCTGCTGCTCCTATGCAAACTAAAGTAGATATGTTACTACTGAATAAAACCTCTTTTTCTTATGTTCTTCAGTGCAGTTTCAGTTTCCCAATCAGTGCAACCCACATTAAGAAAGGGTATCATTTCTTCAGGTGTTGGCCACGGTTGCTTTGTTCCTTATCATCTGAGGAGCACAATCCTACTTCAAAGAGACAAAAACAGTCCTCTGCAATCCATGGGGTGCATTCTTTCAGTTCCCTCTCTGTCGTCATGCAGAATTTATGAAGGCCTGGTTTTGGGTACTCTGATGTGATAGGATATGAAATATGGCCAGGTTTCCAGAGTATTCTGCAAAGCCCAAGTCCATGGCCCCCAGGCTGTGAGGTGCCTCTTGATAATCCATGTCAGCTGCACCAAAGGTGAAAAGGGTTGAGAGCAGAAGGCCTGAGTTCTGCTCCCTGTTGACAACAAAACTCTAAAATCAAATGAAATGCACCTCCTGTTTATATTCATCTTGTTGTTCCCTTGGAATGCAATCACAGTTTAGTGGTGAAAGCCTAAAAAAAGCCTTTATTTCCCTCAACCATCTTGTTAAAAGGTGAAATGCCTGTCTTGTGGAGCTGAGTTTGGATATTCCCCAAAGCATACAAGTAAAGCTCATGTAGTAGAGGTCAGAGAACTCCAGAAGAGCTTCCCTGGCCATCCAGAGGGGTAGATGAGGAGGGAACCACCCAGCTGATGGGGGAATGTGTATTATAAGGAGGAGGGGCATCTAAGTTGTGCTCAGGTGATCATTTCCTTGGAGATTTAGGAAAACAAATTAAACTCTATATTCTGAACTTAATTTTAAGACTTTTTCCTGATAGTCTATTTTTACTTGAAGAGTGAATCTGTGCAATTAATTCTGGTGCAATATATTTTGCTGCTCTATTTTCACCAGTGTAGCTTAAAAAAACTCTAGCCCTGTAATAAATAACAGCTCAGTAAGCCCTGATCTCCCTGTCAGTGAATCTCTTTTAGTGCCATCTGATTAATTTCTAAGGTTCCAGTTTCTCGTTGTGGCTTATTATTACATTTTACTGTTCTGAAAGATGATGTAGGTAATTGCACTGGTCCCTTAGCTAACTATAGCTTCTTTTTAGTTTTTTAATAATGATGAAATTGCCTTAGATGCCTTATAATATTTTTCTTCAGAAATAAACATTTAAGTAGAAGTTCACACAGAGTAATCCTGGGTTGCCCTATGGCAACAATTATAATTAAAATATAACTGTTTGATTATATAATTGGAATTACTTCCATTTGATTAGCTTGGATACTTTCCATGACCATACCCTTCTTTTTGAATAACTCAGCCTCTGTGCTGCAGGACCATTAATGTAGATGCAATGATGAGGTGAAGAATACCTGTCTGTTTCAAGCCACAGGTAAAGAAAACACTTGACTGTAATACTAATTGAAAAAAATCTGGTTTCCATGTAATTAGATGGCTGCACAGTCCTGCTAGTGCTTAAAAAATCAAAAGACACTTAAAGAGCAGAGCTCAAGTCACTCCCTTTCTCTGATGATCAGTCGAACAACACGTGGAATCACGCTCACCCTCACTCATTGGTGTTTTATACTCTTGTGCATATTTATCATCCAAAGAGGTCTAGAGGTGATCCTGAAATTTTGTCCAATGTCAAAATGGCAGAAAATGTGGGCTGCCTGGATTTTTTTCAGGTCTACCCTGAAAACAATGGTATGATCCAGTATGGTAAAGCATGGCATGGGTTGTCCTCTCTAAGAGAGCCAGAGCCAGCCATCTGTCTTGTGCACCTCAAGGAGATTTAGGGATGAGAGGAGTAGAAACATATCCTCTTTGGGAAAGACTGAGGCATTGCTGGCAGTGAGATCTTCCCAGATGAAGTCCAAGTGGGAGTTTCTGTTCCTCCTCAACAGCCACGTGGTGAAATGTGGGGGGTTCAGATGCAAGGTTCAGATAGAGGAACCTGAAATGGCCAATTCATCACATGTAACTCCCCCAAAGTCATCCCCTGGGGTAACATCAAAGGCCAATTGTTTTCTTTTACCATGATATAAGTGAGCTGAGGAGCTGTGAGAGGGCACCACATGTGGGGAGTAGCTGATTATTTGGTTTACACAGTTTGCAATCAAGTTGGGTTTGTCTGGTAGCAGAAACATAAAGCAGCTCTAAATATTGCTGGAAATGCAATATTTAGAAAAAAAAAAAATTTGGCAGTATAAGTTCAGCTTCCTTTTATAATCCCATCATCATCATTTAACTGCACATGAACCTGTGCTTTAAAAAAAAAAAAAAAAAAAACGCTTTATGAAAATCCCAAATTTTATTGAAATTTAAGAGAACAAGGAAAAAATTAAAATTCCACGTTTTGATTGTTTTCTAGTGAATACACACAGAGTCATATCACAGTGCAGTGCATACAAAACATGACATTCAATTACAGCATTGGTTAATGATTTTTTCACTTAGAGACAATCATGTAAACAGCAAAATAGGAACATAACAAATTAAGAGAAGGACTGTGGAATAAACTTCAATTCAGGTTGAACGCTAATGAATTGAAATGTCAAGTCCATCATTTAAAAAATGAGAATTCAATAGTTTAAAATCATTCAATCATTTTTATACTTATTTTGTGACACAGAAGGAGCAAAGGGTCAAAAATACAAAACTGTGAGCATATTCTGGCTGATGTGAATATTGGAATGAACAGTTTAGTTGCATTTCACCTGGAGTACATTAGCAACTTTCACAGTGATTATTTTTCTTGCTTTCAAGGAAATTAAATAATCAGCCAGCCAAGACAGTTCTAAAATAAGCAATTGACCTGTCACAGGATAGAGGGATTGATTATTCTATAGTCTTCATTTCACTTTACTAAATACACATCAAAGCAGACTTTTAGAGCTGTCTAAAGGTTAGCTCAGCCATTTCGAGCCCCAGCCTCAAGGCTGTGAGCACATTCAGTTCCTACTGAACTTTATAAAGCCAGCCATGGTTGATTAAGCATCAGCCCTTAATCACCTGCAGACAGTGGATGCTTTGCAGCACAACTCTCTGTGTTGAGGTGGGATGTGTCAGGAGCACCTAAGTCCTTTCCCTTAGAAACACAAATATTAGGAGTTTACAGGCATGCTATGAGCTACAAATATGCCAAACTGCTGCAAGACTCACTGGGTTGTTTGTTTCATTGTTATTATCTTCTAAATATGACAGGTGACTAATGGAGGAATGAAAGGGGTTGGCTGGGAGAAACCCCATGTCAGCATGAGGTTGGTTTCCTGATGTTCAGCTCAGTAAGAGCTGAATTTCTATTTTTAGAGAGGACATTGATACCACTGCAAAACTTCTAGAAGCTTATTTGTGCTTGGTCAAAAGTGTGGGGAGAATTTATTTTAGGTAGGTGCCTTTAGAAGAAGAGAGAGTCAGTCCCAGTGGGATTTGCTTGGTCTGTGCTCCATGTGCCAGATTTCCAGGGACTACAGAGGGAGCTCTGGGAGAAGCTCATCATCCAGCTGAGTTTTTTCTCTGTTGGGGCTCTCTGTGTCCTCCAGTACTTGCGGAATAAACACCAGAGAACATCAAAACCATGCTTTCGTTTTGCTCTGTTTGGTTTTTTAGGGAAAAGAAAATGAGATTATTTTCTAAGGAATGTGATTTTTGACTGCAGTATTTGGTGCTGTTGGTTAGGCTGGGGTTTTGTTAAGAGTGGACAGCAGGGAAAACAGTCTGCTTGCTTCCTGTATTATATAATTAAGGATAGAACCACACAAAATAATTGTCCTTAAGGGCACTTGGGTAAAACTAGACTGGTAGCATCAGTATCCAAGCATGGGAAAGCAGAAACCACCTGAGACAGCAAACAAGATGAACAATCTGCAAGTCTGTCAGGCACTCCTTCATGTGCCATTTCCCAGCCCAAGAGAGTCTCCAGTGTCCCAGAAGGAAAGTAAATGCTATTACACAAACCCACCCTGCCCAGTAGTCCCCAGACACCTTGTATTTGTCTTGCTGTGGTCAGCTTTTGGGAATGCACGGGTCTTCCACGATGGTTTGTGACATGTGACACCTTACAAGCCTGTACCCAGGAATGACAGGAATTACAAATGGAAAGCAACTGTTAACCTTGGTCCCCTGGGACTTTTCTCCACTTCATATTTGAATGTAATGTGCAATTGGCCCATTCCAGATGATCTGATGTAGATGTTACTGTCACTTTCCCTCTCAGTCAAAAGAGCTCATCAGTGACAATGGAGCAGATTGTGTTACTGCCAATGGGAGAAATGCTTGCTGAAAATCTGAGCCACAACTCTATAGGTTCTTTTGAAGGAAAACGACTTAATTATAAGGCTAGAAAATTGCCATGGAATAATTAATATGCTTGGTATTTACACTTAGGAAAGTGATTGTAACACATAAAATACAGATTAAATTGGAATTAGCTACACTTATTTCAGTTACTAATATAGCCACCCTCCACACCACCTCTTGTGGGACCTCTCCAACATCTGTTAGAAAAAATGAAACCAAATAAGCCCACAGTTTCAGCATGATCTAATTGTAAATCTCCAGTAACTTCTTGGTCTCTATCCAAAACAGCATGAGTTCCAATTTTTCCAGTTTTTCCTTATGCTGGGAAGTCAACCACCCATGTTATTACTGGGAAACATGACCCTGTGTTATGTTCCTTCACTGAGATCCTTGAGTCAATAATCCCAGCAGTGCCTCAACTTTTTTAGAAGTCCTGTTCTCTTCTTTCAACACGCTTTATTCTTGACACAGTGCCAAATGTTACAACAAGTTTTTAGAGGTGCCAGAGTTATGATAATTAATGCTAAGAGAGTTGTAGAAAGGATGTAAAAGCTCATACCTCAGGGTTTCAAACACTTTCCCACTCTTAGAGATTAAGATGAACCCATCAAGAGGGGTAAATTATTTCCTTTTTTTTGCCAAAACTGAGATTTCTTTTGCTTTGGTCCAAGGCATCTGGTTCTGCCTGATGTCAGAGACAGGAAACCAAACTAGGTGGACTCTAGCTCTCATCTTGTCTGGAAGTTCAGATGCTGGGGAAAAAAAAAAAAAAAAAAAGAAAGAAAGAAAAAAAAAAAGGCTTCTCTCACTGACTTGTTTTTTATGCATACTAACACAGAGATGACCATGGCAGCTGCTTTGATGGAAAGGAAACAGGGCAGAGCAAGGCTGTACCAGGCCATCGAGATTTCCAAATCGAAACTTTCCGTTTCACTTCAAAGTGTGCAGACCAGTACTTCTGAATTCCTCTTTTAGCCACATGTTTTGCATGTTTAAAAGGTTTCACTGAGAAGACAGAAACCAGAAGCAATTCTGTGAGAAAACAACACCTGGATGGACTTTACACAAGTCAAGATCCTGCACCCTTTTTCCTCAGCTGTAGGTGTGATGCTCTTTTTCTGAAAAACCTGGTGCCTGCCTGTGCAGGAGTCAGAGCAATATTCTCTCACCAGGGGTTTGCTGCCTTCAGAAACAGGGCTAACACACTTTTCATCTCTGTATTTCCACTTTCTGCCTTACTGGCCAAGCACCAAGACCCAGAATAAGGTCAGATGTGGCCCTTTGCAGGGTTTTGCTGAGGAAGCACTCCAGAGGACCAGGCTGCCTGGCCCTCTCTCACCCTGACCCTGTGCATCCTGCAGGGACCCTCTGTCAGGTGGGAATCTCTTAGGAAAACTTTCATTTTATTAGAGGGTGAATTCCAACAGTTTTCAGCCTCGAGAATGAGGCTGTGACCCTCTGACAAAACTTTGGCAGCAAAATTAAATTTCCTCTCCATGCAGGAAACCACCGGAGAGAATATTTCTATAATACTTCCATTCAAATAAACCCAGGTATTCCAGTAATTGTATGGTCTCCAGTAAAAATATCAAATAAACCTGTCAGAGTCTTTTCTCCCAGCTGCTTAGATACTGTCTTCTTTCACTGCTTACCTGTGTGACACAGCCTGGAATGCTAACACACATCCAAGGTTACACTCCTGTGGTTCAGGCTTGTCCTGGGAGGAGACAAGGGGTTCGCTGTGCTCAGCAGCGCTCCCTCCTCCTTGCCCAGAAAATGTGGTCAGAACAGAGCTGAGCTCTCTGCTTCTACCTTGGGTAACACTCGGCAAGAGCAGTTTGAACATGATGCAACCAAAGCTCGGAAGTAGATAATTTATTAACTTGCTTTGTCAGGGAAAAATGGCACGGCAGAGAAAAGGTGCGCTGGGTAAGGAACACGTAATAACCACAGTGGTGGGACTGTCTGATAAAATGTGCTGCTGGAAAGGTTTGCTACAGAGGAGGATAAAAGACAAAGAGCAATAAAATGGAAAAATCTTTACTTGGAAGCCTTCTGTTTTAAGAGGAGATGTGTCTGATCAGCCAGCGTGCTGGGGCACTGGGTCTCACGGCTGCCTCTGTGCTGAGCCTCAGGTCTCACTACTTCTCCTCCCTTCAGTTTCACAAAACTTTGTCATCAGCCATGCCAAGGCCTTCCAGTGTCACTGGACTGAGCTGTCGTTTAAATTTTTAAACATTTAAATGATTTTTGGCAACTTACTTTGGTTTGCCTCCACAGCAGAGCTCCCCAGCCCCAGAAGGACATTTCCAGCCTTTTCCATGGAGCTCCCAGCCCCAGTACAGCACCAGAGACTCAAGCACCCCAAACATTTTAAACAAACCAGAGAGAAAACACTAACACAAGTAGTAAATCTCAAAGAAAGCTCAGTGATAGCATGTGCTGCTTTAGCTATGACATACAGGAGCTTAAAAAATTAGAATTAATTATGAATAGAGGATTTCTCCCACTGCCAGACTGTGTCATTTATCTGACATTATTTACTGGATTATTTTCCCTTATAAACAGCTTAGAAGCCCAGGACTCAGTTAAACAAAAAGCAAAAACAAACGAAAAACACAAACAAACAAAAAACACAAAACTAATAAAACAATAAACAAACAAAAAACAGAAACAGATTTATTATTTAACTGTTCCCAGAGGACCAAACTCATTCCTGGGAGAAGTGAATGAGTTTGACCTACTCTGGGCAATCCCCATCATCTTTCCTAGACTTTTCTGGGCTGGGCTGGGCTCTACCCAATCTGCTTTTTAGTTCTTCTCTGGATGACACTCCATTAAAATTAGAGGACCTTGACCTCCACTGGCAAGAGACAAAAGCCTAATGTATTTTTCTTACTAATTGGCACATCCATAATGACTTTCATCTCAACAAAAATGCTTTGGAAATATGAATTGATGGGTAGCAAAGTTCACTGATTAGAGCTTGTGTACAGGCACCTTACCTCCTGCTATGGTTTTGCACATAATTGTTCAGCAGCTACTCAGCCCTTACTTATTGAACAGAAGTCCTGAAGTGTATGGTTGAACTTCTATATGCAGGAAACATTCATGCAACCACATACCTGAGCATTAATTTTAGATAGAGGAAGAGGAATTTCCCTTTTGATGGTGATAGTTCCTGTAACAAAGAGCTAGAATGGTCTGAATAGTTTATACTATTTATTATTATGAAATGGGCAGGACAAATTGAGTGACCTTCTGGGTTAATAAGAATTTTGAGCAAAGGTTTCATCGAGATATAATTCAGTGTTCAGGAGGCATAAGTCTTATATCTTAATTAATAATATATAGATATTTTAAAATAACATTTTAGGAGTATTGAATCTATTACCACAATAAGGCACTTCAGTGTGTGAACTAGTGTGAATTAATTCACACCTAGTTGTATGGATGGCTCTTAGCCCTTTGGCCCCATACTTGACAATATGTTAGGCTTGAATTAATGCACTGTAATTCACAGCTTGTCATGTCTTATTGCTGAAGCATATCTTTGAAGTGGCTTCACCAATATATAGGCTGGCTTCACACTTTCTCATAGAAGAATGGCTTCAGATTTCCCAGTCACAGCCCCTCTCTGAGAAAGGTGTGACACCTCCCAATGTCATCAGCTACTCTTCCCCATTCAAGGAAATACTATCTCTCCAGGTTCTGCAGGACAGAATTATAAATTAATATTTCTGGTCAGAGAACTGTAATTTTAAGAGGCTGCAGAGTCCAGTTCTGTGAGAACAAAAAGACAACAGATGTGTTGGTTTTATTTATCCCCAGCTCTGGTGTCTGGCTTCCAAGGTCAAGGGTGGTTCTGACCTGATAACTGAACTGATAACTGATAACTAATAGCTGGCACTGAGTACCACTTTGTATCTTTTGTTAGTATTATTCAGCATTATTATCCTATTAAACCTATTTTCATTTAAACCCATGGGTCTCCTTTCCTTTGTCTGACACCCCTTCTGAGGGGTGATTGGATGGTAGAACAATGTCCAAACCACACTTTACTTTTATATCCTGATACACACAACACACAGCTCAGGAGCACATCTTCCTGCAAAAACATAAGGCACAATCATTTTCCTTGCTTCCAAACATGGATACTCTGTTTGGCAAGGGAAAGACAACCTTCTATACCTTGACCCTGTCTGTAGAGTGAAACCCTGTATTGTACCATGATACAGGCAAATGTAAGGACCCACAAACAGTGGAGGATAACATTTCTCCTCCATTCTTGCTGAACAGGAATAATTCTGAATAAACCATCCAAGACAGACAGTGACTCATCCAGTGCAGGAATTGCTCAAGAAAACCTCATTTCAATGCGTGGGAAAATACTACCCCTGTAATATTGCTGCAGATGGCATCATCTTGATTTATCCTCATTCTAGAAGTGCTAGCATTATTTGTTTCATCCACCTGGATGGTGCTCTCACATAACTGGCTTAGGTTTTTGCTTATTAATTTGTTTGGTCAGGTGGCTCGTTGTTTTTCAGATGCATTTGATTCCATTTGACATCCCTGATTTGGAGTTTTATGTAAGAATACCAGAGCTGTTCCATAACTCCAAAAGAGTAGAGAGAGGCCCAGTTTGGTTGTGAGCCCTCAGAAAAAACAGCTGAGGTGATGAAGTCTGGGAAGTCAAAAAAAAAAAGGAAAAAAAAAAAAAAAAAAGAGAGTGAAGAGAAGAGCTTGATAGGTGTGGTCATAAATCTGAATAAATAAATGAGAGTTACTGCAAGACACAGAGGTAGCAGTTTTGCTGAGCTATGTTGGAAGCAAGCCCTGATTTTGTGCCAAAGCAAGGAGCAGCTGTGAAATACTGGGTGTGGGTACTCAGCAGTAATCTCTTTTAACCCTGTACATAATGATACAGTTCAATGTCCAGCCCCTGCTCAGTGAGTAGTAAAACACACTGAGTAGGTGCCACGTGGGCATAAAATATGCATAACCTGTTTCTTTTATTTTGCAGCAATCCACATGAAGACAACACTCATTATTCTGTCCATCTCAGGAACCACGAAAAGATGAGGCTGAAGCCTTGGTGTGATCAAAATCTCTCTCCAGACCAGGTCACTGGGATTTGCTCTGTCCTGGTGTCACCTGAGTGCTCTTCTCAACACTCACTTAATCTCCAAAGCTACCACTCAATGTCAGAGGGGAGACAGCTAGAAAATTGTAAATACAACTACAACAGCCACAGTTTATCCAGCTGCAAATTCTAAGCAGAGAAATCTGTGTTTTCCCAGAAATGATATAGATCTGAGTGGAATTATTCAAATACAAAGGCATTCCCAAGTCTGGCAGCTCTGGTTTTTTTCCCCCCAGTTGTTAAGATTTGTTTTCAAATGTGGGTCCCCAAAATGTTTTATAAGCACCTTAATATTGATGGCTTTTTTTTATCATCTGCCATAGACGTCACCTATTCAGAAAATCTATTTTGTTAAGAAAAATTACCTATATATTTAGGAAGATGGTATCAATTATTTTGCTTTGAAAATGTGTCTTTGTTTTTGTTTCAAGGCACAGCTCTGGTAATACAGGGTGCATATAAAAAAGCTGTTAAGTTCCTATATACATCATGTCTGAATATATGCAGAAGTTCAATATTTCTATTTACAGGGTGAAGTAATGGAGTTAGTCTGATCTGGGAGAGGTTCTGCATGCAATTGGAGGGAATCTATGTTTAATTTAATAGGTCATGTATCTATCTCAAGTGGGGATTACAGTATCTGGTTTCAAGCGATCTACAATATCAGGCTGATTATGTAGCTTTTATTTTTAGCAAGGAATGGATTTAACAGTTGACACTCCTACTTAAGTATGAAATACATCAAATTTACAACCCAGGCCAGCCTGCTGGCAGCACTAGATATACCAGTTTACAAACAACCTTGGGACTTCCACTTGTCAGTAGTGAGGGGCAGAGGGAAGTGGCAGGTTGGAGGCATAAAATCCTCATGATCCTACAACAACCTGGGCTGATCTATGGAGCAGTATTGTTGTGGAGGTCATAAAGCTGATTGGAGGAGGAGTTGATCACTGCACTGGGAAAAAAAAGTTATAGAGCAAAACAGAGCAGAGGAAATCCAGAGTGAAAAATAATTCATGCTGAAATGCCCTGAGAAATTGTATCTGATGCTCTGCTTTATACTTGGTGAGTGTTAAGACAGACAGACAGTGGGACCAGTGAAGTCCGCAGTGAAGGAGAGAAAAGCTAACAAGCAACAAAGAAATAACATGAGCATAATATTTCTGGGGGCTGGAGGGGAATATGTAAATGGTTTGGTTTTTTTTTTTTTTTTTTGATTGATACTGTTGTTGCTGGTTCCAGTGTTTAAATGATTTGGATACAGCCAGAGATCAAAAGATTATCCTATTTCCTCTGATGATTGGCTGCTCCCTTGATCTCCCCATGTCTGTACCTGCCTGTTCTTCACGACATCCATCACTGTAACTGGTTTCCAGCTAGAAACCAGTAGCAGGAAGCTGGGTGCTGGTACAGTTTCTAGCATAATGAGATTACTTTCATATTGCTTGTGTAATAAGGGCAGCAAAACAGAGGTAAGGCATAAGGAGCTTATCTCTTTTCTAATTAACTCAACTTTTACTTCTGGCCTGCTCTGTAGGTTTTCTTGGCACAGGGCTGAATTGTCTCAGGTGCAGAGAAAGAGGAGTATAATATCTAGTCATCAAATCTGCCCCAGTGAAAGCTGCTATATAAACAGAACTATTCTGCTAAAATTGCACTTCTCTTAGGAAGCCCATTCTGCTTCTACAAGTGGCTTTACAAAAGTGATAGAAAATGTTCCTTGTGTGGCCTGGCTACAGAGACTGCTGTACCAGGACAGAGCAATACTGGCCTGCCTATATGGGCATAAGGCTTCTATAGGGAACATCACTGAGATAAAGCTAGGATTCTTTCCCCTTTATTTTAACTCTGTCTGGCTGTAAAATCAGTATCTCATGACTAGAAGTGCAGCTACAGAAAATTCCAATAAATTTATTTCCCAGTGAAAGTTTTTTCTCCTGAACACAACGCTGTAACAAAGCCATTACAGGGTTCCATGTACACCACTGCACGAGTCTGCTTCGTTTGCAATTAAAAGTAATAGAAAATGTAAATAAAATCATAGAATCATAGAATTGGCTGGGTTGGAAGAGACCTCAGAGATCATCAAGTCCAACCCTTGATCCACTACTGCTGCAGTTACTAGACTATGGCACTGAGTGCCACATCCAGTCTCTTTTAAAATATTTCTTTCTATAAATAGGAGCATGAATGTAAATATAAGTAATATAAATTTTGTAGAAAGCAAACAAAAAGCTTTTCTAATTGCCAGCTCTAGTAGCTCTCTACCTGAGCTTAGCAGAGTCAGCCTTCCTCACACATCCTCACCAGTCCCAGTGCCTTTGCCTGGCCCACTGCTGAATTCTCACATGAATTGAAACAGGGAGAATGGACCATGGTCATTTCACTTTTGACATTAGTTTTCCAAAAAAGAGAGGGAACCTGGTTCAGTTGACATAGTACATGCTGAGTTCATTTCTCTGGCTTTTAAGATTTATTCACTTAGATATTTACTCGGGTACAGTCTCTCCCTGGCATTGACTCTTTGGGATAGCACAGACAAGGAGGAGAGGTTATTTCCACAGTGTGGTCATTTTGAAACAACTTTTCTTGTCTTCCTCTTCTGCTCTCCTAAAGGACACAGCCCTGAACTAAACCCCATTTTCCCAGCAAGTTGGTTATTACTGTAGGCAAGGTGGCAGGAGGACCCCACCAAGCAGATCATGTCCAGGGAAGTTTAATTGGTCCCCCACAGGTCCAATACTTCCAATATCACTTTTGTAATAAATCCAAACCATGGCTTGTTAAATAACCCCAGACCTTTCTTGTAATCACACAAGATTACATTTAAACATTAAATCAGATGTAATTGGACTGTCCCATTTAGACATAATTTTAAGGTGAAAATTTAAAAAATAACCAGACAGTAGTGTATCATATGTAAGGAGAAATTTATTGGTGTTCCAAAAATATCTTCAATGAAAGTATTAAAGAATTTATGGGCTATTTTTTCTTGAGTATAAAAAGGACTAACTAGAATGTTTTAATCTGCAGCCACTGAAGTAGGAGCTCTTTCTGACACAAAGGGTCTGCTTTTACTAACAGTAATTACATCTTCAGTCACCTGTAGAAGAAAATATTCAAATGCTCCATTCTTTGCTGGTCTTATCTCTTGGAATTACACTTTCTACTTGTTCTTGAAAAAGCATCAACGTAACCTCATTGGCTTGGATATTTTGCCATATAATCAGCCTCACAACTGTTTTCTCAAATGAAGGGTTTAAAATTAAACTGGAGTCTGTTGAACTGAGATGTTTAAAAATATTCATTTCCTTTCTGTAAAGTTTATTAGCATATAGTCATTAACTATCAAAATGCTTTGCTGCAAAAGAGGTTGGGTAAAGGCAGAACTACTACCAGCATTGCCACTTTCCTGGAAACTTATGTTCTGGAAGTATGTATGTTCAGAAAAAATTTTTACAGAGATTTCCCAACTCAGAAAGCCATGAAAACGATTAAGTAGTCAGAAACTACCCCAGCTGATGAGACATCCTGCCCTGAGGCAACCTCCGTGGCATGTGTGCAATCCAGAGGATGTGGGTGAGCAGTGAAACACAAGCAGGATGTGCACATCCGTGTCACACCAGTGATGCTTCCTCACAAGGCTGTTAGAAAGAACCACAGCTCTCTTCTGCAATGCAGCCTGACATCAGACCAGGGTGGACAATAGGTTCCTGAGATCCTTCACCCTCCTTTCCAGAGTGTTTCTGTATCCTGCTGGGGTTATGGCTTTTTACAGCTGTAAAACTGATATATGTGTAGGAGGTTTTACTTAAGAATACCAGCCAGCCTCTGCCTTCAAACAGTTCTGCATTAATAACTCTCTCAGAGAAAATGTGCTTCAGGAAGAGTTCTGAGACTTCAATCTTTATTTCTCATGCTCTCTCTTTTTTGGTTTACTTTACATGTGTTTTAAATGAGATGGTTTGGAACTTATGGATGGTGTGCTTCCATCTGTGGACATCTTTATAGTCTATATAGACTACAGTCTATACAGTCTGTGCTTTATAGTTTTCTAAACGCATACACCTCATATTTATATCAGAGAGAACTCTAATAACCTTGTGTTATTATAATTTATTTCAGCTTGACATATATCAAGAGCCAAATGAAAGGGAGGACAGGCTTTTTTGTGTTTAACTAGGCTGCTTCATGTTACTTGACATTCTCCATGACTTTATTTAAAAGCTTCCCTCCAGCCTCATTAAACCACCTTTGACAGGCAACAGCTTAATATACACGTGCACACACACATATGTATATAGGTATTCATTTGAATATAGGCTCCTTCCCTCTGGTCTCTGGTAATTATGATTTGTGTCTGGAGGGATGAACTGTCTAAAAAATAATAAATAAGAAGCCACGAGAATTGAAAGCCAGTGTTCAGGTTCATCTAGAAAGAAATTAAGCAAATCAAGTTCAGGTTTATAAAGAGAAGAAAATTACCCTGGGGTCTCCACACTCTGGATCAGCCCTGACTTGACATATTTAATTATATTGCAGGTTCCTGCCCTTCTAAAGAAAATTGCAGCACTTTTTCTACAGCCACCTGGGGAGGTGACAACAAGGTGATCAGGCAGCCTACAACTGCTGCAACAGCTCCTTAAATACACCCAGCCAGGGAGGATTCTTGGGGCTGATCACACCTCCTTATACCACCCCATCAATGACCAGCTGGCTGCTAACCACACCTGGGGCTGACCCTGACCCAAAGCTTTCCAGCTGTAGGTTGGAAAGGAGGGAAGGAATAAAAGAAAGGAAGAAGAGATGGGTGGGAGCTGTTGATGGTACAAAATGTGCCTTTGAAATAGCAGTAGAGGGCACTTCTGCTGGGTCCAGGTGGCAGGGGCTGCTGGATTCAGTGTGTGTTGGTATTTGGAGAATGCTGTGGGTACCCCAGAAGTATGCAGAAGAGTTGACTCAACCCCACTCCACTCATGATCCTACAAGCAGCTTGGGGATTTGGTCCTGGTGGTGAGCTGATGATTATTTTATCTCTTACCAAGCCACATAATTGCCAGCAGTCTAATGTTTGCATGTTTTCTTTGTAGGCCACTCTTTCTGTTTCATTAGTAGTTGTGTTAAAAGAGAAAAATGCCTTTCCCCCCCACAAAGCTATTTGTTCTTTCATGCAAGCTGCTCCCAGCCTTTCTACCTCTCCACAGAACCCTGAGCCCACTTGAAGAGTTCTGGTTTTGTAATCACTAAACAATCCATTTCAATTGGATGCAGAAAACTGTCTTTGATTTCAATTTGCCCTCCAGGGTTTAACCAGGCTCCTGGTTGAGAACAGACATTAGAGAGGGGTCTGAAAGGGTTTCTGAATTCAACCACCTAGATAAGAAAACCAAATTTTCAGGTGTTTGAGCCTGGGCAGTGTCCCCTCATACACATACAGCCACCACTTGCAAGGACAAGAAGGTTTTTTTCATGTTTTGCCAACCATTTGACCAAAATAAATACATAAGTAAATAAAACATTGATGCAGTAGGTCTTGGCACAGTTAACTGGACTAAAATCCAGGCTCTGGTTCTTTAAGTGTTTGATTCTTTTAGAGATTTTTGGTGGTGCTTTCAGATCATCAGTTAATGATTTACTTGAAATAATGCAAATATAGCCACTCAGGTAATGACTCTCCTGTCAGAGAGGAAGGAATCAGTCAAGGTAAAAACCTGGATGCTCTCAAGCTATCCAGACTGCTTTGTGGGATTGCTTTCCTTCAGCTAATAATCTGATGACACTTTCTTTAGGCTTTGAATGTCTACACTGAGAAGTAGTAGGTAATAACTGGTACTTAATTTTGGCAGTGTTTACCAGCAGCCAAGGCCATGTAATACTCAGCAGGGAGGTCTCTGTCCTGCAGGATACTCTGGTATATGACATAGTGTGTTTTTGCTGAAATTTATGCCTGTGTTGTTATTTCTGTAGTGCAAGCAGTTGTTCATAATTTTATAGCCAAAAATATAGGCTCAAAAGCTGCTGGCTGCAGTACAGGTGGAAGAGTCTGTACAAAAGGGGGAATGGTGAAGAAGCAAAACCCCCAACCTTTGCTGATCAATGTGCTTCTGGTAGACCCAGACTGTGAACTCAACTTTTGGATTACACTTGCTTTGACAGGGCATTCAGACAAACTTCAGCATGACTCTTGACAGAACTGTACTTATATGTAAATAGAGTTATAAGTATATATGTCTTGGCCTAACTGGGTTCTGGGTCACTTTTGAACTCTCAGCCAACCTATCCAAAGGTTATTTAATCTGCTTATACAAGGATATACATGGAAATAATTGTTCTAAATGAGAATGATAGTGTCCAGACAGAACCAGCACTTTCAAACAACCTTAAGTATCTTGAGGAGGTCCCCAAAACTCTGCCTCCATCACTGAATGGAAGCTGCCTTCAGCACAGGACTTGAGCCTTGGGGTTTGCTCTAGAGCCCAATTGAAGGCTGCAGTTTGAAGCAACTCACCCACAGATGGGGCTGTACAGGTACAATATGATCAGAAAATTGTGAACAGGCTCACCAGGTCAGCCAAGTGCACTCAAGGGGATGAATAAGTAGAGTGAACAGGGATGCTCATTTTAGGCCAGCAAAACCAGGAATTATGGCCCGTGGAACATAGCAGAACTCTTGTAGTGCTGGAACACTTTTACCTTTGAAAGTATGAACAGATGCCTTTACAGATTTATCTAGAAATGTGAGTTATGTTGCCTCCACAAACCTTGCAGTCTATTCCTATGGAAACAAGCAGCAATGGAGATGGTTCCCCCAGTGGGGCATCATGAAATTAAGGCAATGAATGAAACAACCAAGTGCTGAAGAGGAGGTGATAATGATGGTGTCTGGGATAAGAGGTCAGAGGGAGAAGGGGAAGGTGCCAGTGCTGCTTGAGTTGAGATACAGCTTATATGATATGGTCCTGAGGAAAGCCCAAATCCTCCTCATCCTGTGATTAGAAGCAGTAACTGACAGCAGAGGAAAAGGCATGGGATTTAACTTGATATGTGTTGCTTTCTTAATAAGAACATCATTTGGCTGAATGACACTCAGCTGCTACTGAAGGGTTTGGAAAGCAAAACTGTGAATACACCAAATGCCAGGCAGAGGGCAAATGAGAAGCTCCTGCTGAAAACTGGGCTGCTCTTCTGCTGCCTTCCATCTCAATTGTTTTTAGAGGAGCATTTCTGCATTTGATCCTTTGACAATAAGACAAAAATTGTAAAATACTTGCATCTCATCAGTAATAACCATGTTCTGCTCAACTTGCTCTTCAAATAACCCCTTAAACTTTGTATTTACTGTATCCCTTTTAAGCTTAAGCTGTTCCTTTGGGTTTGGAGGATTTTTGCTCTGTCACAGCTTGTGACAGTTACTGCATGTTCCTAATTTACTCACAAAAGAGACTTTCACTTTCAAATTCTTAACCAAATTGTGCAATACACCTTACTTGAGTCATGGAGTTAGCATTCAAAAAAAAAATTGGCAGTGGAAAGACTGTTATAGTTGTGTGACACAATTCAGACTGGAAGAAATAGATCACAGAAGCATGAATTAAACATCTAATTAAAACTGCTAAGTCATTTTCATTTTCTTTAAAACACCAAAGACAGAAAAGCAGCTGTGTGGCTGAAGAATGCAGCATGATGGGATCCAGTTGGGTGCAAAAACTGATAAGCAGAGCTCTAGGAAACATATTATTTAAAATGTGGATTTGGGGGATCCTTGTGGACATGATTTACCAGAGAGCAGAGGTTTGTAGGGACTGGTTATAAAATGGTATTTGTAATGGGGGTAG
The DNA here is from genome assembly GCF_036169615.1 of Heliangelus exortis. Classification (NCBI taxonomy): domain Eukaryota; kingdom Metazoa; phylum Chordata; class Aves; order Apodiformes; family Trochilidae; genus Heliangelus; species Heliangelus exortis. The sequence goes on along the minus strand of NC_092435.1, from coordinate 2,349,703 downwards.
CAGAATGATATTTTTTCCTAGTTAGTGGTGAGAAAAAAAAATATGCATTTAGTTAGTTCTGTTTTTTGGTTGGTTTTTTTTTCTAGTTAGCAGATGCTGATTTCATGTATAACATTGCTGTATGCCACTAGTTTTGGACTGATGGACCCACAAGGATCTGGCACAACTGGGCTCATATTTTTAGGTTACTATTTTGGATATATGCAGTTGTTTCAGCTCAGGGTTGCAGTGTCCTACAAGCTGTGGTTTAAAAATGTTAAATAATTTGGCTCCTTCTCCAGGTAGAATTACAATTCTAAGAATTCTAAGCCAGAAAAAAATCGAGCAGAAAGATTCTGTAATTTCAAAATACTTTTTTTTAGTCTTCCATATGACATATTTAGTTAAAAAGAACATACAGCCTGACCTGGGATTTCTATCTATTGTTCAGTAGTGTAACTGGACAGTCTAATATTTGCTCTATGAATATCAAAATTGGAATGCTAAATTGCTTGGGCTATTTCCTGTGATTATAAGGAGAAAAGCTCCTTGCCTAGTTACAATTATCATTCAAAATGTATTTTAAAATATTAGGAAGTTATCTGCACTTGCAAACCTCAATCTAAGCAGAAAGAAAAGTCTTGTAGCTCTCCCTGGGGACCAAACCTTCTCAGATACTGAGCAGTGGAACTGCAAGAAATGCAACTTTCCTTGCTTCAGCCCCAACCTCATGCAAAAAGCCTCTACCTGCCCAGCCCCAGGAGAGCCCAGGTGCTTCTGCAAGTTGAAAGACTTGGATCTGCCCTCTAAATTAGAGTGGTTTTTACACTGGAGCAATGGGAATGGAGCTTCTAATTTATGGCAGTTGCTAAGGATTAAGAAATAGGCTGTTGAAATCAAAGCATATTTCTTTTTAAGTCTGCCCTGATGTTGGGATGGCTGCTGTGCAGAGCTTCCTGCTGAAATAACTGATGCTTGTAAGGAAGCAACACAAGCAAAGGGCTGTGTGGGGCTTTTTTGAGAGCCAAACCATACATGCAGACTTAGATGGGCCCTGCTGCAGTTCTGTGTGGTCTTTCTGTGTGGTAGGAAGTTTCTCTTTTTTTTTTTTTTTTTTTTTTTTTTTTTTTTTTTTTTTTGGATCTGAAAATGCTTATGTTCTCCTGTGTCTACTTTGGAGAGACAGAACAAGTTTATCACTAAAATGCTGGGCAGGTTGTTGGGCACATGTTAAGTGACAGTTTGATCTCAGTTAGGAAGACTTGCCTAAGATTATTTTCTTTTCACATGATGAAAAGTTATAAGGCTTTATCTCATCTTCAGAAAATACCTGGACTCTGGCTGAATGTCTAGAAGTTGGTCCACAATTACCACAGTAGCTCTGGGTGTATTTTATTCTGGGTTGGCAGGCACTGCAACCCAATGCATCAGGTTCTCAGGTTTATGCCTTGCATGTCTGAAAAGCTTCAAGCAGCAGGGAAACCACACAGTGGAACAGTTCTGCCCCAATTCTTCCCTCTTCTCAAGACAGGGATGCCCATGGCTGAGTGTTCCTGGATGTGGCTTGGGGAATCAAGCAGAGCAATAGATGAATTTCAAGATGTGTGCCCCCCTCTCCATGGATGGTTGCAAGTGCCTTTCTCAATTTTGTTTCTGGATGGAACAATTGGTGTGCATGGGCTGTGGGAAGCCAGGGGCAGCTAGAATATGGGTGTAATTTAGCACTGCCAACCCAGTGCTTGGAGACAGACATGTTGGGCAGGGAAGCAAATTCAGTTCTCTTGCTCACCAGTCTGTAAAGGTAGAATATGTGCATTGAAATGCATTTAACTAGATTGTGGGACATTCTTTATAAATACTCTGATGAGGTCTAGATCTATAAAGAATGCCTTATGGTATAGTGAGGAATCATGCTCAGACCTTGGATTAAGAGAGGAGGGAAAGTGGTATTCTAAGAAAAGTCAATTAAATATTTAAGCAGAAAAAAGTAATTTTGTTTTCTTTGGTTTCATCCGGTAGTAACTAAAATACATTTTTAGGAGCCTTTAAAGCATGTCTAATTTTTCATGCACTGCAAAAAATATATTTCTTGTTATTCATAAGTATGAGAGTAGCATGAAGTGGTTACTCATTTATTCATTATATTATTGTACAGCAGTGTTTTGAAGAGGTTTAAAAGGCATGAAAATACAAAGCATTGAAGCTTAGCAGTAGTAATATTAATTTGCAGATGGCAGTTGTGTATGACTGAAAACTGAAGATGGGAAAATGGGCTGGATAACAAGATCAGAAACTCAAACTGAACACTCCTCTCCCCACCCAAAAAAACCCAAACCCCCCAAAATCCCAACCAAACCAACCCTCCCCCACATCCCAAGCAAACCCTTAAAAGCACAAAGAAATTGTAGAAGCAGCTGAAACTGAATTAAACATCAAACCATAACTAAGAGAGAGGTGGGAGAGGAGAACTGGTCAAGTCATAGATGAAGAAAGCAAAATGAGCTACAAGAAAATGGCTGGACAGTTAACACTCCAATTAAAAGAGCTTTTTAATTTAAGAAGCTACTATCACTAAAAGACTCCAATACCCCATCTCTACCCAGAATTATTTCCCTGCATAAGAAAAGATACTTGCATGGTGAATTCTCTACCCACACCTGATCCTGGTGAAGCTTTAACAGCAAACAGTGTGAGGACCTGCTCTGTGCTGTCTGGGCTTCAAGCTTTTGTGTTTCAGACTAGGTCCAGCTTAGCCAGGCTTCATGTCTTGGCTTGTACTGTGGTGCCAGCCTGGAGCAGGCAAGCAGGCTTTTTTTTGTGGAAACTAAACCGAAATGTGGCCCAGTTTGACCCAGAGCTGCTTCAAAAGAGCTGCCTTGACCTGAGCTGGCAGCACACAGACACCTGGATGAGAACACAGGAGCTGGAGCTCTTCCACTCAGGTGCAGTTGTTTGGGGCTTTGGAACTTACAACCTGATCAACAAGACCATTGTTTGCTACTGATGTGATCTTGTGTTTTGAGTAATCATTTTTTGGCAGAATGTGCTGCTCCTCTCCCTCTCACACAGGACAAAAAAAAAAAAAGAAAAGCTTTTCTTTATAAAATTCTCATATTTATTCCTGAAACCTCCCACAACATTATTATGGTCATCTAATCTTGCTTTAGTTGCCTAAATGGCTTCCTTTCCAGATCAAATAGTGACAAAATGCATGTTGCAAACTAGAACTGGTCCTGATTCTCAGGAGGTGAAACCACCTACAGTGCAAATGAGGCCCTGGACTAAATCTCAATATATGTGATTAGCCCTCAGTACTGGGGTGGCTGCCTCCAAAATGCTGCAAGTTTTGGAAGCAGTTTTATCTAGGAAATTAGTGATAACTCTGTAGGATGTGCCACTTGTACAAGTGTGGTAAATCAGCCCATGTAATTCTTACACAGAAATTGTTTATCCAAAGGGAGAGACTGGTGATGCTGGAGGAATACTGAGCTGGTACTGGACAGGGTGCTTGGTACAATAATTCAACACAGAATATCTGATAAAACTGAAAATTAATGCTATGAATCACACGGCCCAAAATCAGAATAGCATGAAATAGTGGTACTCCAGGGATACTGAAGTGGGACTTGAAGGAAATAGAAAACTCCAGCAATGGAATAAAACATTATCAAGGAGGAGAGTTTTTCATCAGTTTAAATAATAATTTATAAATTGCCACAATATTTTGTTTAAGTGAGAGCAGGCCCATTAACACAAGGGAAGAAAAAATCCCAGGCTTGACAATTTCCAAACTGTGGGATTTTTTTTAATGAGGGGAAAAAAACAAAACCCAAAATTGAACTTGAAGGGGGGGGGGGGTTAAAGAAGGAAAGTATTTCTACCATTCTGGGTCTGTTCTGTATCTACAGCAGAAAATTAATTGCGGTTTTATATCATTTGTCATTTGCTGGCTAGGTGGTCGTGCTTTAAAATATGGTTATATCTGCACTTCTTCCACCTTTCATAAAGTACTATCATTTCAGTTTTCACTTCTGCTTTTCAAAAAGCCTTATTGCTTTTTCACAGTTCAAACTCTTGGCCCTCCTGGAGCTGGTTTCCTCCCTCTGGTCCTGCTACCGTCAGCAATGAATTTTCTGTGTATTTTTGTGGCCTTTAATTTTCTCTGGGTTCTTAGAGGGGGACGATTTAGTACATCCAAACCAGTCTTTAAGGAGTAGTTAAGACCTGTTGTGGTGAGCCATCTCCTGGGGCTCTGCTGGCAGGAGGTGCCTTGGCAGGTCCTGGAGCAGGTCCAGAGGAGGCAACTGGGCTGGTGAAGGGATCCAGCACAGATCCTATGAGGAGAGGCTGAGGGAGCTGGGGGTGTTGAGGCTGGAGAAGAGGAGGCTCAGGGGAGACCTCATCACTCTCTACAACTCCCTGAAAGGAGGTTGGAGCCAGGGGGGGTTGGGCTCTTTTCCCAGGCAACTCTCAGCAAGACAAGAGGGCACAAGAGGTCTCAAGTTGTGCCAGGGGAGGTTTAGGTTGGACATTAGAAAGAATTTCTTTCTGGAGAGGGTGCTCAGCCATTGGAATGGGCTGCCCAGGGAAGGGGTGGATTCTCCATCCCTGGAGCTATTTCAAAAGAGCCTGGATGTGGCACTCAGTGCCATGGGCTGGGAACCACGGGGGGAGTGGAGCAAGGGTTGGACTTGATGAGCTCTGAGCTCCCTTCCAACCCGGCCAATTCTGTGATTCTATGATTCCTGCAGGGCACAGGGCTCACAGCAACAGGGACACTGCTGCCCAGTTCACCCTGCTCTATCTTTCCTATTTGGATGCATCCCCATGCACTGTCCCCCCTCATCCCCACAGATGTTTTACCCATGTTCTAGTCCAAAATGGCTGAAGGAAAGGTAAATGAATTGTTAAATTTATCCTGTGTTATGTGACTGTGCAGCTAAAGAAGTTATTCACTGGAGATACCATGAGGTAAAGGTCCTTTCTAGCTTGTTCTTCCCCATGAGCTGAATTTTAACACGGTGCTCAGTTTATTAAATTTGTAATAACTGGTGTACTACTGGGTGCTTCTGGGTAAGGCTACCTCGGGACAAACCACTTGCCATTAAAAAAAGGTTCAATACGCTGAGTAGGCTTTGATGGAAAAAAGTTGCCTTGTAAAGTATTGGTTTTCTTTCAAATAATTCTAATCTGGAAAATATTATCTGGATTTGGTTTTCATACAGTTATCCATTAGCTATTTTTAAAGGTAATAATTTCCTGAAGCCAAGAATAGGGATGTTTGTACAATCAACAATAGGAACATCTGAATGACATGGCAATGGTTGTATAAATGATTAAATGCAATTTGTCATCTCTGATGCTACTGTATACATTATGACAGGTAGGTATAGTGCTTATTCATACAAATATTTCATACAGTGAAAATGGTCACTGTGACTTTTATACAACCCCCAGTCATAGCAGTAGCAATGATACTGGAAGCAAAAAAATAAGCAAGATACCTGAGAAGTCAAAATCAAGAAATTACAAATCAATCAATAATACCCCAAAAAGTCATCTTACAAACTCAGTTTAAGCCTAAACAAGATAATCATCTAAGTTTGCTGTCTAGAAATAAGATCATTGCCAATTAACTTAGGACTTAATTAACTCTCTGAGGTACTGAACTTTAGATGCAACATACACTGTTGTAGCATTATTATTAGTTATTGCAGTGACTTTAGCACATTCTTAATTTATTATTATTATATTATAACTATTACATTTACACTTATGATGCTATTAAAAACAAAGCCTTTAATATTACATTAAAGTTAATGCCACATAAAGGACAGAGGCATTAAATAGAAGCACAATTAGGCAGACAATATAAGTTTACATTGGAAACCCACCAGCCCAGCTTCTGTTCTTTGCTGGGAGGCATCAGCAAAAGAGTTTGTTCATTTAGAGGTATCAGTTTTCCATTGCTCACCTATAATTGTTCTTTATTTCTGGTCGTGAGCTATTGGATTTGCTAGCCCTTTGGCTAGCACTGGAATTTAATCCCTGCTTTCTTTTGAAGATCCTTCCTGCTTGCCTCTTCTATAACAAAACTTAGGCCACTCTTGGTCTTTTTTATTTTATTTTTTTCTCTCATGACATTCCAGCAATTTCTTTTTTTTCTGACACATCAATGACCCAGTTTTCTTCTTTTGCTTCTCTTTCTGTTTTAATAACTACAAGCTGCTCTTTTTTCTAAGGCTGAGAAGAACTTGTTCCATGTTTGCCAGGAGTAAACAGTCCAGAGGAACAAGTGTTCTGTCTGCTGAACAGAGGAGTGTAGAGAAAAAAAGTTGGATCTGCACAGACATTTAAAGCTGTTCCTTTGCTCAAAGTAGATGTTAGTGTTAGCTGTTTGGTGGCTTATGATAAATGCCTCCAGAACACTGAGTGTCTGGAAATAAAGCTACACTATAAGTAATATGCAAATGTGGCTATCCCCTCACAAGCTGGCAATAACTACCCCAGGAAGCATCTTTTGTAAATGGATATCTTGTCTTCCTTTATGACCGTAAAAAAGTCAGTGTGAAAGTACTCCCATCTTTTATTTCAGAAATACTGTCACCTTGTCTATAAGTCACATCTTTTTTGGGTGACTTTATGTACTCTCTATACCATGTAGAACAGTACAATATAGTCTTCACCTTTTGTTTTACCCCAGTTTTAGTTAACATCTAAATTTTGGCTTCTTTACTGTTTTATGACTGAGCTGGACAAATGGACCAGGAAAGCCAAGGAACATTTTTGGCACTGATTATATTTACAGCAAGAGGGGTCTAACAGCAATATCTTGTTTAATGAAAAAATAATTTAAAGAAAAGCTCAAACTCCCATGTGTGTTATCTTGCAGTTTTGGGTTTGTTTGAGGTTTTGGTTTGTTTGCTGTGTCCAAAGTAAGGAAATAAAAAAATCTGGTAACTTCTTCAAATCTGGCAACTGGTGGATTTAGGATCCTTTGAGAAGGAAACAATCTCACAGATAACTCTCTAATAGGATTCATCCCACTCTCTTTCAACATCTGGAGGTCAGGAGCTTCGTTGTCCAAACCATTCCTGGGTACCTGTTTTGGGAACTTGCTAATGATATTTGCATATACTTGATGGGGTTGCCACAAGCTGACAGATCTCCATCTCCAGAAGCTTCTACAGATCTCCATCCACTGGTCCAAGATTCAGACTGCAGTTAAGGTCTCCAGCTCCACAGAGTTACTGACAGATGCTGTAGACATTCAATACTTCAAGCACCCAGTTTCTTTTGTGTCTGGCTTGGTCATGTAGTATTTTACCTGGATCTAAGCATGTCCCTTACATTAAAGAGGGTGTCTATTGAGGAAAGTGGATTTGGCAGAGAACTGCCAGATATAACAGGTGAGCTATCGTTTCTAAAAAGGCTAAGGGAATCCAAAGGGAGACATTTGTGTTCTGGAATAGATTCCATCCTGCAAGTGTCCTTCCTGGAAGTGAAGCAGCAATAAATCCCTGGCATAATGCCCTGGGAAGGCTCACTCTTTCTGCTGTCTTGTGGGTTTTTCCCTTCAAAATGTGGATCAGTCAACACAAAAACCTTGTGCTATATACAGAGATGTGCTTGGTTGTCTTAGCATATAATTTTTTTCTCAGACACTCTTGGGCTCACTGTTAAACACAGAACTCCTGGTGTTACCCAGAGTCATTTACTGAGTGCATTTTCTATAAAAGCCATGTTGTTATTTCTGTGTAGGGAAAGGGTAGGCAATGAAGAATGCCTTTTTCTTTTCAGATGGAATCCTAGCTGCCAAGGGTATATGGCTAATTAGAATAATGTTTTCATGGGACAAATGGATCATTTCTCACATAGGCATCTGCCTTGGTTTGTGTGCATGGGCTTGGTAGCAGAAATGGGGCTGGGAGGAGGTTCATGAGAACTGGTGGTGCTCATGCAGGACTCCTATCTTTATGATTCTTATATCTTATCATAAGATATCTTATATCTTATGACTCATATCTATTATGATTCTTTCTCCAGTGACTTTCTTCTAGGTCCTTTGCCCCTTCTTTGCCACTCCTTGTTTCCCAGGGTAAAGCTAACTCTAACCCTGGGGTCCATTGGTAATGTCAGGGATCACATCAGGCTCAGTTCTCCTGCTCTGTGGTTCAGCTGCTGCTTTGCTTTAGCCCCAGAAGTGGCTGAGCAGGGAAGTGGCTTCTGCAATGTGTTCCTCCAGGGTGGTTTGGCAGTGGCTTCCAATGCACAGGGAGAAAATGAGGATATCATTGCTATTGCTGGGTAGTGCAGAAGCACCAATATCTTTACAGGCATTAAAGAATTGAGTTGTGCCTGGGCATGCACTGGTTTTATACTTTCTCACAGCCATGCAAAGAGCCTCTTCAGAAATGGAATAGGGTACATCTACACTGCCTTCCTTCCTTCTAATTTAAAGGACACTCCTAATCATGACTTTATTATGCCTGCCACACACTGCTTATATTTCTGAAAGGAGCTTGACTGAGAGTACTGACATTTCTTAATGGTATTTTGATCATTTGCCTGTAAATTATCCTGTTAGGAAATGTGCTGTGAGGAATAGAGGAAGGAATGGAGAATTTTACTTTCAGCTAGGCTTAGCTGAGTAAACCTTGCCACAGTTCTGGGTGCTCAAGGTCTTTCTAAGATGTGCTTCAGATTTTAGAGGCCACGTTTGAAACTTCTATTGAATTTAAGTAGGTTTTGGTTACGCCCTTGAATGCCTAACTTTTTTTTTTTTTTTTTTTTTTTTTTTAATGCAGACTGTCACCATGTTGCTTTTGCAACCTTTAGCTCACCAAATTCTTAGAGCCTCTTGACCAAAAGTAATGTCACCCTTGCTTTGTTCAGGAGTGATTCTTGCACTGAGTACAGCAGCACAGAGGAGATAAACCTCCCCATGGCAAGTGAGAGGGGAGAGACCCTGTGATGGGAGGTCAGGCTGGTGGCACTTAATGGTCTTTTCATCATATTAAAGTACTTGGTTCTGGTAGCTGGTGGTTTAGGCAGGAGAGATTAAAATTCTGGAAGATAAAATATAAAGGAGGGAGAAGGAAAGGGGAGGCAAAACATGAAATGTGTGACACATTGCAATGATGCAGTTATCTTGGCAGCTCATGAATGACATAGCAAATTCCAGACACTCCAGACAGTGCTAATTCTGCAGGCTGTGATACAGACTCCTCATGCTCAGCCTACCCATAGCAGAGATCTATCATCAGTAATTGCCACAGACTGAAGCTTGTGCTGTTCAAAACAATCTGATACTAATGGCAGGTGGGACTGGAGTTTTCAGCAGCCTTGGAAGGCTTATTTTATTTATATTTTGCTCCCTGATGTGTGGTGCTGTGCACAGACCAGAACCTGGGGGTCAATTTATAGTTTACCAACTCCCTTACCTAGAATTCTTTAATCCTGGTGTAAAGGAACTTCTCATCTGGAGGAAAGAGGAATCCCTCCTGACAGAAATGATTTTGCTGATTGAAGGACACATGCTAAGAGGGTCCTTTGTCAGTAACACATACAAGATGTTAGCAAAACCAGAGCCTATCTGAAGTAAGTCAAGATAATTTTTTTCAAAACCTCCTCCAGCATTACCCCAGGACTGGAATTTTATAGCTAACTTAAAATGGTCTTATGTGTTTATGACATGATTTACAGGATGGAAAGCACAAGCTCACTGGGCTTTTGGTTGCAGCCTGCATGGTCAAGTCTTTGTTGCTTCCAGCCCTTCAGTAGCCAGGAAAAATCAGATCAAATATGCTCCACTGCTGATTATGCTAGAGATCAGCACTTAAAATACGAAATAGTTTGCTCTACCTGGTGAGTTCTTAAGAAAAAAAGTGATATCAACTTAAACCTTGACGTCGAAGTTCTATTTCCAGATGTTTTTACAGAAATATCCAGCTCAGGCAATCCTCCTGAAGTCATGTCCACTTAATGGCATTTAGTTCAGGCACTTTGTGTTTGCTTTTTCTTTTCTTCCATAAGCAAACACTAAAGCTCTGTTCTTCCAGAACTATAAGCCACAAAAAATGACAGCCAGATGCAAACCTCTGGAGAAGCCAGAAAATGCAAAATTTTAACTTCCTGACTTCCTAATGGGTAGCATAAGCATCTCACACCTGCAACTGCCCTATTGCTATTTGCAAGCAGTAGTTTAGCCCTCCTCTCATAAATTGAAGTTATCTGAAACAAATATTACCACTCCATTTTTTCCCTCTAAAATCCTTAAAGATTTCAGACACATGTAAAATAGCTTAGCAGAATACATCCCATTATCGGGGACTAGAGCCAAGCAATCAATCTTAGAATCATCCCTGGAGTGCACTAGCATTTCCTTGCACATGGGTGCTTTCAGAAAGCAAGTAAATTACCTGTTTAGAGAGATTAAGTGAGTTGGTGTACTAACCTGCAAACTATAATTTAAGGCATCAAAAAGCCTTTTTCTCCCCACCCTATTCCACAGAAATTAACAACTTCAGTAGCATAATGGTTTTTTGTACTGCTGTGTTCTCTACAGTAAAATATACTTTATTACTATTTGGAGGCTTTATCCCTTTATGACAACCAGTATCAAGAGTAATATTACACCAATAACTTGGTTTGATAAGTATTAATACAAGAGAAATTATGCTAAGAGCACTGTGTGAGTTTAATTGCAATTCACACTTTAACATTTTGATGCAGCTGTAAAAATGTAGAACGAGAAACATTACAATTCTATTAGATACTAATAAATTGTGTTGTGGAGGAGGATCTGAGCTGTACTTGCCATAATGAAGTACATTCTACTTCCCATCCCTGTTTTGATCTTGCATCTGTACAATTTCATGGAAGGGTTCAGCAAAGGTGCTACAGAACAAGTAAGAAATGAATACATGATTATATCTTTATTTCCAATAATCAGAAACAAAGTGAAAATAATGCAAATCATCTAACTCAGGAAGTGTTTATGTCAGTGACTCCATTTCTGTATGTAAAATGTGAGATTATTTAGAATGAACCCTATCATGTTTAAATACTTTTTCCTAGGTTTAGACTTTTCAGGTTTGGATATACCTAATAAAAAGGCAATCTGAGAAATATTCAGAGATTCCTCCTTTTATTTTTTCTTAATAGGAGTCAAATTTTCAAATTGCAATGCTTTTCTCTGCTATTTCTATTCATAAATGAGGGATGTAGTGTGGCAGCAATGCTTTCATGGAGCCAAATCTGGCTGACCTGCTCAATTCATCCCATTGCATGTCCCTGGGTAACCATTTGCTGAAGGTAAATGTAAATTTGGCCCTAGACTAGTGACTTCAGTATGTAATATGTAGTATGTAAGAGCCCTCAGAAGGAAAATGTAACCTGTAGCACAAAATTCCACACAAGATATTTGAGTTGTTGACTCTAGTATGACTTAGGGTGTTTCCAAGGACCCCTTCTTTGGTCTTTTTGTGTGTGCAACCCTAACTGGTTGCACACTATGGTTCTGTAACTCACTTTCTATCAGCTCTCTGTGCCCTGCATCAGTCACCCCAGGAGACACAAGTTCTCCTGTTCAGTAATTACAGCTCTGCAAGAATAAAGCCAGGATCAAGGGCTTCTTATGCTGGGCACTGTAGGTAGCTAGACAGAGATTTGGTCCCAAGTTAAAGATCTTTAAGTCAAGTCAAATAAATGACTGAAGAAGGCAGACTGCATTCAAAGACACCCAATTTTCATGTCTTGTGTGTTCTGAAGTTACTTGTGGGTGTTGAAAGCATAAATCCTCTGGGCTTTCTGGTGACAGCAGCAATCCAGACTAGAGTATGTAGAACCACATAGTTTTAGGCAAATTGCTCAAGCTCTTCTTGGGTTCAGTTTCAGTACCTGGGAAGCAGAAAGAAAAATGTCTCTCTCCATCCCTAATTTAATTTTCTGATTAAATAAAAACAGTATTTATGCCCGTTTCCCCCTCAGATGATGCTGTATTTTCAGAGGAATGCACGTAGAGGTAGGAATTGCCCAGCTTCTATGATACTGATACAGAGGGAGCAGTCTCCTCTGCCCAATGCCTTCCTTAATCTATCAATAACAAGAAAAAGATTGGCTATAAAATACTTGGGTATTGGTGCTTTGGTGTCACAGTACTGATAGCAACACAAAGCTTCAGAGAAGAGCTAATAAAGACCCAGCTCACATCCTCAGAGAGGACAGCAGAGCACCACTTGAACAGATCTGCTGACCCTCTGCATGTAGCTGATATTAAACAGTGGTTTGCTGTAATTTTTCCTTTGAATGTAAGTGAATCATTGTGTGCAGGTAGGGGATGATGCAAGATTGCTGGTTAGCTTGTTCCTTTTTTATACAGCTGATATTCAGAGTGAAACCAAGGCTTGTAATAGCAACATTTATCTCTTCTTAGCAGGCCTGATTCTCAAAGGTCACTGAAGTTTTCCACTGGCCTCTGTGGATTTTTTTTTTTGGGGGGGTGAGAAGGATTTAAGCAAACAGGTGTTTGTAAACCACACTGATAGCCCAAGCATTCTCACAAGTGATGTCCTCAAATATCTTCTAGCTTGCAACACCTTGCTTTTCCCTTTCCATCCCTTCTGCCCCTCCTGAGCTGGTGTTTTGTTGTATCTGGTTCTCTGCCTCATGCCTGTGCCAACTCCACTTCTCTCATTTCTGAATCCAAGCCTGTCCATGGGTCTTGAATGAGCAACTTCCATAAGGATCTTCTCAATAAAAAAGTCTTCATGGAGTCACTAAACTAATGGTAGAAACTTCAGTAGAAATAATGCTGTAATGAGACAAGATTTCATTGTCTTGCTGAAGAAAACATATTTCACTTGATTCAGATAAATTATATGCCCCTATGTATTTTGATCAATAAATCTTGCTAAAATAGCATTTAACTATGTCAGTTTTAAGCAATGAATAATCACAATGAGTATATGAAAAATGAGTAATGACAGATATCACTGGACTGGTAGATTTCCTACTTCTCAAAATGTTGTTTAATTTTTTACAAAAACGTTGTATAAAGGATTCAATTACTCAAACTTGTTCCTTTTAATGGGTATCTATCATTTAATATTATGACTGCTCTCAAAGTACAGGTTAACATAACTAATTCTAAAACATGTTAAAACAGTTCTGTATTTTGAACAATGAAGGTGGAAACCAGTTGTCAGGAAATGTATGTGATAAAACTGGGTTTCCAAACTTGAAGGCCTGAGCAGACCACTAAAATGACTCTCTCAGGTTGCATAATGACAGCAGGACTTAGCAGTTCATGGCTACTTCATGGTTTTGCTATAGGAAATGTGGGAGGTATAAACTATTTTTATCAGAAAGAATATCGAAAGTAGACAATGATTTTTAAATACTGTGCAGAAAACAGCAGCTGTCCTGACCTAGGCCTATTTTAATTTATTTATTTGCCTCTGTTTACTGTATCACAGTTCTTTTGTGTACAGCCTTCCCAATGGCTCCTGCCCTGATTGTTAAAAAGTTTCTTCTTAAAATGATATTCTTAAAAGCACAAACCAGGACCAAAGGAACAGTTTCGATTTTCCTTTAAAAATGCCAATGCAGATTTCAAGCACCTACTTAAGGAAATCTTTGCCTTGTCCAAGGCCTGTTGAATGAAGCATCAGTAAATGTGTGCAGGCCTTAAAAAGATCAGGAAGCATTTGTCACTCTAATCCAAAAATAAATCTCTTTATGCACAGGATACTAATTTTTTCTCAGTCAAGTAATCAGTCACTTGATTTCATTGATCTGTGGCTGAATTTTTTCCTTCCCAAAACTGATCTGTAATGCAGTTTTAAAGTTGTGATTTGTGAGATAGATATTGTTGTATATTTTCAGTGTCCTTAGACTATAGTTAGCGGTTCTGCTCTTGACTGACTTCTTTTTTTTCAGGGTGTCTAGCAATTGCCTAAAACTAATTTACATGTATGACCACTGCCATGGTGACTTGTTCTTGTAGCTAGGTTTAACAGAGCAGTATTTTACTTCTCCTCTAAAAAAAAATAAATATGGTGTTCATGAATATTCCAGATTGCAGTTGCATTTCAGAAGAAGATCATTGGACTCAACCTTGAAAATTAAAATGAAGTGAACAAGCAAGAGAAGGCTCCATGATCACTTAGGTCAATTCTTCTGCCAAGCAGCTCCTTATGGAGGTTTGTACTGTTATCTGTAACAAGCACTGAGTGGTTTTAGCCACCTAGAATATACAAAGAGATTTCTATTCCTTACAGAGTAGACAAAAGGTTTTTCAGGTATCCCCTCAACGTAGCTGGCTGTAATGTTTCCTTTAAATATTTAGTTATTTTAGCGTAGTCCAGATAAATTTCTAATGTTTATGTAATTTTGTGGAAGAATAACATCAAGGAGAGCAGCTACAATCTTCTTATATTTACATAAATATTATTCTGCTTTTAAACTCCTTGCCAAGTGTGGCTTTCCACTCAAAGTGAAATTCTCCCTTTGCTGATATGTTTCATTCCTCAGGGATGAAACAGCTAATAATCTATACCATATAATAGGAAAATTCCTATTAATACTATCACAAGGATGATGATTACTGACTCTTACAGGACTAGTTTTCCACAATGACAGAAATGCATTTTAAAATGCATTTTCATAAATTAGGTAATTTAAATGAGTTCAATATGTAAGTCATGGCAGCAAATTTTTCTCTTGGCAGCTCTTCATTATGTAGCTTGGATTAATTCTGATTTAAGAATTCTGTTTGGTTATTCTTTTTTTTTTTTTCCTGAAAACCTCATTTTTAGTAAATGTGGTGACATCACAAAATGGTACAACATCCCCTGGTGCCACCTGCCTCTTGTATCTTTGGGGATGACTTCATGAGGCACAGTCACTGGAAATGGTAGAATCACAAGTGAACCAGAGAAGTGACAAGGCAGCAAATACATTGGAGATAAAGAAAAAAAGAAAGGGGGAGTGGAATTGCACCCTAAGCCCAGGGATGGGAGCAAATGGAAGTTATGGTACCCACTTTTTTGTAAATAGATTTTAAGAGCACAAGTCATTTAACCACTTTTAAAGAATTTACTTTGGGGTGCCTTGGTGGTGGAGCTGTACAGACACATGGTAAAAGACAGCCCATGTCCCTGTTAGCTTAACAGCCTTCTTGGTTTTCCCCTGGCAATGCCATTATGCTCCAACTCTCCTCTCATGTTTAGCATAGAATCATGGAATTGGCTGGGCTGGAAGGGACCTCAGAGCTCATCAAGTCCAACCCTTGATCCACTCCCCCCGTGGTTCCCAGCCCATGGCACTGAGTGCCACATCCAGGCTCTTTTTGAAATATCTCCAGGGATGGAGAATCCACCCCTTCCCTGGGCAGCCCATTCCAATGGCTGAGCACCCTCTCCAGAAAGAAATTCTTTCTAATGTCCAACCTAAACCTCCCCTGGCACAACTTGAGACCTCTTGTGCCCTCTTGTCTTGCTAGGCCTCTGCCTCCTCCTCCTCCTCCTGCTTGTTTCAGCAGACCCCTGGTTAGCACACGGAGAAAACCCTCTACACTTTGCCATCAGCACTACAATCCCTTCAAAGCTCACCTGGCAGGTTTCCCAGAAAAGCAAGGCACAGTTGCTTAAGCTGGTTGCCAGGAAAAAGGCTGAATAATGCTCATTCTAGCTATTTGTTTGGGATACTGGTTCTCACTTTATAAAATAAATACACCAGACATTCATCCCTTGAATGAGAAGAAATTGCTGCAATAGTCTTGCACAGTTCTTGGCAGAACCTTTCCAAGACCTCTCAAAGACCTTTGATTGACCATGTGAGATGGTCAAGGATCTAAGATCCATTAATCCTCCTGCTGTTTCTTTATGCAGTATCAGTTTCACGGGGTCTACAAGGGCTCAGTTGGAGTTTGGGTGGAGAGGCATCTCTATCCAATGATAGAGATGGGAGGTGGGCATGAATGCCTTTTTCTGAAGCCAGAACTGACTTTTTTTTCCTGTAAAAAGATGGGAAGGGTGGAGGGTAAACACTCAAAGAATGGCTATGCAGGTTTGTATTTTTGACTCAAGTCTATCAGCTTCCACACACACCAGTAAAATGCTCTCAAAATCCTGTGAAATTCATCAAGTTTGTGAAAAAAACCCTCCCATTACCTTCAGCTGGATATGCATTTGTGAGAACACTGTGATCCTGCACTTAAGTTGACATAATTTCCTAATGCTTTTTACTAGAAAAGAAAAATTTTGTCAGGATTTATCAACCTCCTCTTGAAGGAAAGTCTCTCCTTAAAAGAATTGTAATTTTGTCTGACTTCTTCATTGTATACATGGAATCCCTCATATACATGGATGATCTTTGCATGTTTTCAATGCTTTTTACTTATCAACAAATTTCTTTTTTGGGTACTGAACATCTAGACAAATACTCAAGCTGTTGCTTGGATTAGATTGCTTTCTTGGAGTTAATTCTGACTGGCTACAGGATCTGCTCTCAACTATTTGTTAGAGATATAATGCTCTAATATTAGCAAAGAGAGGACAGGCTATTTTCCTAACATAGGGTGACCAGGCAGTTGAAGTTGAGGAGAATGAACATAACAGAGTGATTTTATCAGAATAACAGAAGGAAGGGGTGGAAAGAGGAAGGGGAGAAGGCAGCAGCGTTTCTTGTCTGATGTTCCACCTCTGGGCTAATGCTATCTGCCATATATTATTCTTTTTGTTTCCTTCATAAAAAGAAGCTTTGCCTAGTTTTACGCTTCTGCAAAGTGCATTAGAGAATATCATCATAAAAATCACTGAAGAAAAGACAGTACTTCAGCAGCTTACATAGAGACATCATTGCTGTAAAGTGCTTCTGTCTTTTTGAAAGCAACATGGCAGAAAGATGGAAGCTTGATGTGAAAAGCCTTTTTATCATGGTTTTGCACTTCAGTTTTCTGGCTGTGTTTGTGTTTCAAAGTTGGTTTGGTACTTTTGTTTCATGCTGTGTGTTAGCTTTGGTTCCACTCGTAAGGAACACACATACAGTCATGAAATTACTACAGGGATTCCTTCTGTGTGCCAGGCTAGGAGAAGGTCCAAGTCATGCTATGGCTGTAAGCAATAGGTTTGATAAAAGGAAGGGATTACAACAGATGGCTTCCACTTTACTCAACTACTTCAACCCATTGTTTACAATCAGTTGGTAAGCAGGAAATAAAATTTTGTTCCTTAAATCCTAGAAGAACATAGCCAGCTGCTTAAAAATCTGGAAAAAAAATTAGTCATAAGCTTGAAGATGAGGGGGGGGGGAAAAAAAAAAGAAACCAAGGAAAAGGAGAGGGCAGATAGGAGAGCAGGATCAAAATGTGATGATCCTAATTAATGAATGAAATGTCTTTTTGAAAGTCAAAATTGGTTTTTATTTTTTCATTCATAGACCCTTCATACTTTCCACCACTGGTGCTCTTTAATTTTCTGGTTGTGTCGTGACCCTCCCTCTTGCTTTTTGCAGTTGATTTGCATGTTTTAGAACAAATCTCTATGATTACTTTTTTCCTGAAAAGTGACCTTCCCATAGCTCTTGAATAGGGTGTCTGCCTTGCCTGGTTTTGAAAATTTAGACTATTCTGATGGTCTAAAGATAGTTTAAGAGTGGCCTGGCAAATGTGCAGAGTGCTGGTACTAAACAGGACTCGTTATTTTTGTGCTTTCCCCCTTGGCTGGTTGGTTTGGTTGGTTGGTTTGTTTTTTTGTTTTTTTTTTTTTTTGCAGGGTGGATGTTTTGTTGTTTTGTTTGGGGTTTTTTTTGTTTGGTTGGTTTTTATTTGGGGTTTTATTTGTTTTGGGGTTTTTTTTGTTTGTTTTTGTTCCTTGTTGTTTTGTTGTTTGGTTTTTTTTCCTTTTTACATCCTGGGAAAGCTGTGCCTTGGTCAGGTAGGGTTGTGCAGTGTTGCAGTCTAAAGACTGTAACACTTCTACCATGGTTGCTGGGTTATCTGCATGCATCTCCTGAAACCATTACTTTGCAATGTTTATCACACAAGACTTTCTCACCACCTGAGTAGCATTCCTGGGTCTTTAGCTCACATGTGGTCAGCACGTGGAGAGGTACCAAAAAAGGGAGCTGTAATCCCTCATGACCAATAAGCATCTGACTGTTGTAGGACTACATAACATCCACTGCACATTTTATATAAGCAGAGAGGGATGAAACTTGTTGTGTCCTTGTAGACACATATTCACATATCACATTTACCATTCACTTATCACTTTACCATTGTGAGCTCCAATATTATAAAAAGTACCATGTTACCTAAAGGAGTCTAGAAAACCTTACTGAAGGAAAGATTACTCAGCAGGATATGAAAACATTCCCTCTTCTCACAGTAAGAAAACTTTATCCATATATTTTCAGAAGTGATTATTTTATTAAGTTATTCTTGTTTCATGAAATAGGAGTATCAACTCGAATAAGAGAATAGCCCTGCACAGTTAAATAAATCATTCAGGCAACACAGAGATGATAATTGGAATTAGGATGGCAGGAAAATAAAGATTACCTATAGATATGCACTTGAAACATACTTCCAACAACTAAAATTCTTATGTAA
Source organism: Heliangelus exortis (assembly GCF_036169615.1). Lineage (NCBI taxonomy): Eukaryota > Metazoa > Chordata > Aves > Apodiformes > Trochilidae > Heliangelus > Heliangelus exortis. The sequence continues at coordinate 2,331,108 of NC_092435.1, read as the reverse complement.
TTCCAAGCAGAACATTCATATGCACATCTTGGGGGTGACTTTCTTCAGATATTGCATCTTTAGAATAGGTAAGGTTTATGCACTTCTGCCCATGGCCTGTTCTGGAACAGCTGGGCTTGTGTTACCTTCAAGCAGATGCTAATTTTAACTTAATTTTAAATGTATTAATGTAATCTGTGTGCTTTATCTAGGGCTTTATAAGTTTGTTCTCTATACATGTTTAGTGCAGTATGAGAGAGACATGGAAAGAAAAATCAATCACTGATTCACAGAGAAATATGAACTCTGTTAGCTTCATTTTTCACACTGTGAAAATGACTTGACCTTCCTTTCCTTAGAAATCCAAATATCCCCAATCTGTATTCAACAGCGTATCTGGCCATAAATTTTCTATTAACATTTTCTGGATAGAAAAATGATTTCTTTCTTGTTGCTCTGTGCAAAAATAGGGTTTTCTTTGGATCAAATCAAGTGTTCTCAGCAGAAGAGGTTTCCTTGCTGTCTCACAAGGGTTGCAGTTACCTTTTGCCTCTGTGGCTATGGACCACTGGCCTCAGTCCCTCTTTCCTTACCCACCATAATCACCCTCCTGTCACTTCTTCAGGAACAGGGACAACAGGGCAGCTCATGGGGGCTGCACCTGGCTGCTGAGCCCCTGCCTTTGGAGCAGAGCACTGAACAGGCCCTCATTACTATTTCTCCACCTCTTCTTCATTGCCTATTTCCCTTTGTGTATATGGCATGTGTGCTGAGCCTTTGGGTGGTGAGGTTAGCAGGGGATGTGTGTAGGTTTGAAAGGAGACTGAGCTGCTCCTTCCTTACTCCAAACTGCATCCCCATTTGCTGCTGAACCTCCATGAGTTTGAAACCTCAGCAGCTTCCTTGGTGGCTCAGCCTTGGGCTTCCACCCACGACCACTCAGTCTGGACCACAGCAGTAGCAGCAGCAGCTGCCCAAGGGGGTCAGCAGTATTTGTGCCCTCATCAGAGGGGCACCCCAGCAGGGCACTTCCTCCTCCAACCCTAAATGGGGACGATTGCCAAAGCCACTCACAAAATATCTGGCTGGAAATCTGGCTCTGGGCTTGTAGAGCAGGATAGGCAGGGGAAGGGCTGGCCCGAGCAGGGCAGGGGCAGGTGAAATGGCAGCAGGACTTGTAGCCTGCAGCCTCCTGGGCAAAACTGGAGCCTGACTGGTGCTGAGCCAGCGTTCCCCTTTGTAGCAGGTGGTGTTGAGCAGGGCCAGGAGGCTTTGCTGATCTTATTATTCCTGTCCCAAGCTGCTGCAGGTGCTGGGAACTGCAGTTTGTATTTTCCACTGTCACTGTAAAAGAGGTCACAGTGAGGGCAGTTGAACTTCCTACTCCTGGCAGCTGAGGTAAATGAACCTATTTGAAGCTGGAGCTGGGACAGCCTCATATGTGCACTTGTCCCTGAGCTGGTGGTTTGCAGGGGCTCCCCACAGCTGGCAGCCACGGACTACAGGAGCTCCCACTGCCCTGATACCCTCCCCACATCCCTCTGCTCCTGTAGTCGTGTCTGGAGGAGCAGGCAGGGAGCTGGACCAGCTCTTGCTCCTGCATTGAAGTTGTGGGGCCAAGCATTGGCTGTGGCCTTGCAGTGTCTGTGGGGACATGGGTGGGGAAGACACCCTCCTGTCACCCCCATGGAAGCTGAGAGAGGGTCTGGTGCTGGGGCCTGACGGAGCCTTGGATGGGTGTCTGCAGTGGTGACTTTATTACAAAAAGCTGGTCCATGCACAGACTTTCCTGGGCAGCTGAGGTGTGGGGGTGGATCTGAGGAGCTCCAGGTGCCAACTTCTGAAGAGAGGGATAATCTCTACTCTTGCCCTTCATGGGAACAGCAAGTTTGCTTGCTCATGCAGGATCTCCCACCCTTAACCTCTACTAGAATGAGCTCTGGAAGTCTTTTTAGGAGCTATTTTGTGCAGGTTTTTCTAGTTGGTGGAGAACTGAAAAGAATTTACTTTAAGAAAACTGTAGGCACTAATACTTGGGAAGAGTGATTTTTCTTTCTGTGGGGCAAGAGCAACTGCTGTTGCAGACCCTTTTGGTGCAGGGGCAGCTGGCTGGCAGCTCCTGGGCTTCATTCTGAAAACAGGGGGAGCTCCTGCCAGCTCCTGGAAGTCCCAGCATAGACAAGAGGTTTAGCTGAGTTTTATAGCTCTAGCTCAAGATGCCCGAAAGAGGTGAGTTAGTGAGTATAAGTGATTAAGTTACAGACTAGGTTTTTACTTTGTTAATAGTAATTAAAACAAACAAACAAACGCCCAAACAAACCCAACAATATTCCGTACCTGTTTCCAGAGAAAAATTCTGAAAATGTAATCCCATCTTCCATGCTGCTTCAAAGCATTGGCCACAAATTATGATTTTGAATGGGGCTTGTAAAATCAGCGTCACTAAAGAAACAAAAGAGAGTGGGTCTAATTCATTCTATTTTAAAGCTTGAGGCCCAGTGTGCTTGAGTTTGTGGAGGATGCTGGAAAGGAAATGTTGCATGCACCTGCTTGCCTGTAGTGGGAGAGAAGTAGTGGTGTGAGTACAGCCTGTCAGCAGCACAACCCTGCCTGAGCTCCCTTCCTTTTGGAGCCCCACAAGACACATGATAAAAATGTGAACCTTGCAATGAAACCCGAGCTAAGATAAAGTCTGTCATGTGTGACTTCCACTGATAACAGTTCAATAGCTTTTCCTAAGGAATATTTTTTAACCTGATAATGATTATGAAACAACTATGTACTCCTTAAGAAGGCAGAAAAAGTGAATTACATTAGTGGCCCTGTCACTGATCTATTTTATACTCTAGCATATAAATGTCTCTTAATTTTCAGGAAGCTCATAAAGATGCTTCTGTTGGAGGGTTCAGTGGAGCCTGGTTTCTGTGGTGACAGAGCTGGCCACAGTGACTGTCTGTGTGAGCCTCCCAGGCCTGGCACATGGCTGTAGAGATGGTACCCCAAAAAAGCAAGGCTCATTTCAAACACATAGTCCCTGAGATTTTATGCCATGCAGGGAATTTCAGGGTGACCGGTCCTGTGGAAAACCAGAGTGAAATGAACATGGCTTTGGTCTTGTCTTGGCATTAGTAATGTCAATACTTATTTGCTCAGAGGTTTTATATTGGAGAGTTGGTATTTATAAAATGGATGTGGAAAATCATAAGATATTTTACAAGAGCATGAGGTGATGGGATGAGGGGGGTGGCTTTAAGCTGAAAGGGGAGAGATTTAGATGAAATCTTAAGAAGAAATTCTTTCTGGTGAAATTCTTTCTGGCCCAGGCTGCTCAGAGAAGCTGTGGCTGCTGCATCCCTGGAAATGTTAAAGTCGAGGTTGGATGGGACTGGGAGCAACCTGGTCTAGTGGGAGGTATCCCTGACCATGCAAGCAAGGGTTGGAACTAGATGACAGTTAAGGTCCCTTCCAACACAAATTGTTCTATGATTCTGCTACTGCTGAAGTTACTGCTTAGAAGCAGTTGGAATACAAAAGCATCCAGGCTATTCCTGGGTAGAAAATTATTTGATTTAGGGGATGGAGGGTGCAGTGGGCCCCTTTGCCCTTCTGTTGAGTGTGTGGCAACCCGAGTGTGGTGCTCTGCCTCTCCCTGGGGCAGGTGGGGGAGTGGGATGGTCTCTGTGGGACCACCTCAGGCAGAATGCCCCTGTCCTGCTTGATGCTCGCAGGTGAGCTGTGCCTCTTCCACTCCTGATGAAGGGAGTGGGGAACAGCCGCGGCTCAGCTGGAGCAAAACCCCAGGAACGCTGGGAGGACCCTTCTCTTTCAGCCTCCGAGGGCTTCCTGGGCCTGGGATTTCTTCTGCCACCTTGCATCTCCCGGTAAAGCTTGCCCGCTGCGCTGGTCGAGTCATGTCTACGCCACCTCCTGTGTCAGTGGGAGTCAGGTTTGCTGACTCCCAGGAGTTGGCTTTGGCGATTAAATTGTAGGTACCTATATCATTATATTTTTCTCTTCCCTACCCCCATCTCTCTATCCCTCTCCGTAAGCCCAACCAGGACGCCTTCAAGATCATCCCGAGCCGCAAAGCCGCGCTGCCCATCGCCCCATCCCCGCTGCTTCTCCTTTTCGGCAAAACTTCCCCACGCATCCCGACCGCGGGCGGGGAAGCTTCTCCGGATCCCGGCGCTGCTGCCGCTGCGGTTCCATGCCGCGGCTTCGGGCCGCCCCGGCTCCTCCCCTCGCGGTGTGCGAGTGTGTGTGTGTGTGTTGTGTGTGTGTGTGCGTGCAGGGCCGCCGCCGCCGCCGTGCCCGCCTCTCCCAGCCAGGCAGCCGCGCCGCGCTGCTGGCGGCGGCCGGAGCGGGCGGCGGCGGCGGCGCTGGGCGAGCCCCGGGCGGCTCCGCGCGGCCCCGCGGCGGCCGCCGCTCCCCGCCGCTCCCCGCCGCTGCCCATGCCGGGCGGGCAGCCTTAGCCGCGCCGGCTCGGCTCGGCTCTCCTCGGCTCGGCGCGGGGCGGGGAGGGGGCACCACTTCTCTGAGTCTCCCCACCAGATCGTTATGGACCTATTCGACTTTTTCAGGGACTGGGACTTAGAGCAGCAGTGGTAGGTTTTTTTTGGGTGTTGGATTTTTTTTTTTGTTTGTTTGTTTGGGATTCCTTCTCCCTCCTTCCCCCCCTCCCCTGCTTGCCTCTCCAACCCTCTCTTTCTAACAGCTGCCTCCTTCCTCTTCTCCTGCTCGCTCCGCCGGTGCCTTAGCCTTTGTTGAGGGGCGAAGCGCCCGGTGCCCGCCGGGGAGCGGGTCCTCGGGGAGCCGGGAGCGGGGCAGCCGCCGGCGGGGCCGGTTCGGGCCACGCTCCGCAGCCGCGCTGCCGGCTCCGGCTGGCGGGGAGCACCTCGCGGTCCGTCGGCTGCGGGGGGCGAAGTTGGCCGGAGGGGGAGGAGAGGCCGGGGAAGCGGTGAAATGTGCCGGGGTGCCGGCTGAAATCGCAACAGCAACCCCCCCCCCCTCCCCCGGGCAGGGAAGAGGTGCTGAGAGGCGATGGTTTCCCCGGGATCGCGGCTTTTCTGAGGTTGTGTTTGCTGCTGTCAGTGACAATGTTCCTTTTTGCGGGGAGAAACGCAACTGTAGTTTTGCTGTGTGGCACAGTTCAACTGTAGCCCTGTTCAGTGCGGGGGTTTCTGTTGCTGTTTTCCCTGGTTTGCTGTTCTCGGTGAGGGAGGCTTTATTGAAGTTAGTTTTGGGAGTGGGACGATCGGTCCCCGTAATGCTAGAACAGGTCTTTTCCTCTCTGCCTCTTTCTTATTTTCCTTCTTTTTAAGAGTGAGGTTTTGGGTTTATATTGATCTGCAGATAGGTGCACACCTTGAAAAGGTCGGTGCCTCCATTTAAGTGTATTGTAAACTTGTTTCCAAAGTGAATGTTAAGGAATTTTCGATGGGTGACAAGTACCTGGGAAAGTTAAGATTTCGATAGGTATTTAATAGTTTCCCCATCTGGTTGGTGAGAATGTGCTTATTTTTTTGTCTGGTTTTATTTTTTTATTTTTTTATTATTATTTTTTTCAATTTAACAAATATAATTATTAAACTATGCACGGTGAAATTTAGTGGTTAGTTACTGCTTTGTTAAAAAAGCTTTTGGTCTGGTGTGCAGTTTGCCAAGAAATAAAGAGACTAAAATGCTATCATTTGTGATCCTCATCTCTAAATGTCAGATTATATAGATAGATTATCTATCTGTATGTATGTGCATTTAGATCTCATGTTTTGCCGAGGGTTTACTTTACTTTGTTGATAAAATGTATATCTAGCAAATAGATAATATATTTACTTAGTAAATAGAATTTTGCCAGAGTCCAGCAACACCAATGGTTGCAAATCCAAGATAATCAGAACCAAATACCTGTCACGTTCTCATTTACAGCAATTTGGAATAAATCCTTGGAAGTGTAAATTACTCTATATCAATATTAATCTGCGAGCAGGTGTTTTGGATCCTGTGTGTGCTTTATCAGCTCTGCATAAACCATCATATTACATCTTTGAATAACCCTACTGTTGTTATTTAAAAGTAATAATCACAATAAAATTAGTTCTCAATTAAATATGATGCTTCTAGCACACTATCTTTACTCTGCTACACTAATTTATTTTGCAGACAACAGATAACCACCGTATTGCTACTCAAATAATATTTGCATACAATTTGCCTGATTTATAGTGTGGGTAACATCATTAATTTAAAAGAAGCTGTTACAACCCAATATGTGGGTGTAGTTCAAATACTAAGCACACTGTAGGGATTGAGTTTTAATGTTTGCTTAATAACTTACTTTCATTAGACTCTGTTTTTATGTGGATTTAGAGATGTGCATCAGAAAGAAGGGAACACTTGTGCCTCTGTTTTTCCATAAAATACAAACATATTGTCACTTGTTCTAGAAATTCCCCTTGGTTGTTTTCTTACAGTGAAATTTATTGGTTTTAGTGTTTTTAGAGTCCCTGGGGAAAAAAGATTTTTACTTTGTTTTAAAGTGCTTGATATCTACACAAGCTCCATGTGGCACAGACAATTCACACACAATTCCTTATTGCTGAGATCAAGTTGAATGTAACTTTTAATAATCCCATATTATATACAAGTGCACATAAATATGTTTAGGTACATAATGCATACACCAACATTGTATGAATTTTCTTGTACGTGTAAAGGCTTCAATCTCTGAGAAGTAGTTGCCTTGCTTAAGGAGAGCTGAATTTAGCTCATGTATCCATAATTATGTGCACTTGTATGTATATAATATATTATACATACATCACCTCTACACACTCAAAAATATGCATGCTCACCCATTAAGATTTATTAATTTTTGTCTGTGTGTCCAATATGGTATGGTTACTTCATATTATTTACAAATAAGTATATATATATATATATATATGTATATATAACATGATGCAGGAACTGCTGATTCTTATTTTGAAGCTGTCCTTTCTTCTGTCTGTAAGGTGCCCTTTGTGAAACGTGTTTCACAAGTATTTATAAGGCAATTAGAGACCCTCTTCTGCATTCCTTGCAAACCCCAAACTTCTGCTAATCTGTGCTGCAATCACCAAGAAGGCAAGCTCAGGCCTACAGTGTCTGTGTGGGTGTTTGTGTGCATTATCTGTGTGCAAAGTACAACAGAAACATAGCCAGGGAAATATATATATTAAAAATATTTATAGTTTGAGCAGGGATTTTTTTTTGTTTTTTTTTTTTTTGTTGATGGAAAGGTATAAAAGTATCAGTTCCAATGGAGATATGTCTTTGTGTCACTCCTTGCAACATATTTTGTCATGAACTCTCAAGAGTTACAGCATGTGCTGTCAATATGTGTATCCTTAAGTTCTCACCTGGTTTCGGGGTTGTTAGTGGGAACTTTGTCTTGATACAAACTGCAAAATTAGCCCTTTAGTTTCCCATATTAGGGGAGATCACAGTAGTATAAGAATGGGATGTTTAACCTTCATCAGGAATGTGATTGGGAAGGTAGCCAAAGGTTGATGTGGGGGGTTTTTTGGGGGATTTTTTTTTTTTTTTTGGTTAACGCTAGGGAAAATGTGTGAAAAAAGGCCACAAATATCTCAATATTTTGCAAGACTTGAAAAGCTGAAACCCCCCTGAAACAATTTAAATGAATCTAAACTCTGGCTGTGGCTAAAGAGCCAAAGCTTAAGTCTTGCTACGATTCCTGGATGAATAAGACACAGTTCACGTGGACTTGCATTTAATATGAACCATTCTATGAGGGAGAAAAGAAGGGAGATGGATATAATGAAAAGCTTGAATGCCTGTGTGCACCAAGGGGACCACTTGCTGTTAAAAATCAAATTTCATCTTTTAAATCACTTTCCACGCTTGTCTGTGGTAACCAAGTAAATGAAATCTTGAAGTGTCCTGGGACCGTGTGGCTAGATTTGAACCTGCTTACTGAGGAAGGTGGTGCCATTAATCAGCAGCTGGGAAACAACAAAACCCAACTGAAACCCAACCATCCCAGAATATAGAGCTCTTCCCTAAGACAAACAAAATGGGGGGAAAGATTCGTGGTTTATGTTACGATGATTGTCACAGGTATTAATAATTTTTAAGACCTCCAATCTTTTAAAAAGTGGAAGTCGAGATAACACTTAGCTGGAAAATGCATATTGGAGTTTATAAAATAAAACCTGGCAAAGGGAATTAAGAGCAGGAGGTAAGAATATCCTTGTAGCTGGGTGGTGGTAATGGGGAAGACTGCTGGCTGAAGAGAAAGGAGCCTCTTGTGTTGTTTTTTTTTTCTTTTTTATACTATGTATCACAAGTAGCCTTATTACAGCAATACCAGCAAACTGCCAGTTATACAGGAAGAGGCTTAAACTCACTAAACTGTTATATAAATAGAAAGTTCAAAGGTCTGTTTGTGGCTGCCGAAGCTGAGAACAGGCCATCTGTGGGCCAGGTTCCTCTCTTGTGTGAATGCAAAACCACACCGGGTGCCCCAGCACCCTGTTCTTTCACCATAGGCCTCAACCTGGAAGGGGTGATCCTGATCTCCCCAAAAAGGTGAACTGTTTCAGTTCCAGCCTTGGGAATTTGTCCCCCTTTTTCCCCACCTTCCCTGTTCTCTCTTTGCTTTGTGACTCTGCTGAAGATCTCAGTCAGTTCTTTCCCCAAGGTCTGTGATAACTTGCTAAATAAGTTTTCTGAGTGTGGAAAAATCAGTGTTGTGTTTCTCATGGAAATGTGTTAAACAAAGTAAATGGGTTCTTTGGGAATTTGATGGATTTTGTTTGTTTTGCTGTGTTCTTTTGGGGGGGTGGTTAGAGCATCAGTCTAGGAGGAAGTTGCATCTTGAATGGATTTCTGTAAGGTTTTTCTCCCCCTCCCTTTCTTCTCCCTGAGAAATATTACAGATGAATTGCAGTTACTTTTTGGATTTGGATTTCAGACATCCACAAGTAATTGTTTGGAAATTATATTATTATATTATTTTCATTTTCAATTTGTTTTGAAAGTGTAAATGGATGGATGGATGGTGTGGCTGCTGTTGGGTGGGTGAGAGGGATTAGGTCTTGTCAAAACAAGCATCTGAGGAAGACCAAAAATAATCTTGGGCCAAAACCTGTAGTTGAAGTACATCCTGATTTAGTAATTTCTCCCTGGCTGATATTGAACTCCATGGAGTGTAAATCTTAAAAGAATTTGGCCATTTGCAAACATTAAGTTCACATTTATCCTATGAGGCAAAATTACTATCAGTTTAACAGCATTTGAATTGTTTTCCTAATGATTCATTCAAGAATTTAATGACTTTTAAAATATACAAATTGGGATGGAGAGTAGATACTTACTTCAGCTTCTCTGAAGCCAGGCAGAACTTCAGACCATTTAAACACTTTGGATGCCAATTACATTGTTTGGGATTTTCTTTTAGAGTAAAAGATGGTGTTATGATGCCAGCCTTCAGCCAAGCACAATTATTCCTTTTGTCTGTCTGACAAGCCTGTCACTGAAATCTGGAATTTAACTAAATAACTTAAGGGGAAAATATAACATTCTATAAAGTATTAAGGTAAATAAGTATACTAAATTATCTTTGAAAAAAATGGGTGGGCACTGCTGGTCTTTTTGAGCTTCTTAGTACTGAGGTAGTATGCTCCAGTGTTATGGTAGGGCTGTAATGAGGCCCAAATTCTGGTTTTATCTGAGTCAAGCCTAATTCTTACCATGTGAGATGGGCCAAAATTGCTCAGAAAAAGCATGTGGGCCTTACTATAGCAGGTTTGATAGGCAGTCTTAAGCACAAAAGCAGTCCTACTGAAACAACTCTGGTTTAAAGTTTAGCTTTATTCACCTGGGTTCTTGATCACTCCCAAAATGCTCAGTGTATTTTCCTAATGACCAAACCCCATTCTTCACGAATTTGGTAATGGAAACTGATGTTATTTTTTACTGTGCTGCACACATCCATTTACCTGGAATCTAAGAGCAGTTTTTTACCTGGTTCCACAAATAACAGGGTAGCCAGAAAGAATGCAAATAGTAAATGTCATTAGAAAAAACAAATCTAGAACAGTTGTAGGGACTATGTAATGCAATGAACCCATGAAATATGTAGAATAAGCAACTAAATGGATAGATTTCATCCTCTATTTCCCTGGTGTCTTTAGTTTGAGGTAGTGGAGTTTCTTTGGGTAGAGGACTTGAAGGATTGTGCTCCTGGATGCTTGTTAAATGTATATAATCAATAAATATCATTAAGTATCCATGTCTTTCCCCAGCTTGGGCCAGTGACATCAAGAGGTGCTTTCAAATGATTTCAGAGAGTGCTGGATTTGCCCCTGCTTTGGCCAAAATGCAGATCTCATTACACGTTGTGCAACTCTAATGACCAGGTTAGGCAAGGCACCTAACACTGTGCATGTGGGAAAACTCCAGAGAACCCAATTCTGGCCCTGTCTAGTTTAATTTTACAGCTTTTCTTTTGAGAAGAAAGACGAAAATGGAGAGGAAAGCTTCAATCTTTTCTCTTGGTTGCAGTTAACTGAATGGATTTTATAAAGCCATCAAACATCTATTAACACTAAAAACTGAAACTGTGCCACAACTCTGGGTTTTGCAATGCTACAAATTCTTTCCTAAGCATTGAAAAAGAAGACAGTAAATGCAGTAATATGTCAAGTTAGTATAACCTTCCAGACCACTCATAATGTAGTCAAGAAGTCACATCAGTGACTTCAAAAGACAGCTTTTTCTTCTGTTTATTGGTACTGAATGTTCTATATCATGCTTTGTAATCAAAATGTTTGTTTAAATTGTTCTAATAGCTTTGGTCAGAGGTCAAAAGGTGCCTTGCTTCTGACTAATAGACAACTGTAGAGGTAAAAAATGAGAGGAAGGATGATAATATGCATGTCAGTAGTGTTTAAGCTCCATTTTGAATAACCTCTAATTGTTTGACCAAAACTCAGTTGTTTGACCAAATATTCTCACAAAGGGCATGTGATATTTTGCATTTGTGAATGAAGATTTTTGAGGAATAAGCTGGGTGTATTGTTTTAAAAACCCCTCTGTACTGGAGCCCAGCGTATCACTCCTTAATTTCAAGACTGCTGGTGAGTGTGGACAGTGTTGGGTTTACAAGGTTGGACTCATAATGCTGAAAAAATAATATGGAACAAGAGAGCTGAGGTAAGGAAGTAAACCAAAGCTTCCTTCAGTTCACTTCCCAGCTGTTACAAACTGTTTTATCATGAAGAGACTGTTTTCCAACTTGTACGTAGCAGATCCACACCATAAATTATTATGTCTTTTAAACAAAAGTCTAGTCAGTAGTCTCTTCTGTAAAATTTTATATCACATTTTAATGACATTTTATGAATGTTTTCAAACCAAGCCACGGAGAGAAAATAAGGCTTACCTGGGAAATTTTTTCTTTATATGGTTTCAGCAGTTAATCTGTGTCTTTTTAGTGACGATTATTGATGAGTCCTTATTCCAGGTGACTTGAGCTGGTAAGGTTTAAGGACAGTTGGAGGTGATACTACAACTGGAAGCTGATTTTCTGTGTAGTTGTCTGAGTATGGGGGGATGCCATTTACTACATAAAATGTGTTTAAGCCTTGTTTAGTGAGGAGCTGTAGTCAGCAGTTCAGATTCCTGACTCAGATGGTGCTACCAGTTATAGTAAGACATGAATAACCCACTCAAAATTATATGTTTTTATAGGGATGGGGTATTAACAACCAGCAGAAAAGAAAACGAGAGAGCACCAAGTTAAAAATCACTCAGTTGTTCCTTTGACAAGTATTATAATAGCTATTTTTGTATCACTGTGGGTGTACATAGTGGTGTGGATTAAGTGAATTCTGTAGCTGTGCATTGCTTTCAGTGCCTGGGGCTCAAACCTGCAGATTTTACTACTGAGACTGGTTCTTTTTCCTTATGGCACTTTGCATGGACTACTGAGAGGATTCAACTGTAGTTTAAAAGTTCTTGTTCATTCAGATGTAGGCCCTTATGGATAAGTGGATATCTGCATCCTTCAAAACACCTAAAAGTAGGACTAGGTAAAAACAACAGTTTTTGCTGGGTTGTGATCTGCGCTGTGAAGCTGACTTGATAATATAATGTTTTTAATTTAAAATATTTTTAGGTCTGAAGGTAACAATCTGTTATGTAGGCCTACTTGTTCTGTTTTCTTCCTTCACTGTGTTATTGGTTTAGGTTAAGTTTTCACTTGTGAGGAATAAAGGAAACAACTGTCAGTAGAGAAAGCAAATGCAAAGCTTTAAATATAAAATCAGGAAATATAAAATGCCATTAAGGTTGCCAGTTCCCATTTATTTCAGTCTCATGTCATGAGGAAAAGTCAGATGCTGCAGTAATATGGTGTTTAGGTGTCTGTTTCTGTGCTGTTGTCTGTAGCTCTGCTTATATTTGAGAATGTAGTTTTAGAGGTAGAAAAATAAATGCCTGTTGATTATGGACCTCTTTGTATGCATAGAGGCCAGGGTGAGAGATGATTTCAGAGGGCTTAATTTCAGAAGGTTGCACTTTCTCAGCCTCTGCCCTGAACTATCAGGTGAAATGCCCATGGCTTGAGGTAGCCAATTCATCCATAAAAGATTTGGGGCTGCTCTTTCAAATGTTGTGGTGATTTTTCTTCCCGTTTCTTTCCTGTAGAACAATGGAATGACATTCTTCCTGGTGTTCCCTATGAAGAGTAATGCCAAGGAACTATCTTCTCTGTCTACAAGTGTTTAAAAACTCATTAGTTAGGGTCCCTGAAAGAATTCCAATACAAGTCAGTGGGTGTGGTGAAGCTGATTGTAATGGGAAGGGGCCTGGGCCCTGGGGCTGGTGGTCAGCAGGGAGCCAGAGTTGTAAAGAATACTGTGCATATGCTATAGTAAGCATTTTCAGAGATCTCCTCTCTTGGAGAGGACAATGGCTTTGGTGCTTATATTTACTCAAAAAGCAGACCTTTGATTTTCATGGCTTTATACTTCACTGCACATTGGAAGGCCCATTTGTCTTCACCAAGCCTTTGAAGAGGGACAGGTGAAGGGTCTGAGGAATTGGCCACTGGCTGAGGATAGTTGCTGCTTGGAGAAGGAACTAAGATGCCTTATTTTTTTTTTGTAATATTAGCAGAATTGCCATCATCCTTTTTAAGTTTGCTGGAACGAGATGAATGTAAATCTTTAGGAATAGAACATGGATTCTCTTATTGGCTCTGCTACTTGCTGCTTTGCTGCCTTTGGAAAGGCACTTTGTGTCTGCTAAGGTGAGGGGAATATTTCCATCTTTAGTATGAGAGAGAAGGGCCAGCTGTGTAGCTACCTTTATCTGGTGTTTCTGTTCCATTTTTCATATTTCTAGGGGTCAGCTGGCTACTGCTTTTGGCAATTTTTCCACTCTGAACCTCACTCTGGCTGTATAGTCCTTCCCTAGTTTGCTTGTACTGCATTACCTGTAAGAAGAGAAGTGCTGATGCAGATTGTCTGTGGCATAGCTTATGCATTGAGATCCTGTGCTGGATGTACCTTTTGTGCTGATGATATCAGACACGTTGAGAAAAATGGGGTGACATTTCTGGCCAAGAGCCTTTTCAAGAAATGTTGATTTATGTCTCTCCGCGTTACTGCCTTTTGGAAAGTGAGAAGAATAACATCTTAAAAGTTTTACTGGTGGACTGAGGCATTTTGCAAAGAGGTCATTGTCATTACACCTTCTTTTACACAGGGGAATGGAAAGAGAGGAGCAAAGTGACTTGCATGAGGACTCGGGGTTGGTCAGGACTGTGGCAGCTGTGTTCCAGTTCACTGCTTGCCCCCTCTGATGGGTAAATTTCCCTATTCTGCAAGGGTGTGAGGAGGTTAAGTCCCTTAATGTTTATGAATGTTTATGGTGATGGAGCAAGACAGGAACCCAGGTAGATATATTACTAAAGCAAAGACAAGCCCATAAAGTAAAAAGCTAGGATTTGGGCAGAGCATATCTGCAAGAAAAGGTGATCAAAGAAGAGAAATTCTTCTGAAGTAAAGAATTATTTACAGTGTGCATGTTTGATATGATTTACCCTGCTCTCAGCTGGACAGTGAAGGCTGCCATGGACCTTTCAGAGAAAGAATGATCTTGTTACTCCAGAAGACTTTTAATTTCTTGGATCTTAGAGCAAAGCTTTGTCTATGCAGCTGTGTCTTGGATGCTTCACTGTGGATATATGCACACTTTTTCAGAGGCTTTGTTGCTCTTTGAGGCAGCTGCCTTTGTTTCTTGCAGACCACTGTTTTGTTGGTTAACCCTGAGCATGGTTTTTCTTCACATATGTTATTAGACTGAACATATTTTCTATTTATACCACTTGGGGATACAAATTACTGCATTGTGTCTAGCAAGCACTAGTAAGAGTACATCTTTGTGATTTTAAAAAAAAAAAGAATACAGAGGCAAGATTTCATTTAAATGTCCTTTCTTTCGAGGTTCAAAGGAAAATAGGCAGCAAAGCAACTGGCAATCTTTAATTTTAAGTCTCAGAAAAGCAATAGGTATTTAGATTTATATGTTTGAACAGATTATGGAATTGGTGGAATTTGTTTCTGAAGTTAACAATGGACTTTTGAAGAAGGGCATGAATTTTGATGAAATGCTCTGTATCATTTTAAGTCAGTCAGGGATGTTATTAGTAGCACACATACTTAGAAGTGGGGTTTTTTGTGGCTTTGATAGTTGTCTGAGGGCCAGTAAAGGTGCACTAGAGGGCTGAGCCAAAGGCTACTGCAGCTGGTTGAAGTTTTTCATTGACTTAGTAAATTCTAAAGCATACTTAAGAGTTTCCTTTGATTTCTCACTCCATTTCTGGAGATGACCTTTACCTACTCTGTGGTAGATCTCCAGAAACATTATGCAATCTGTTGCAATTATTTTTGTTACTGCTCATTCTTTCCTTTTCTCTTTAAAGAGCCCTGGCCTAAACTGACTGTTCTTTAATGTGCACGTGGAGGGATGGATCAGAGGTAATTAAAGAGGGGTTTGAGATTTGTGTGGAAGACACCCATGTGCTCATCCAGAATCATACAGCCCCAATCAGCAGGAGATGGAGCACATTTGGATCCTAGACCATGAATAGGTGTCATCGTCATCAGGATAATAAATAATCTACTTTCCTGTCACTTCACCCTTCTTTCCCCATTATCCAAGACAAGCTGTTGTGTGAGAATTTTGCCTGGTTGAAGACTGCTCATGAATCTTGAAGTCCATGACATGCAGACATCTAACAAACATGACTAGAAACTACATGAAATACATGGATGTAACACAGAAGTTGTATGTTTGAAAACACATTAGAGCTGCACAAATAACCTGATCTCTAGAAAGATTTTTTTCCCTCCTCTATCTCCCTAGCCAAAGGTATTTTGCTATCTGCATTTCAACCACATTAAGGTTATTTTAGATTGCTAAATGAATCTTGACTTCTCATGAATCTTGAAGTCCATGACATGCAGACATCTAACAAACATGACTAGAAACTACATAAAATACATGGATGTAACACAGAAGTTTGCAGACACATTAGAACTGCACGAATAACCTGGTCTCTAGAAGGATTTTTTCCCTCCTATATCTCCCGAGCCAAAGGTATTTTCCTCTCTGCATTTCAACCACATTAAGGTTATTTTAGATTGCTAAATGAATCTTGACTGCTCATGAATCTTGAAGTCCATGACATGCAGACATCTAACAAACATGACTAGAAACTACATGAAATACATGGATGTAACACAGAAGTTGTATGTTTGAAAACACATTAGAGCTGCACAAATAACCTGATCTCTAGAAAGATTTTTTTCCCTCCTCTATCTCCCTAGCCAAAGGTATTTTGCTATCTGCATTTCAAGCAGATTAAGGTTATTTTAGATTTTGTAATGATTCTCACTTATGTAAACTGACACAATCTGTCTGCAAATTCAAGTTCAGTGATAAAAACTCTCATCTAAACCAGAGGTGGGATGGGATGTTTGGTTAAGATTTAATATCTTTGTAACTAATTACAACCAAGTGTCAATGTATGCTCTAATATTTGTTGAAAGAAAAGAAACATAAACAATACAGTTGCATTGTACCAGGTTTTTTGTAAACGATTAAGGTTTTGTCTGAAGCAAGGGCAAGAGAATTGATAAACATATTCCAAAGGGCTTGAAAAACTGAATTGAATTCTAAATGTAGATTAGGAGCAAATTATGACAGCCAAGCCAGCATTACCTCAGTTGATTAATTTATAAGGATACTTGGTCAATGATTTTAACCACCAGCTATGCATAGTAGAATCCTAATGGGTTCTGTCTGTTAAGATTACATAAGATAGAGGATTTGATTTATTTCATAGCTTTCCAATGCTCCACTTTAACTTCATACAAATAATGCATTAATCACGCTGGATAAAATGGCGTATTGAATAAAGTTGTGATTTTGTCTGCTGCTTATAATCTGATTTTTTAGAAAGGATTAAATCTGTTTTAGTAGTTTATTCATATCATAAAAGAGATTGCCAGTTGAATCAAATCTTTGCATCTGCCACTTTCTGTCTCATTAGAAAAGACAGTAACATAAAGTTCCTCATTTCCTCCCAGTCTGTTTTATCCCCTAGTGTGTCTGAGTGTGTAGATCTTCTCTACATGTTTGTATATTATAATGTCAGTATCTTTTCAGAGCTGTGTTTAAGGACTGCATCACAGCTTTGGAAGGGTAATACCAGGGGTTAGAAACCTTCTGGCAAAGAAAATACCCAGTCAGGAACAAATGGGAGTTGTGTCAAGAGTTGACTGTCAAAGATCTGGAAATGAGGGCTTTTAGCAGCCTGGCCACGTGTGTGCATTGCCAGATCCAGCAAGGTACTTAAGTGCCCCCAGTACTTCCCTATGAGTATGCCCACGTCAGTGGACACAAGTGCATGCTTAATGATAAGCACATGTTGATTTATGGCTGATTTAAGAAGGCATGAAGTCTGGGCATTCCTCTGAACTTAAAGGTGAATTGTCAGTTTGGATCAAACTGCCCAGTGGTCTTTTATCTGTCACTGTTTCAGTGTTTTTTTAAATATTCTTCTCATTCAAATGCATAATCTGTTTTTATAAGCTGATTATTTAATACAAACTCACAAATTTAGGCATTTTTATCCATTGCTGCCAGAACGTTGGCTTGTTGTTTGTGTATTTTATTCTCTTTGTTTAAATGTGTGGGATTGACAGGATGCTGCTGTTACAACTGGCAGTTTTCACATAAACCTTTAAAGTCAGAACAGCAGACGATCTTATAGATGTTTTCTTATTTGTATTTAAGGTTTTTCACCATTTCTATTTAATCACATTAAGTTTTTAGGGCCAGACTTGGTCTTCTGAACATGAGGTTCTCTTGGTTTCTGATGCTGAGCAGAGAGGTGGTACCCAGCACTTTTAATTGCCCTTTTAGA
This sequence comes from Heliangelus exortis, assembly GCF_036169615.1. Classification (NCBI taxonomy): domain Eukaryota; kingdom Metazoa; phylum Chordata; class Aves; order Apodiformes; family Trochilidae; genus Heliangelus; species Heliangelus exortis. The sequence goes on along the minus strand of NC_092435.1, from coordinate 2,313,629 downwards.
CAGAAAAGCAGATTCTGAGGAACTCGGTTCTCCCTTCTGTGGACTTGCTGAGGATGAAACTTCTTCATTCAGATTTTCATTTGTTGATACATGTTGCAGTTTTACTGGTTCTGGCTCCTTTTCCTTTACTTGGCTCCTTTTCCCACATACTATGAATCAGTAGGAGTATTTTGATATAAAATGTGTAGTCAGCCTCTTCCACAGCTGCTTCCAAGCTTTGGTTGCAAATGAAGTGGGAGTAGCCATAGGGTCAGGGAGGCTTCTTCTGGGCTGTGCCCTTGCACAGGGCCCTGTGTTGCCAAAGTCTTAAGTGCAGGATTCATATAATCATAGAATCATAGAATTGGCTGGGTTGGAAGGGACCTCAGAGATCGTCAAGTCCAACTCTTGATCCACTACCACTGCAGTTACTAGACTATGGCACTGAGTGCTACATCCAGGCTCTTTTTAAATATCTCCAGGAATGGGATTGTACCCATTTAACTCCCTGCACGGGATTCAACAGAGACTACTTGGTCAAGACTGTAAGAATCACACATCAGTCATGATCCCACTTTGTTTTAGGATGAAGTGACAACAGGATCTAGCTCTTTGCTTCATTTTCTCTATCAGTGGTGCTCCGTGGCCTGAGCTGCACAGTCTCAGCTGAGTCATCTTTAGCTTAAATAGCATTGCTTACTGGGATTGAGGAAAAAACCCTTCACTTGTCACAAAAGTGGTTTTGGTAGTGCATACATTCCTGTGATGCACTATGCTCCTTGAAAGCACAGTAATGCTTGCTGAGCTGGAGATACACCCTGTGCTGTAGTTTTTCCAGAGAGAATGTAACAGGTTTGTTTGCTGAGGGCAAGTAGTTTCCAACTGGCATTACTGGATGTACAGTGCCCTCTTTCTCAGCTATACTTAAGTAGTGTCTGCAGCAGGTTTACCTGCACATAGGAAGCAGCTCTGATAATCTCTGACCTTAAAAATGGGTAGGCATAAGAAGCAGACCCATCTGCAGAGCTTCAGTGTCAGTGGGCATTTTTGCAGGAGCCTTTCCCAGCCAGCCTCCTCCCCAGCAAACCTGGCCTGCTGAAAGGGTTATCCCTTTGGAGCTGCATGTGGCTGGAACACATCTGTCCACACCACTGCTATCATAGAATCATAGAATCAGCTGGGTTGGAAGGGACCTCTGAGGTCATCAAGTCCAGCCCTTGATCCACTCCCCCCGTGGTTCCCAGCCCATGGCACTGAGTGCCACATCCAGGCTCTTTTGAAATATCTCCAGGGATGGAGAATCCACCCCTTCCCTGGGCAGCCCATTCCAATGGCTGATCACCCTCTCCCTAAAGAAATTCTTTCTAATGTCCAACCTAAACCTCCCCTGGCACAACTTGAGACCTCTTGTGCCCTCTTGTCTTGCTGAGAGTTGCCTGGGAAAAGAGCCCAACCCCCCCCTGGCTCCAACCTCCTTTCAGGGAGTTGTAGAGAGTGATGAGGTCTCCCCTGAGCCTCCTCTTCTCCAGCCTCAACACCCCCAGCTCCCTCAGCCTCTCCTCACAGGATATCTGTGTTGCCAAACTTGAACAATTTGCACATCTGTCCACACCACTGCTATCAGTGTCCACACCTTCTGTATGCACAAGTATTTAAATGGAAGTATTTGTCAGCTTTATCATATTTAGTAGCATAATTTCCAGGGTAGAAAACACATGCTGGTTGCATAGAGTTTTAGTTACTATTCAGGAACATGAGCTGGTGCTGGACCCACAGTTTTGTCATAGGCCAAGGACTATCACAGCCTCCCAGAGCTCAGTTAAGGCAGCAGCCTGTGAGATGTAAGATACAGTATAAGTATTTAAATATGAAATAGCAGTGCCACAGTGTTTTCTGTGAGGAGTACTGACTGTATCTCTGAATAAACAGACAACAGCCTTTGGTGGGAGTTTTTTGTTATATTTTATTTGGCAGCTGTTTGTCTTAATAGAAATTCTTCAATAGTATTTATTGTATTTTGTGCTGGCAGGAGGGAGTGCCAAAGCAGAATCTGAGCAGTTTTTACTTGCTTTACTTTGTTCACAATAAGAAAATATTGCTGTATTAATTACTGTTGTCCTTCATTGGCAAAAAATAAAGAGATCCTATAATATGAAATTGCTAATATAAGAAAGGCTTTGATTTTCTCATTAGCACAGGATAGTTTGCATCTGTTCTGGTTCATGAGTGCATTGTCAGCACTTAAATAATAATAATGACTCAGTAATGAATAAGAATAACAAGAAATAGGCATGTGAGTGTGCAGGCAGTCAGGCACCCTCCGGTGTTTATCAGTAGGTTAGTTTTGGAGGTCTTGCAAAATGAGCTGTTCCCATATGCCCATTCAGATTTTCTTAGTTCATTGCACAACCCAGAGATTCATTTAGCTGCTGGCAAAGCTGGGTTATATGGAAGCACTTTTTTCATTGTGTGTCAGGAGTAAAGTGTTGAAGTTCTCACTTGAGATACAAAACGTATGTTTCTGCCACTTAAAAACAGTTGTCTCCATTTTTTTTGCTGTTCAGTTTTGGTTGTTGTTTTTTTTTTTTTTTTTTTTCTGTGGTTAAAGTCTTGACTATCTCATTGTTTTATATTTGTGAAATTATCAGAGCTCTTGATTGTTCTGGCTGTATATTCTTAATTCTGCAAGCATACTCTTAAAAATCTGGCCTGAAAACACCTCCACTGTAGTTCAACTTGGTTTGTATTGAATTTTCCCTGCTACTTCTGTAGTAACTGTTGCAAAACTGGATAATGTTAAACTAGCATTAGCAGTTTCTAATATATAAACACTGACAATCCTAGGAATCTAAATTTAAGGTTCCAATTCTGGTTTGTCTCACCTTGTATAAACCCACCTGAGTGCCTGTGTAATATGCCACACAGTACAATTTTTCATGTCATATTTTCACAGGTCTTATCTAATGCTGAGTAGCTAAGATAAGTGATAAGTGAAGGAGAGCACAATATTCTCTCTTTTGTTAAAGCAGTGGCTAATTTAGTCAAATAATGTTAACTTTTAGCCTCATTCTTAAAATAAATTGGACTAATCATGTGGCTAAATGGTTCTGGATTTAAGAGAAAAAGGGAATGCTTAGTTCAAGTTGGAGGAAAATCAGCAATTATGATACTATTTTCTTAAAACCCTACTCTGCATTGTAAATTATACCCTTATGACCCTGCAGCTCTAGAGAAAGTCACAAAAAGTGTGTGTGTGTATAAACAGTGATCTGGAGTTTGACAATTCTGAGCTGCCAGGTGAGAGGGCACGTTCTGTGTGAAGGGTCTAAACTGTACCTGCCATTTAATGCTATTAAAGTACTACCTTAAAAAAAAAATGATCAGAAAGTGGCCCCATTGGTTGCTGCAAGTGATGCCTTAAGAAATCTCCATGTGTTAATATGCACTTTAACAATATCTGTGAAGCTCAGGGAAGCAAAAGTGGACTATTTTTTTTTTTTTTTTTTTTTTTCCCCCAACAGAACAGCCCTTAACTGTAATGCCACAAACCTTACGTGGTTAAAATAAAGCAGCAAGGGAGGAATAAGAGAAAAGAAACACAAATAACAATCTTCCCCTCCAACTAAAACACTTTGGGTAAGCCAAAAGCAATTGGTAAAGCAAGAAGTTTATCAGCACATGACCTGGAAAGTACTTAAAGTGATCTGGGAAGGGAAGGATCTGGGAAGGGAAGGGAAGTTACCCTCAGTGTGCCTCTTTTCAGGATAATTTGTCTGGCTTAAGGACAGAGTAAGTGGGGTCTCCTTGGCAGTACAAGAGCAAGTAGATCACTGGGTAAGATCAGATAGGAGTCTCTGGTGGTAGCAACAGAACTACAGCAAAGCTCTTTTTTTTTTTTTTTGACACTATTTCTACTGCTGTTAATAAGTGTGCTAATTGTAATGAACTTGGTAAGGCTTGTATTAATTGACTGAACTAAATGTAAATTCTGGTTAAGCAGAGAAGAGTCTAGTAGGCTTGCCAGGTGCTGGTTTCCTTAGTTGCTATGTTCAGATTAAGGGCATTCTTCAAAACAAAATCACTGTATTTTAACCCTTAGACTTTGGGGAGGCTTATTAAAATACTCTGTTTGGACTCCTAAAACAGAGAAGCTTAAAGTTTTTTGGAATGTCTTCTGCCTTTCTTCCCTGTCCTGTGATACTTCATGCAGGAACAATTAATTCTTACAGTTTTTGAAGTAAAATGTAGCCATTTGTCACATATTTGCATGGCACAGAGTAGTGTGGCATAACCGTGTAGTCACCAGGCACCATTGCTGTAGGAATAGAAAAACTGGATAATAAATAGCAACAAGAGCTCATCTGGTGGCTGTAGACTAGAAGAGGAGTTCCAGTTAGAAGGGACTCCACACGGGGATTTTGGGTGGATTGTCTCTCTCTGCTTCACTTTACACATTTACAAAATGGGACCTGTGCTATATACTTGGATTTAAAGGCAGTTTAGGGCATACCTAATAGATGTGAAAATACTCTGAGGTACTTTCAGATATCCTGTGTTCAGGCAAAACAGTCTAAGTATTTAAGTACTCTTTTTTGGCTTGGGAAGAGGGCAATTTTTTGACTTCCAGAAATGTTTAAATGTTCAGTGTTGTAAATGTAGAGATGGAAGTGGCCATGGAAAAACTAAATATGATACTTCCGGTGATACACATCACATTCTGTGAAAATGATGGAGTATTTATTGTCTATTTTACGTATTCCATAATTAGGCATTGCTATTAGTGCACACACCCTCTTCATTTTAATTGTCAGGAGAGCTGTCACACAGACATGCTGTCCTGTGCTGCAAGAGCCATCAGCTTGTGTCATTTCTTGGCTATATTTTAATATTTTTAAATATTTTAATTTTCCCCCTCCCTTCTGCCTCCAGTAAACATTCATTGGCAGTCAGCTCTGGAAGTTTGGGTCTTCTGCCTCTTAAGAGGCCTTGGCAGGACGAGATTCTTTCTCTGGCTGCTTCCAGAAAGGAAGGGGATATTTCAGTCCCCCTTGTTCTGTACTTGATGCCCCCTGTGAGCTGAATCGTGCTTGCTAAGGGCTGACTTTTCTGTTTTTTCTTGCTATATAATACTCTCCCTCAGAATACACTCCCAAAGCAACCTCCCACCAGCCCAACAAAAGGCAAAGCTATGAAGATGCAGTAATCTCTCTGTGGATGGGGCTGGAGGGGTATCTCAGAGTTACTTTTGATGCACGTGGGATAAAAATAGCTGTGTGCTTTCTGCCCTGAGCATGCCACCTGTTCCATTGAAAAGAGGAAGCCTTAGTTGCTTATAATGGTCATGAAACTAGCTGCATTTTACTGAGACTTACAGGTGCAAATAACCCTCTATTTTAAAATATATAAGGTTATAAATTGGCTGTTGAGAAATTAGAATGCAGCTGGGCTCATTTGCAAGGTGAGGGTGGCTTATTTCTCTGGCTGCTCCCTTTTCTATCACCGCATGGTAATTACCAGATGTTACACTTTATTTTGGATTACAAGAACATCACATGCTTTTACTTCATGCAATGCTTTGTTGAAGCTATCCTGCATTATATCTACAAAGTTGCTTTTTTTTTTTTTTTTTTTTTTTTTTTAAGGAAAAAAAAAGAGGGGGGAAAATTACAATTACTTCCTGATGCTGGAACATGCTGCAGGGCTCTTTTTTTTTTTTTTTTTATTTCTTCTTTTCCAGTTTTGTATTCACTAATCTACTGTTTGTTCTAGAGCAGCAGTGAGTGGGAGTTAAACTTTAAGTGCACATTTGGCTCTTTAAAAAGACATTTAGTGTACAATTACTGCTGTTTACCATCTTATAATTGTTGTGTGTTTAGGCTTAGTCAGGCTTAGGAAGATGGGTATCTGTAATCTTTGAGGCCTACAACTCCCTGTCCTAGTTTTTACAAAAGAGAAAGTAATTATAGATATTGAGATAGCTACAGAGATAACACTCTGTGCCGTGATGTTTTAGTGATCAGTGTAAAATAAACACGCAGACAAAAAGAAAGGTTATGGTAGAAGATGCTGTATGTGGCTGCAGTTTCAGTCAGTGATAATGTGATGCTCAAATCAGTTCTGGGTGCCAAGACTGCTTTCCATTCAGTCCCCAGGTTTCCTCCTCTGTTCTTACAAAGGTGCAGAGTTTGCAAACCACTGGGTTTAACTGAGGGGCCTCGTTTGTAGCAGCAACTACACGTTACACCACATCAGAGTAAAACTACCCAGTGCAGTCATATCTCAAACGGCAGCCCTGTGAACAGCCTCGTCCAGAGACACAGAGAAAAAAACTGTCTGCATCATCCTGTTTGGCTTTGTTAGATAGGAAATAGTGGAAAGGTGGATGAGTATGTATTTGGAAAAGCCCAGATCTGTATCAGGACCCTCTGACACAGCTTTGCAGAGATGCAGGTTATGCAAAGTGCTCTGATAGGGGATGGTGAGAAGCCTGGATCTTGCTTCCAGTTTCTAGAAGGCTTCTTGCTCTCAGGAACTGCATTCTAACTTCCTGGATTTCTGGCTTTCTTTACCAAAACAACCTGTGTAAGAGGCTTCCTGATGAAATTTACTGTAAGGGTGACAGAGCCCTGGAACAGGCTGCCCAGGGGGGTTGTGGAGTCTCCTTCACTGGAGACATTCAAAACCCACCTGGACACGTTCCTAGGGGATGTACTCTAGGGGGCCCTGCTCTGGCAGGGGGGGTTGGACTAGATGATCTTTCCAGGTCCCTTCCAACCCCTAGGATTCTATGATTCTATGGTACTTGAATTTCTCTTTATGGGAGCAACCAAGGGTTGGGAGCTGCAGGTCCATCACAGGGAAAACACAGCTGCATGTTCCTGACTTCCCTGTGGCTTAGTTGCTCAGTAGAACCTTTTGTCTTTCCAGTAATGCATGGACAAAGGACTTGAGAAATATAGGGCTTCCTCCAGGTGTAAAATACCTGGTGGTGTGTCCATTTTACAGGCACTGAAATGTGGTATTTGGGACTTGGCACATGTTCCTCTGCTACTCTTTGTCTGGGTTTTCTTCATGAGGAAATAGATCTCTGAGGAAGGACTGAGATGGGGATGCGATGTCTACAGTGAACATGTAAATTAAGCTGTATGGGTTGGTTTTCCTTTGAACTTGGGTTGAAAAGACGAGTGTGGGAAAACAAAATGTAACAAATATGTGACTGAAAATGCCTTAGAGTTGAGAGGCATGAAACATTGCTAGTTACAAAGCATTGTTAGCTGAAAAAGTTGTTTTTTTTTTCCTTTTCATTCAGTTTTATGTCCCACTGTAGTTGGGAGACGTAGCTCCAGTGTTTTTCTTTAAACAGGAGAATATTGGATTTCAGGCCACTCATCTGAAAGTTTTCACTTACAATCGTAACGAATGCTTTCAGCTGTATTTGTAAGAAATGTTTTTGGAGTACAGATGCTCTAGAGAAACAAATCTGTTTGAGGGCTATTTTACAACCAAAAGCCTTTGAGAAAATGCTTCTATCATTCAGAAAAGATCTGAAGCTGAGTAGGTATTGTGACTGTTGTATTAACTTTCATACAGCTAATCCTTCCCTCCTTGGTAGAACTCATGTGCTGCTTTTTAATTTTCTTCACCACATTTTATTGTTGATGTAATTTTAATGCAAAGGTGGATCTGGCACTATAAAGTGGTGCTTTGTTGCTTTTCCTCTGATGTCACAGTGATAGGAGGTCCAGCAGTTTTAATTTTATTTGGAATAATATTATATATATTCTGCACTTAAACTTGGATCTTGTGTTTAGCCCTACAAGTGAATATCCAGGGTAATTTCTTTGGGCTTTAAAATCAACTGGGTTTGGTGGGGTTTTTTTTGTTTTTTTTTTTAGCAGACTGTATTAGTATCTGGATTCAGACCCTAGAGCTTGAGTGCTTGGGTGTTACAAAGGTGGAAAATGGGGAGGGAGGTGGTGATCAAATCTACCACCCCGTTTAAAGGGTGGAGATAAAGCCTGATATACTACCCCACCTCTTCTTGATAAGGCTGCTTTGTCTGTGTAATGCTGTTCCTCCTCACCATGCTGAACTTCACCCATTGACATGAAATCCTCTCTCATAAGTGACTGGTGTACAAACCTACTCTGTGATTTCCAGGCATGTCAAGGGATTTAGTTGCACAGGCTTTTTCCTGGATTTGAAATTCAACTTTTGATAATAAAAGGAAGTATGGATCAAAATGTGTGATTCATCCTTTTTGAACCCATAAAATCCTGTAACAATAGCCAATAAGTTACATATATACATACATATATAGTATATATAATATGTGTTTGTAATATAAAAATTAATATAGTTAATATATATAGTATATAGTTAATATAGTTAACATAGTTAATTAATTTTATACTAATTTGAACTATATATATAGAATATATATAGTTAATATAGTTAATATATATAGCTAATATAGTTAATTTATTCAGACTGCTAACTAGTAGATGAAAAAAACCCACCACAAACCAGGAATCCTAAAGCCTATCTACTTTAAAAATAAAAAAATAAAATAAAAAAAAAAAAAGAGAGCTTTTTTTTTCCTGTGAATCTCAGATTTTTTTTTTTAAGATCAATCTTTTGTATAGGAAAATATATTTTCCTATAAAGTATACAATTTCAGCAATTTTATCTCGGTACCGGTGGAAAAAAAATAATTTAGAAAAAGAATGGAGGAGGGAAATTGTTTTGCTTTAAGAAATAAATCTGAGCATCTCTTAATAAACACTGGCATTACTGTGGTTTTTTTTATCTGTATGTACTTTCATAAAAGGTTCTTTTTAGTGCAATACACATTTGGTTAAATCCTGCAATACCTTAATGCCTTTCATGCTAGTGCATCCCAAGGCACTTTCCAATCTGTAAAGTTAGCATTAGAAATGCAGCACATAAAATTCCCTAAGACAATCCTTTTTAAAACACTGAATAAAACATCTAAACTGTTAAGTTTGGATTAAATGGCCCAGCAGTTGGTGCATTTTTTTTATTTTTTTTTTTCTTTTCTGCGGAAAATGTTTGAAACAAATGACTGAAATGAATAAAGGCTCTGTAAATAATATGACTTCAGATGATATTCATGAAGCCCAAAATCTGCCATCCTGCAAGAGGAAGTCTAGACATGTACAAAGTTCAGCTCTCTTAATTAAGAGGGAGCAAAACGCTGCAGTGAGTCAGAGCAATTTTAGAATCCAAATGCTGCTAAAAGGGACTCTTGTCAACCTCAAAATCTTATTTGTTTTGGAATCACTGGCTAAGGAGACTTGCTGGCTGAGGAGATCCATGTCTCTCTTAGGTTTGAATACAGTCCAGCCTGGTAGTGACCAAAAGCTGTTGCCATCTGATAACTCTTGGGTAGGCTGTGCAAAATAATTGTGGTCTCCAAGCAGTTCCCAGTGTCAGCTTCAAAAAAAGCCACCCCCACGCTTGGCACTAATTATTACCCTCTCTGGCAGCCCCAGAGAGGAGGCCAAGGTTTGACTGTGATTTCCCCTTTCAGTGCTTGCAGTGGTCCTGCTGCGAGTATTTGTGTCTGGTTTGTGGTTAAACGGTGTGTGCTCTGTTCTCTGCGGGGCTGCCAGCCTGGCATCTTTTATAAGTGCTGATTTTTATCATTAAGAAAACAAGATCCTTCATTGTCTTCTCACTTCACCTCTAGGTCTGCTGCAAACCGATTTTTTTTTTACATTGATGCAGTTTTATTTAAAAAAAAAAAAAAATAAGAAACCCAAGAAAGCAGCAGAACAAAACAAAAGCATTTGCAGGTATAAATTTTTTTTTTTTTTTTTGCAGGGTGAGACCAGAAAGAATCAGTAGTTTTAAAACCTGTTGTGGTTTTTTTTGTTTTTTTTTTTTTTTTTTTTTTGCAGGGTGAGACCAGAAAGAATCAGTAGTTTTAAAACCTGTTGTGGTTTTTTTTTTTTTTTTTTTTTTTTAAATTAAAAGAAATAAAACGTGTGCTGAAAAACACAACCAAGAATAACAGTGAGCTGATAGCAGTGGTGGAATACATAAAAGATAAAAAACAAAACAAAAAAAACCCCAGGATTATGCAGCCTTGGAAAGAGCCAACAGATGTTCAGGGCGGGTTAGAAAAACAACGTGATCAACAGTATGAAAGCTGCGACAGATCCAAACAAAACCCCAAAATAGATGCAATTCTAGAATAAGCCTGAAAAAGAGAAAACCATTACAGGCTTTCCTCAGCACAGCCGCTGGGCTCTGATAAAACAAGATTGAAACTTCTCAAAAAGGAAATTTATACCGATGTGGGTTTGCAGCTTCATTGCTGGAGACTCCTCACGCACCTCTGCCAGCGGGGAAATTGGGAACAGGATAAAAACCAGAAGTTTCAGGCAGGAAAGGTGCCTCAAGTAAGAGCTAATTGCTGACCTGTGACAGACTGGCACTTTCTTAGCAACTGGGAACGAAGCTGTTGTAGCACTTATAGTAGTTTTATTTTATTTTATTTTATTTTACTGGACAACTTGAGCTGGAAGGAAGTCTACATGGACCGTGCGGTTGTATAAAGTCACCTCTCTCACCTTTGATGTGGTGCTGTCAATTCTCATAAAATGCAGGACATCTGGAGTGCAGGTGAAAGCAGACCCCCATCAGGCAGTGTCAGGGATGCTGGTGTGGATCACAGCCACTGCTCTGAGGCTCAGATCAGTGTTACCATCAGACTTAACCATACTAAGGTCTTAGTGCTGTCCTAGTGCTGCAGAAATGGCTCGCTGGGGCAGATGTGAGGGCAGGCCATTTCTAGGGGGGTTGGGCTGGGATGAGCCTGATCATGTTCTTACTGATGTCCATAACAGCTTTCCCTTAGACACCTGTGAGCCTCCAAGTTGTTTCTCACCTAAAATGCCACTTAAAGAGGCAGAAGCTCCCACCCCAGAAGGAGTAAAGCCAGCAACATCTGCCAGTGCCTCAGAGAAGAGGGGACACCTGGCCTGGGCAGGTGTTGGCCATGGTGGCTACTTGCAGCCCCCCAGGTCTGGCAGGACCTCAAGGATGAGGGGTTTGGGGCCAACCTCACCCCAGCACCACAGGAGGGAGCTGAACTGGAGGCAAAGCTGGAGACTTGGGTGTCTTTTTCTTCAGGCTAAAGCTCCTGCTGCCTCTCCCAAAGTGAGACCACAGCAGCTGGAACCAGCCTGGGCCTCTCAGCTGTGACTCAAAAGTGCCATTTTTGATAAAACGTGTCCATGTCTGGTGAAGTTACTCTAAATTTGGTTAAGTTATGTTGCCCTGGTTTTATCATAACACTGGAAAAGCACAAGTCTGAAATATCTCAACTTAGTGTTATGGGAGATGATGCCCAGGTGGGTGCCTGCAGCTTGGGTCCCATGGTGCAGGTACCATGGTGGGTGAGGTGTGTTCTGGCTGCTGGGCTCTCACCAGCCTTCTCTGGGCTCCAGGAAATCCTCTCAAAATGCTAATTACCAAATCTACATTGATTTGTATAAATTATGCAAATCAAGTAGCAGTTGTGTATTGCTGGGGTTTAGGTAGTTTTCCTGCTTTACTTACAACTTCCCATTTGAGTAACACAGGTTTTATTTGTTACAAGAAATGGTTTTGCTCTAGAGGGTTTGGAAAGAAACTGGTGGTGGTAATCAGTTGTAGGTGACACCAGTGCAGTCTCTTAAGGTTGATTTAATAATATATTCTTCAGTGGAGAAATCCAGAAGGTCATTGATCTTATCTCACTAGTGTAGGGGGTTTGAACTGACGATTTTGCTGTAGGAGAGATGTTTGCAGAGGCATTGAAGTTATTGTGTGCTCTGTTATAAACAGGTCATTTATTTGTCTTTTTTCAGGAAACTGTGAAATTAGCATGGAATCATACAGAAGTGAAGTATTTCTCAGCAGTTGCCTTTGGACCTTGGTTTTTAGTGCTGCCCTGCTCTGCATCCCTGTGGCACTTGGCTGCTCTCCCCTCTCTGGTCTGGTGACATTCAGAGTCTTCCTTCAGTGGCACTTGGAGCAGAGCTTGGCTCAGGGCATGTGCTTCCAGAAGGAATCTTCCCAGATTAAAAGGTTAAAGACTTTGACACCAGATAATTATACAAAGAAAATTAATCTTTCCTTGGATCAAAATTATTGTGTAAAAGAGTGTGTAAATTATGGCGTGCAAGTTAAGCAATGGCTTTTATACTGAAATCTGGAATTACTGTGATGAAGGAGATGGTGTCAAACTGTGGTGCTTTATTCATTTTGGTTTCTCAGATCTGCAATGAATTAGGAAATTCAAATTTATAGCAAGTGGGGCTTTGTAAGCATTTCTCTGCAAGAATGAGGATGCTTTATGGAACTTCCATTGGGGTCATATTTATGCCATTATTCTAGCTAGGACTTCCAGTTAGAAAGTTCCCACATACGATTAATTCCACAGGCTTCTGTAAGTGTATTTTTCAAACTTTAAATGTTATTTCCATTTTCTCATTTAACTTGCATCATTGCCCTTCAGTGTTTGAAAAGGGATATGGTGATGTGCATAATGCAGTGTTTTGCTGATGAACCATAAAACCTTCCTAGCACTGTTTACCTTTTTTGACTGTATGTGAGTGTGAGAGGTTTGGAAGTTGGTGGTTTCTTTCCAAAGCATGCATAATTGTATTTTTTTTTTTTTTTTTTTTTTTGCTATTGCACTAGAGCACTAAGAGCCCAGTTTGAAGCTTCCTTGGAAAGAAAATTCAACTTCTTAGTATTGTATTTTTGGGACATTAAGAAAGCTTAACTGCAAGGGCTTAATTTTATTCCCGATTTATTATGAATTGGTCATAAGCATAATTTGTATTTGAGTTGCAACACTTCAGACAGAAAAGTATCATTGGTGCTGCAGAGCATGTAGTCTGCCTTGCAGGAAATCAAAGCCTCAAGTGTGGAGTCTTTCCAGGTGTATTTAAAGAATCATAGAATCATAGAATGGGCTGGGTTGGAAGGGACCTCAGAGCTCATCAAGTCCAACCCTTGATCCACTCCCCCCGTGGTTCCCAGCCCATGGCACTGAGTGCCACATCCAGGCTCTTTTGAAATATCTCCAGGGATGGAGAATCCACCCCTTCCCTGGGCAGCCCATTCCAATGCCTGATCACCCTCTCCAGAAAGAAATTCTTTCTAATGTCCAACCTAAACCTCCCCTGGCACAACTTGAGACCTCTTGTGCCCTCTTGTCTTGCTGAGAGTTGCCTGGGAAAAGAGCCCAACCCCCCCTGGCTCCAACCTCCTTTCAGGGAGTTGTAGAGAGTGATGAGGTCTCCCCTGAGCCTCCTCTTCTCCAGCCTCAACACCCCCAGCTCCCTCAGCCTCTCCTCATAGGATCTGTGCTGGATCCCTTCACCAGCCCAGTTGCCTCCTTTGGACCTGCTCCAGCACCTCAATCTCCTTCCTGAGCTGAGGGGCCCAGAACTGGACACAGGACTCAAGCTGTGGCCTCCCCAGGGCTGAGCACAGGGGCAGAATATTTGCTGTATCTATCCTGTGCTCTTTTGCAAACAGAGTGGCTCTTTCTGAACCTCTAGCAGTATGTTTCTGGTGAGGGGATAATGCAGATGGATCCTGGCAAGCTCCAGACCCACAGCCATTTCATCACATGGGGCTGTGCATATTGTTCATTTCCCTGGCAGTTCTTTTGTGGTGTCAGGATCCTTTCCTATCCTCTCCTAATTGGCTAAAGGAATTGTTTCAAACACAAGATATTTTGAACTGGCCTAATTACTTGCTCAGCAGCCAGTAACTTTGGGAATTATTTTCTTTGTGAGTTCGAGATACAAATTGGGATGTCTTTCCATTTGTTTAAAAAAAAGATGAGGCCAATAGGAGAAAAAAGGATCTTTACTCGTTTTCACTGAGCAGTGAAGTTTGAATATAGAGCTTGCAATTGAAACAATTTTTTTCCAAAGCCTTTGAGGGCTGTTTCTCAGTCTAGTGTAAACAATTTATTGTTAAAGTCCTAGAATATTTGCATTTTAATGAAAGACAATTTTAATTAAATACAAAACTTTAATCAGAAAAGCAGAGTTTATGCAGATAGTGTACTTGCATGTTAAGCAAGCTTACTCTGAGGGGACCTCTGCTCTGTGTAACACTGGTTTGTTTGGTAGTTTAACAGGAAAGTTGTAAATCCATCTTTGTTGACTAAGTTACCTACAAAGTAATCTCCCTCCTACATCTTTTACATTGCAGTAAGGTGTTCCTATAGCTAATTAAGCAAAAGTGATGGAGAAAAGGGGCAGTGAGCTGAAAAAAGTTGACTTTGAAGTCAAAAGAATACCTGTAGAGGTAAATGTTAAATTTACTGTTGCATTTTTAAATGCTCCATTTCAGTGTTGTGTTGAGGTTTTTTAAAAAACTTCTTTAAAATAGTTTTTTTTTTTAAAGTTGGCAAGACTATGACCATTTGATGTCAGATGTCACATCTGGATTTTCTGTGCTTAGGAGTGCTATCAGACTGATGCTGTAACTGGTTGGTTTTGCTCTGCATACCTGGAGACTGGGAGGAATCCTTCCTTGGTGACCTGTGAACTGGTGTTCTGAGAAATACAATGGTAGCCCAGCTCTGAGGCATCATTGATCTATGCTTGTTATATGAGCTTATTTTTATACAGTTTTATAAAGTTTTTTATACAGTTTATAAAGTATTTTACAATGTTTTAGTGCCCCTTCTATCTGTCTTTTGGAATACACTCACTTCTTTGTAAAATAACAACAATGAGCTAAAATAAAAAGCAGTCATCATATGAAAAGAGAATATTTCATGTTTACCCATAGCTACGTATTTTGAAAGCAGTATCTCTAATTAAGGTCTCCTCACTGGCAAACTGCTCATAAAAAATTAGAATGCAGATGTCACTCAAGATCTGTATAAGAAGGAGACTTCAGCTATGATATACTGTAATATTGGCATTGTGTTTTAATTCAAAATGGTTATATAGCACGCATACAAATTTTTTTTTTTTTTTTCCTTAGGCCTAGTGTTACTTGTGGTAATGGCAAAGCAGTTAATATATTACCCTTGCTAACAGGAAAAGTGCTGCATATAAATATTTTTAGTCAATAATGTATTTTAAAAAAGGTTTTTCAGTGGGATCAGATTTATGTTGTCAGAAAAATTTATTCAGCTGACAAGTGCAGATGCCCAGCACATCGTATATTCTAAGATTTACAAAGCTGTTTCTTCCTGGCTGTCAGTTGGATGTGGTTATATGAGGGTTATGTAGAGACCTGGGGAGTCAGTGTGGGAATCCTTTTGTGCAAAATCCTGCCTTAGATTTGGTATGATCCAATAAACCTCTGCCTCTACATGTCCATAGCAGCTTCTGGTAGGTCAAGAAGGGGCAGAGCACTGGAGTCAGAATCTGTGGTATGGATCTGAGAACAGAATTTTGCCTGAAGCATTTGAGATTTTCCTTCTATATTAAATGGGCCATTTTCTTCCCTGCCTTCCTTGTGTGTTGCTGCCAGCTTCAGTTCATCTGGGTGAAAGTTGGAGCTTGCTCCTTTGGTTTCCACAGATAAAAGGTACAGGATGAGAGTGATCATGCATTAGGTTTTGCTGAGTGTGCATGTTTCAACCACTGTTAAAGAGCTTGTGTTTTGTTTATTGTAGAAAATATGTATAGAAAGAGAAAAATATGCTTGAATAGAGATTATGTGTTGCATAGAGTAGCCAAATAATGAGTAAAAAATAACAATGCTGCTAGAATCTAGTTTAAAACTAATGGTCACCAAAGAGTTGAAATTCAACTCCTTTGCAAATTAAAAGCCTTGAAAATATTTAAAAAAGCCAACACCCACTTGTTTTTACAGTTCTAAGATCTTTTGTTAACTTGTTTCATCAGTCTTCATACCTTTTGATGGAGCCCTATCCAGTTACACTCAATTTGTTCAAAGAAATATAATTCATTGAATGGAATCTCTTCTCCCAAGGTGGAGTGATGTAGCTAAAGCCAATGAAGGTTTTTAGCTGCTTTATTAGTCTGATTTGGACAATAATTTGGTATAGGGGGTGTCAGGAAGTATTTGACATATCTGTGCTGACTTTGAGGTAATCCATCAATTTTCTCAAACAAAGAGCTGGAAATTTTGGGTTTTTTTGATCAAAAGGTCTAAAGTACGCTGATTTTTTCACCCTCCTTTTATATCCTTTCTGAATAATTCTACTTATCCAATCAGCTTAAAATTTGCACTACAGTTAAATAGCAATGCATGATTATACCTGATGATACACTTCTTTTTTTTTTTTTTTTTAAAAGAAAAAGGATCTAATAACAGGATTCTGTATTGATTGTGTTGCTAATTCTGCCTGTAGCCCAGACTGGCAGAAGGCAGGTAGCTGAATTGTATTTAAGGGTTTTATTGTGATGTGACTAAGATGGATGTGACATGGTCCTCTATTATTCGTTTGAGAGTGTGGACACTAATGAAGCCATTAGCTGAGCTAAGGCAAGTGAAGAAAATAGCGAAATTACCATTATTCTGAAGCCATTAAGTTGTAATCTGCCACTTTCTCTCCTTACTCAAAAAGGCATCTTCTTTTTAAGGCCTCCCTGACTGTCCTTTAAAGATTCATTAATTCATTAACTTTCCAAAGGAGATGGAGGAAACACAATTGAAATTTTAATCAGCTCAGCGTGTCATATTATTAACATTTTGAGTGTATCTGTATTCACTGTTGCACCACATCAGGTTAAGGTTAAATAAACTACATTACAGCAAATAATGTTCTGTTTCATACCGTAAAACATAAAATGTTGAAGGCAGGAATTGGTTTCATGGTTAAATTAAATTACGATACAGAGCTCATATTATAAATTCTGTTATTCAAATGTATGTTCTTTGGTGGAAATGCAATACTACCTCCATGTTATCAACATTATTTTCAAAATAATCACCCTTAGCCTATTCTATTTGAAAGGATATAGAAAGCACTACAAAATTTTTTTTTTATAAATATCTGCTTTTACTATATACTCACTTATAATCAGTGCTTTTATTTTAAATTCTATCGAGTGACTGACTGACTTTAATTCCTCTCTTCTAATGGGTCATTCAGACATTATATACAATTACAGCTGCAAAATTTTCTCTTTATTATTACTTTCATTAAGACTCGAGTACTGTTCTTAGCTATCTCAACTTTAATAAAAGAAAAAAAAAATTCCTTTTTTTTCCTTTTGCATCAGTTGCATTGGAGCATCCTGGAGCACAGTAAGCAGCTTTTGTTCTGTGCTGCTGGAACTGTTTGAGACACAGATCAAAATGGATGAGCCCTCTTTCTTAACAAGTAAAATAATTCTTTTTTCTGGGGAAAAAAGCCTTATAGTATAATATTGGGCTTTCTATCAGTGGTTTTATTAATATGCCTCAATTAAAAGAAGCCTGAGGTTGAAACACTTTCTGGAAGGTGCCTCCTTTAAGGGATTGCTTGAAATCCTTTGAAACTGTTCCAGGGATAGGGTTTAGGGCTTACACATGGACAAGGATAGAAAAGCTGTAGGAATAATGAGTACAGGGATGCTGACAGCCTGGATGTTGGAGGAAGATGAGGCAGGAAGATGAATGGAGGATAGTGGAGGCCTGAATGTGCTGGTGCTTCTGTGACCTTAAAGTTCATCTCCGGGTTCATCAGATTTCTTCTTCTTCTTCCAGTAATTTTATGTTCCAGAACACTTTTTATTTGCTTCTGGACAGTTTTGTCCTTGTGCTGTATCACAGAACTTTTTAAGCAGTGCTATAACAAAGGCTGCATAGCTTGATGGTAGTGTTTATGCTAGGCAGGCAAGCCTGGTATAAATCTGAGGTGGTTTTCTTTTTTTTTTTTCCTCTAGCTGTGATAGTGTCAGTTTGATATATCACCTTTCATGTTGTGTTTGTACTTGAGGTCAGGAAACTTCTGAGTTGTGCGTATCATCAGCCTTGTAAATACAAAGTAGCCTTTGGCACCTTACTGTGGTGCCTTGCAGTGGATTTGTCAAAACAAAACAAAATCCCCTCTTTTGTTTTCCCCCGGAGTCAATTAAGCTCAGGATGAAGCAGTTAGTGACACCGTGGATAGTAGCTGAAGCGTTACATGTTAACTTGCTTATCACAAGTCCTGGCATCCAGTTTTTTCCAGTATCACTGTCCGGCTTCACTGATCCATCCTGCTTTCTGCAGGGCTTGGGGAACTCCCTGAAACTTCTTTGCAGATTTTTGAGGTTCCA
The DNA here is from genome assembly GCF_036169615.1 of Heliangelus exortis. Classification (NCBI taxonomy): domain Eukaryota; kingdom Metazoa; phylum Chordata; class Aves; order Apodiformes; family Trochilidae; genus Heliangelus; species Heliangelus exortis. Next base: position 2,295,384 of record NC_092435.1, on the reverse strand, counting down.
AAAGGCACTCGCCTAAAAAAACTGATTCTGCTGTCTCAGTGCTAGAAGTCTCTCAGGGCAGGACCTTTCCCCTTTTGCCTGTGGGCAAACCCTGTGGTCAGGGAAGCAGAGCAGTTATTGTGCCTTGTGGTTACATCCTGCATCCCCTGCTGAAGGGACATGTGCCAGCTCCCCTGCCCTGTGCTGGCTGGTGGCTCTGGGGACACACCAGCTTTGCCACTTTTAGAAGCATCCTGCACATTTATCTAGGGATGCATCATCCACAAACAAGCCCTGGGAGTGTGCTAGGGAGGGTTCTCAGGCTTTAGAGAACTCAAATTATCTGTGCATGATGTGTATACACAGTTGCAAGTGCTGGTGTTGTTTCCATGCCATCTGATAATACATACATGCATTATGTGTACATGTATACATGGTATGGCATGTATATCATTATGTGTGTACAGTATACATGTATTTTCTCAAGAGGCTTCTTTGCAGCACCACACAGGATGATGTAGTTCCAGCTGGTTTCTCCATACACTTGGAAAACAAGCTGGTGAGCTGGGGTTTCTCTAGGTTCAGAGCAGTAGTTTAACTGATTTTCTGTCTCTTGGGTTTCAAAATGTCCCCTCCTATAGTTAAGTACATATAACTTTATGATATGAAATAATCTAAATGGACCTAAATATCTAAATAGTCTGAACAGAGCGTTTGCTATTGTGCAGGAAAAGTTTCTTTTGACTCCCTTCTCAGGTCAGCTCATTCATTTTGGTGCAGCTGCAATGGCACAGCAAATGCAGCTCAGGTGTTCCCATATCAGTGCTGGATGTCAGATACAAGCTTTTGAAAGTGGCTTCCATGGATAGGATTAGATTTTAGACATGTTCTGAATAGGAAAAGGAATTCAAGATCCAAGGGAGAAAAATAACTGCTTGCTTCAGATGCAGCAGAATCTCACTTCTGTGTTGCTGCTGCTGAGATGAGTAGCTGGTCATTACACATCAGTAGATTAAGAACCTACTGTTGTTTTGGGATGGGGTTTCCAGACCTGTCTTCTGACAATTAAGGTTTTTAACCCAGTCACATCTGCTGTGATGTTCTTTGCTTGAACAGAGCTTTCCTCCCATCTCCTTTCACTGTCTGGAGATTAGCAAAATATATTTGAGTACTGTAGAAGATCCAGACATCCTGGCCAACAACCAAAATATGCTCTATATTTAATACTGCCTCAAATTTCTCATAAATGGGCTGTCATTATTCTAGTCACAAATAACATAGGGAGGCTTTGAGATAGACTTTGTCGTATGGTTATGAGTTCTTTTGTGAATAAAGCCAATCCTCAGGAGTGAGCATGAGTAATAGGTGATTCTGAAAAATGAGGAATAGGACCGTGTTTTGAAGCTGGGGAAAAAAAAAAACCACATGTAATTTATTTATTTACTTCCATTAGTCTGTACTTCTCCGTGCACTGAAAAAATCCAGAACATAAGAACTTATTGCAGATCTGCAAAGTCCTCTACAGTGAGGACTGCTCTTAGTTATTGCTCTCAGCAGCAATAAATGTAATAAACACAAACCTCTCATGGCAGCCTCATACATCCCTCAGTCTGTGACTTCCCCAGTGCCCAAAAACCAGATGAACTTTGCAGCCAGCCTGAAAGGGGTGATCAGCAAACTCTGGGTCTTCAGACTTGAGGCAAAGATCAGTGTCCCATGTTCTTCATGGAAAGTACTCTGTCATCTGTATTTTCAGGGAGCTTTGTTGAAATTTTTGCCATTTTCCATATCAGAAAGATTTTTTTAGTAGGCAAAATCCAAGCTAGCAGGACTGTTTGGAGCTCTAAAAAAGCTTGCATCAGAATTAAATCAGCCACCTCTACAGACTTTGGAATAGCAGTGGCATGTGTGAAGTGGGAATTGGCTGAGGGAGCTGGGTCTCTTTAGTTTGGAGAAAAGGAGACTGAGGGGTGACCTCATCAATGTTTTCAAATATGTAAGGGGTGAGTGTCAGGGAGATGGAGTTAGGCTTTTCTCAGTGGTGACCAGTGATAGGACAAGGGGTAATGGGTGTAAATTGGAGCATAGGAGGTTCAAGTTGAATATCAGAAAAAATTTTTTTACTGTAAGGGTGACAGAGCCCTGGAACAGGCTGCCCAGGGGGGTTGTGGAGTCTCCTTCACTGGAGACATTCAAAACCCACCTGGACACGTTCCTAGGGGATGTACTCTAGGGGGCCCTGCTCTGGCAGGGGGGGTTGGACTAGATGATCTTTCCAGGTCCCTTCCAACCCCTAGGATTCTAGGATTCTATGATTCTATGATTACAGAAATGGGTAGCCCCAGGAGTGTACACAAGTACCTTATATCAAGGTGAAACACACAAAGTGTGGCTGAATCTGGAAAAAATAAAAATTAAAAACTCAGTTATGTCTTTCCTGAGTCTCTCCTATGAAAACTCAGACCTGTCTTGGTGGCCCCACCATTCCTAAGTTTGACATCCCTTGGTAAAAGAGAGGTTTGGGGGTTTTAATGTCTCCTCCTGGCTTCAGGCATGTGTAGGGAGGGATCTCAGTGTTGTGGAGTCTCTCACCTGAGTGTTTGAACTTAGGAAATGCAATCTCTGGGAGATTGGTCTGAGATGGAAATATATGTGAATAAACAATGCTTATGATTCAATTCTCCCTCTCCTGGTCAGATCAGGTCCTTCTCACAGCCTTCAAATACAGAGAGATTAGGTGCTTCTCTTCGTTTGCTGTAACCTGCATCTTTAGGATGTTCCTGGTACACCCAGGATTTAGTGGGGAAGTTACTGATAGTTCTTGAAATACATATATTGACTTCTTGCCAGACTGCAAGTGGACAGATTGGAGATCTGAGCTGAACTGCAACATTCTTTTGAATTGTATTAACCTTACTTATACACCCCTGCCTTAAATGTTTCTAATTTGTCTCTGTTCAGGTGTAAAAGTATTACTGAAATGTAGCTCTCTTTGTCATCCTCCAGACACTCCTCTTGACTCCAGTGTAAGCCCAGTTGTTTTTAAAAGATGCTGCAGTGTCATTGACTTTGATAGCATTGCTCTAAATGAGGAGAGTAGGACTTGTACCTCTCTCTTATAAATCCTACTGTTTGGTAAGAAAAGTCCTGAGAATTTTGTTGAGTGATAGTGAAGTCTCCCCAGAAGGCAAAAAAGCCAAACACCAACTTTAAAAAAATTGCACAAATCTGCAGGATTAAGCATTCCAAAATCAATTCTTAATTATTGTTTCATTGATTTCAGATACATATTAAAAAAAAAAAAAAAAAAAAAAAGGAAAATTATCAGGGATTTTTTTACAGGGGGCTTAGCAGCCATTTTCTGTCAAAGTGGATAATAAAGCAATACCAAAATTCTGCCAGGGACAAATCCACTGTACACCTAAATGCCTTTTGTTCAGTTTTATCACAGAGGAGCAGAAATTTTACTTTATTAGTTTTTCTGGTTTATTTCACACGTTTTCTGTTGTATACATAATTTTGGAGTGCTACTAGCACTTATTTTCATTCATGAGAATGAGAAAATGGTGTTTAAGCTCCTGTTAAATACTAAAGCAATAAGTTTAATTGCTTATTATGTATTTCTAAGTAGTTAGTGTCCTCTAAGAATCGGCTAAAGATTTTCTTCACACAGATCTTGACTCAAAGATTGTCCTTTAGCTAGAAAATATTGATTTGCTTTTGTTTGGCCCCTGTGGAGACCACCTTATCTCTGAGACAGGGTTTTGTTACAATGAGAGTTGACAGAATTCAGATTTTGCCAGGTGAATTCTGTCACAGGCAGTAAAATGTTAAACAATCACAGTAATAAAATATGATATTAATCTTCATTTTGTTTAAAAAAAATAATCAAAGACATTTTTTAAATGATTCAGAGATTCTGGGGCGTTGAGGCTTATTGAAGTCATTCATGCTAATTGTCTCATCTGCTTAGGATGTAATTTGTCTTCTATGAATATCAATTCCTACATTAATTTAATAAAAATAATTAATAGCCAAACAATTAATAATGAGAGAGAGATTCCAAATTGAAAAGAACTTTAAAAGATGTTTAAATATATTCATCATTACTAAGACAGAAAATAAATATTTCATTACATTTGAAATTATGTTATCAGAAAAATGATATGAACAACTCATGCAAAATTACATATTTTTGTTATGCAGGTCAAGATTATTATTTTCTTAGCAGGTCAGGGATCAGACTCGTGTGCCATGCTTGAGTCATTGTGAAAGCTTAGTAGAAGGGTCCTGGGCACAGTTGGGCAGCCAAGATTATTTAAGTGAAGTGCAGTGGCTGCCTGGCTGATGTAAGCAGGGAGATAGGTGCCTTTGAAGAGTGATTCAGCAGCTCTGGGTGCTGACTAATCACTGGATTTAGCCACTAGCAAATGCAAGATCCCCAGTGATGTCTGAGCTCCTGCCTTTTAGGGCTGGCACAAAGCTCTGACTCAGGGTTGTATCTTCCCACTAATGATCTGGTCCCTACAGCCCTCTTCTGATGCTGGATAGCTGAGCTTATCTTGTTTGCTTAAAACTAGCAACCCCCTCACCAAAATGTACTTAATAGTACTTCGGGGCTTTTCTGTTAGAACCTGGAGGTAGCATTGTGTCAGGGCACCTTGAGGGAGCTGAGGCTTCTGCCCTCGCCTGGGAGAGGATATCCTGGAGAAAATGACCTCTGTGCACCTGGCTGAAGATGAGCTACAACACAACTGAAAATGCCCCAGTCACAACACCTGAAGTAAGTCTGATCCTATAGCCTGGGGGCCTGGGATTCACCTGAGGGGGTTGGCTGGGTGTTTGGTCTGAAGTGTTAAAAGGTTTTCTATCAGGTAGGAATTGGAGAACATAACCAGGATCACTACTTCTTTAGTCTTGGCTGACAGATGCCAGCTGCTGTTGTAACAGGGGAGTGTACTCATTGCTTGTAAGGTTCAGCAGGAATGATGGTACCATGACTTCCACACCATCATGGGTTGCTTTGCATCTGAAGCACCGGTTGCTTCCCAGTGTCATTTGCTGCTTTTGGTTTGATCTTTCCCTCTGCTGAGGGAAGGATGTTAAATAGGTGAAGGTGGATTATGCAGATGTGGAGGCAGTACCTGAGAACCTGTCTTTGGCTCCCCAAACCTGCTGTGTCCATCTGTGCTCTCAGGAATACTTGTGACATGGTGATGTGGAAGGTTAGTGGTGGGATATGACCTGCCACACGATTTAGCTGCTTTGTCTCTTGGTGCTGATGTCTTCCTTGGGTCAACAAGGAACAGTACACCCTTGGTCACCTCTTTTCTGAATATTTTAGGACACTTGCCTCAAATATTCTTCCCCATCAGCGTTCTGTCTCTCACCATACTTCAGAGAATTACCCCACCAAGCAAATTGGTGGTCTCCATGGGCTTGTTCTGGGGATGTTATTTATTTTCCTTATTCCATGTGTGCCTACAGGCTATAACAGAGCTGGCATAGTTTGGCCATTCCAGTTCTATAGGAATAGTCTGATGTGCTGACACAGTGGACATGGTAATGCTGTTACCTTTTATATGTGGATATCTGAGCCAGGGGTAGTTCAGAAAGCTTGAAAGGACAAAGAGGGTAATGAACCTTGGATATTTTTTTTTTTTTAGGCATCTGTAAAATATCCTCAGCCAAGACACTGCCAATTGGAGGTGCATTTCTTCATTCACTTTCAATCTGACACAGACACAGCCTGCCAGGACAGATGCTTTTCTGCCATCCCGTCTCACCCCAGCACTGCATTTGTTCTCTCTGCCTGGTGCTGGTAGTGGCTCTTAGGATTTCATGTTGTGAATCAGATGAAGCAAGTGATCCTGCTGAAAGCATTCTCACTTTATTTTTTTTTTTCTTTGGTGGCAGGGGGGAAGGGTGGGGTAGGAATGGGAGGGAGGGAAATTACTTTTCAGCCAGATTAATTTCCTGGCCTGTCTGTGCAGTCACATGAATGCCATGGCCAACACAAGGAAGAGAGCAAAATTACTGCTAAATTAAAATGTTCGTGGACTGCCATCCTTAGATAGAAAAGAATAAGTGTGATTACTTTGTCAATATTACTTTGTGCTAGGTTTTGACACACGATAGGCTAGGACCATATGTCTGTAATCATTATTCACTCTTGAAATGTAGAGCAATCATCAGGCATGTTTTGTGGCTTCTCTGAATATGGATTTGTATGTATGTATACTGTGGTATTCCTCGCTAGATGGAATACATTTATTGGTGGAAAAACATGACTTGACTTTGCACCACAATAGCCTTAGCATGAATGATTATGCTGCCTCAGTTTGATGCTGTTAGTGTCTTTTAATAATAATATATTGTTCTGAAGATGTTTTACCTGTTTCTCACTGCTGTAAGTCTGCTGTTTGCAAAGGGTGAAGATGCTTAATAACTCAGTGGTCTGTGCTGGCCCAGTGGCCATGGCTTCTAATCCTGCCATTGATTTTTTTACTGTGTATTTTTTCAGTTTCTGTATATGAATTTACCCATCACTAGGCTGAAGAGTCTAGTTTTACAGTTTTACAAAGGAATTTACATTAATGTAGCATAGCCATTTCATGTTAATGGTGCTACAATAGAAATCCTGTTACAGAATTCCAATTGGTCTTCAATGACCTGCATATTGAAAGAAAAAAAAATGACTAATTCTGGTATATATATTTTAATTCTGTAAACATAATCATAGTAGCTTGGTCATAAAGTGCCTGAAGCAGACAATTGCTTAAAATATTGCTTATGGTGAAGTAAAGTGTATATATTCTGGATAAATGTATACCCATTATAAATTACCAGCTTCAGGTAGATATTCCCATATTTTCTTAGTTTCTCGAGGTGCTATGACTTCAATGGATGTGGGAGGCAGGAGGGGAAATGTATTTCAAAGTATTAATTCAAAAAGTACTTAACTTGGTGAGTGGAGATCGTGTTTTCTATGCAAGGCTTTGCTACTTTCCTTTTTTAAGCCCTTTACACAGAATTCACTCAGTTTACATATATCTTTTTGCATATATACCAATAATGCTTTAATTTATGGGTGTTTGCTGTTGGGCTTTGTTTAAATGAGTTCCATCCAAAAGGAATCGGAGCCTTCTATTCTTGCAGAAATGAATAAACCACATGAGGTGAATTTTCATACAACCCATTTCAAACCTGGAGTTTTCAGGGTATAATTTAGATATTGCATTGGTGGTTTATGACCATATAAAGTGTAGGTGTGTAGGTAGGAGGTTAGATAGATGTACTCATAAATGGCTAGAAGCAAGGAGGCTGAGTATGGTCTCCAGCAGGGCGTATTTCAGCTCACAGTTTCCCATCTCTATCCTAAGGCATTAGATGTTACTAATTCTCTAAAAGCCAAAAGATTTGTTTTACAGAAGAAAATTCTGATTTGATTAAGATACCGCTTCAAGATCTAATGTTCCTTTAGCAAATCATGCCACGACTGGAAATGCACATGATTGGAAATAAACTGCATGTTATCTGAGAGAGAAAATGCCTCCTGATTTGGAATGATCCTAGAGAAGCAGTGTTTAGTGGAATGACTGTACACTTAGATTAATTGTAGTGCTGCTTGCAGGCGCCACTATAAACTTACTGGTGTGTCAGCACTTCTGCTGTTAACCCTGTGTTGCAAAAGTTTATCATTTGCCTCTTAAAAAGGAAGAAATCCTCTGTCTTCAATTCAGGCTTTGTGCTGCATGCAAAAAAAAACCAAAAAAACCCCAAAAAAACTTTCACTTCAGGCCTCTGGATAGCTGGAGAAATATTTGTATCTGTTTAATATTATGCTTTCTGCTCTGGCCATTTCGATGCAAAATTCAGCTGCAGCCCAGGCTGTGGTGTGGTCCCTTCAGATAGAAATAAAGGGCTGAGATATTTGGCCTTGATAATTGGAAGGTGCTAAGTATGAAGCCACCATTTTCCAATACATGGGTTAAGTTTGGCTTAATAGGTATTTATATGGTTAGTTGCAAGGAGTCCAAAGAATTGTTGAACACTGAAATAAGCCTTGAAAATGGCTTAAAAGGTTCTTTACACAAAAAACTTGGAAATACTCTAAAGAAGCTATTCTAATTAGTCATGTAAAGACTAGAGTTGTTTTTTTAACCATTCAGAATATACCATAGTCATAGAAGAGACAGTGACATTAAATAACTTCTTGACTAAGTCACCAGAATACTCTTTGTCCTCAATTTGCTGTTGCTGAGACAATCATAATAAATACTGAAAAAAAACCCAACTTGCTTGTACCTAGAACATCTCAACTTGAAAATGAGGAATCTGCTGCACATTTTTCTCAAAGTTTGTAGTCTCTTTTCCTCTCTTCTTTCTAATTTCCACTCTTTCTATTTGTATTTTGTGAGGTTATTTCTGAGCAGTGCTGGCAAGTGGCTCTTACCAAGAAGAAACGATGCCATAAATCAGGACCAAAATCAATGATAGTGTGGGGCTGTAGTAGTGAGATGTGGTTATGTGGGCCTGAGTATTTTACCTGCCTCTGAAGCCAAGAGTGAGGCCCTGGGTGCTGTTCCAACCCTTGGCTTCTAATTTACTGGCAAATATATATATACAGCTTGTCCATCTCTGCCTTAAAGATACCAATGTTAACTCCTGTTTTAATATGCCTTTCCTCATAATGCCAAGAGCAAAAAGCAAGTAGGCATTGATATTCAAGGTGAATTGCATAGGAATACAGAAAACATTTAATCCCTCCACCTTAATACGGGGAGGTTTAGGACTGGCAGGAATATCTGAGGTGCCTGGCAGCATGTTGGTTCCCTTCTTTTTCTTTCAAGCCTATGTTCTCCATAGGTGCAAAGAATTCAAAGGATACTGATAATAAAAGATCTGTTCTTCAGTTAAAGGAAGGTTTCTTTGCTGACAGCACCAGGGTCCTGACCATCCTGACTGGCCATTTTTGGCTGTAGTTACTGCTCTTCTCTGTGATAGGTGGCAGTATAAACAAGGAATGATTTGTACCCCTGGAAAAAGGCCACATGTGTAATGCCAAATATAAAATGAGAGGGCTGATATGAGTGCCTCCTGGACATGTCTTTCATTATCCTTTACTCTTCTCTTTCCTAATAGAATTTGGAGGAACCAAACACATGCTGTATGCAGGGTTTTATGAGAGTGCTTTGCCTCGGGCCCTTAACTCCTTTAGCTGGTCATTACCTGACCAGTAAAGACCTCTAAACGGGTCATTAATGCTTAAGTAATAAACTGTTTCACAAGACTGTCTAGTACAGAACCTCTTCTATCATTTTTACAGTTACTGTTTTATAGATAAATCAATGACCAACAACTGGATATTTTTGTTTTCCTACATAATCTTATAATAGCAGCCAGAGCAAATAGACATTGAGTTCAGTTCAGGAGAGCTGGAGATGGCCACAGATCAGTGGGAGTGACATGTAGGATAAGCCAGCAATAAGGTAAAGAATGAAGGCACATCCTGATGTAAGCAAAATAAAAAGTATCTGCTCGTAAAAGTGTGGGGGGTTTTTTAATTTCCCATGTTAGGAGTTGTACAGTTTCATTAAGGTGGCTTTTCTTCCCCTACTTGTCCATATAATGGACAAGTAGACATCAGAAATAGTCTTATGTTGAAAGAGAGAGATTTCTGAACTAATGATTAAGTTAAATCTTGCAGTCTCCTGTACCATGCATCTCTTGACCTGGAGTTTGGTGTGCAGTGAATGCTTTTTACATTTGCCATTAGAAGTTTGTTGTGGCACACATTTTTCTCCTGGTTCTCAACATGAAATTTGCAAGCCCTCCCCTTTGACCAGCATCTCCCTTAAAATAGTTTTCTGTGCATGAAGATGTGCAGAGCTCTTTCTCCCTGGAGATACAGAAATAGAAAATGTATAGTAGGTACCAAACAATTTTTGGCACATCACCAGTCATTTGATATTTCCACCTTTGTTAATATCATGTAAGTATCATTAGTATCATTAGCAGCATTCCATCCATTTAATTTGTCACAATGCTTGAATGTTCCAAAGTGGAATGAAATTTGATGCTGAAAATTGTTTGTGGGCACACGTAGTTTTTTTTTGTGGTAAAATGGAGCAAATCCTCTGCAGATTTATGGCTTCTAGTTGATTAGTGCCCACAGAGAAACATTTAATAATTATTTTTTTAAGAAATTGAAAATACATTAGTTGGGAGACAAATTATCTCTGACAATGTAATACAATTAATATTGTACAGCTGTTTCTCTGATGGAGCTAACTGGTCTGAAAACCTGTAACAGCATGTTTCTCTGTTCAGTTCTTCTACACTGAAATAGAAGTTTTGCAATTGGAGCTGCCATCTTGAATCTAACATGGAAAAATATTTTAATATATGAGAAGCTGCTTATTGAAAGAAACAATACAATAACTGGTTTTTTCTTTTCCTTCTCTTTTTGGGAAAAAAACGTATTTCTAAATAAAAGCCTTAACCAGACCCACCAAAGGCTTTGAGGTGGCTTCAGTCCTCCATATTAATGTTCTAGATCCTCAGAGATGTTAAAATGTTGATGTTGAAACTCATAACATCAGATCCAGTGGTACAAGAATTGTGTGCTGGTTACAGTTCTGTAGGGATGGATCTGACAAAATGCTTTGTTCAGTTTCCATCTCTCATAATATCCTAAGCACCTGCATAAGGATTTTAATTCAGTACAAGTTAAAATGTGCCAAAGCTACCACGGAACTAGAAAACCACGACCACTTCACAGATTGCAACTCTGCAATTATCCCCTTGTCATCTTTGCTGATAAGCAGGGAGTGCAGGTGCAGTAGCAGCAGTAGCAAAAGCAGTGTTTGTACTGAATGCTTCCATCACCTCTCTGGACAGAAGTTGTCCTGTGTGTGGCACTTTCTGTCTTAGAGCAACATCAGGAATCAATTTGGCCCCATCTGCATAGCCTAATATCATCAATCCCTATTCTCTCACTACCTAGACTAAGTGATTGGTGTGTGCATGAATATTTAACTCTCCAAGTAAATGTGTGAGTAAATATGTGTTGACTGCGAAACAAACTTATTTATGTGCTCAGAAAATGAGTGCCTGTTATTGTTTTTATATAAAAAAAGCATTGTATTGCATCATCGTTGTGTAAATAATGATTATTGCTCCCTTTTTCTCTGGTGGAACAGCAGATTCCATATAATATCTTTGTATTATTGCTTTCACTTCTAGCTGGTGTAGTCACTGTTAGTCTATTTGTTGTAAAGATTTTCTATCCTAATTTTTTAAAGTCAAACCTCTATTGGAGAAATTTTTCATGGCTCAACAGTTCTTAGGCTTTTTTATATGACTGAGTGCAAGTATATTTGCCTAGTGATTACAACAAGGCAGATACAATATTTACAAGCCATAGCAATTCCTGTGCAAATGCTGTCTCCAGAGAAAGGCACAATAGCAAAGCAAGCAAACATCACAGTTATCTAAATAATAAGAAGTTGCAGACATTTGGATGGGTGAGTCACAATGTGGATGGGAACCCTGGAGTTTGGGAGTAATTTATGGGGATGCTGAGGAGATGGATTTCACTTAAATACAGTAACTGCTGAAATATTTCTACGTTTAAAAGTCAACTAGTGGTTAAGTAAATATCCTCTTGACCCCTTTTAACTCTTGTGATCTGCCGTTGTTTTAAAGTATTTACTTTGAAATGCTTGAGTCATAAAATGACCCAGGAGAGATGGCTTGACAACAGATAGTTAATGCATAGGATTGAGTTCTTTAAAATTTAAACCCCGTGGTCAAATTAGATTTTTATCTAATCTATTGTTCTTTAATTGGATTAATGAGGTTATAAATGGAGGGCTGCGGAGTCTAAAAAACCCCAAACCAAACAATAAAAAAAAAAAAAAAACAAAAAAAACGCAAATTTGTTTCATACAGCACTGCAAAAAGCATTAGGGGAAAAAATTTAGAGAAGAACAGAGATTCCTTCTTGTTTCTATAGAAACCAATAGTGATCAGGAGGGGAGAGGATTTCTTTCAAGTGCACATTTTAGTGAGGCTGGCTCAGCAGCTCAGCGCGCTGGACGCCTGTGTAAAAAAAAAAAACAAAAAAAAACCCTCTAGTGGATTGGGATGCAGTGTTCCTCCCCCTGTGCTACCAGCTGGAATGAGGATAACACATCACTCGGAGTTTCTGGTTGGTACTGCTGTGGGCGTAGGGAGCTCTTTGCACTGCCACATCCCCCAGGGAGTGCAGCCTGGCAGGAGGGCTCCCTGCAGCTGAGCATCACTGAGGTGGCAAACCAGCCACAAGGGGAACTTGCAGACCTTGGATGTTTAAAAAGGGGGAGAGGCAAAAAGGGAGATGTTAAAAGGGAGATGTTAAAAAGGGGGAAAGGACAAAAGAAGGAGAAAAATACTGAAGGAGAAGTGTGGTGTCCTGTGTCAAAATGAACTACGCTAATTGCTTTGAAGCAATAATCTCCTTTGGTTTTCTCATGACAGAGTCATGGCCACTGAAATACTGTGTGTCAAAATGATTACAGCCAGGACTCGGTGATTTGGCTTTTTGAATCGTGATGATCTTCCTAGGAAGCTACATAATGCATAATCCCCTCTGCAACAGAATTATACTCTTAATTATATTCTATTTTCCTGGGATCGTCGAAGTGTTGCTCTACAGAGCAGATCAGTGAAACATTTGAACATAAAATTCTGAAGCAAATCTAAGTCTTAATCAGTGCTGTAACTTTAAAATAATTGCTGGATTCATCTAAATGAAGTTCAGGTCAAATGCAGTGTCAAAAATAAGGCAGTTTCAACCTCACAGGTCCAAGAATTGACTGAGGAATATCTAGTAACTGGCAAAGACACCTCTGTTTGACATTTACTTTTGCATGTAAATAATAGTGCACTGTACATTGGCATCTGAATGTATTAGCTGGTGGTAATCCAAACCCTGGTATGAATTCAGATGGTTTCCCTTTCTGTTTATAATACAGAGTCTTGATAACAAGAGAACATTTACTGCAGTCTTGCACTGCAGTTGTCAGGGCAGAATGAATCATTTTGAATCATAAACCTCCTCAGATCTCAAAAATATCAAGAAAAACATAAAACATACGGGAAAAGGATTGTAAAATACAAAATAAAAAAGGTTCTTAACATATTTAGAGGCCTATGGGCTGTAAACACTGTAGATTATCATTAATGAAACTCTCTGCCAAGTACACAAACCACAGTTCAGTAGCAGCTGTTAAGCAAGCATTGTTCAAAGCTGGATAATCCCTTGAACATTATACATCATGGCTCTGTACCTCTTCCTATTGGTAATCAGATAATTGCCTTGCATTTTCTGTTACACATTTTTCTTTTGTAATTCAGTTTCATTCCTTTTTATGTCAAAAGGCTTTATCTTACAATAATTATTTTAGGCAAAAATCCCGCAGAGGTCAACGGGCAGGGCTGTGGTCTCCTTTATTTTCTGGAAATTTGGTGTAATACAGCTCAGCCCTGTGGTGTTGCTTTGGCTTTACAATGGGAAAACAGAGAAGAATGCCACTCTACAAACAAGGTGCTTGAAATGTATTGTAACTTGGTTGTATTTTTTTCCTATAACAAAAATAATGTGTCTTTTGAATAATTTAGGAATTAATTAAAAATAATTTCTGTCGCAGTTTTTTAGTTTAAAAATAAGTTTGCTGTTATATGTTGGGAGGAGGAGAAGAAGATGGAAGACTTTTTGATTCCATTTGTCTAGGAGTTCAGACCTCATAGGAAGGCTTCCCAGGACATGATAGGCAAGTATCTTGCAAAAAGAAATTTAGAAGTGATGGGATCTGGTTTTTTGCCATCATTAAAATATCCTTAAGTCATAACAACTCAGAAATAGTGAGCCATAGCCCTGGCAATTGTGAGTTCCCTTGAGCTCCATTGACTATTAGGGTTGAACTGACAGAGTAGCTTATCTTGCACTTCTGGAATTTCTCATAACCCTACAACAAAGCACTATTGATTTTTCTCAGCCAGGCAGGAGGGACTGAAGAAGGTCATATGTAAATGTGCTAAGAGCTAGACCAAATACTACTGAGTCTAGAACCCCACCTATGCTAAATAAATTTATTTTATAACCTCTGAATAATGCATCTTCTGTTTCCTCTCAATTAGCACATCGTGTCTCTCCATTGGGGTTTTTAACCTAACAATTCTTACTGACACCACTGCATCTTTTTTTGATGGGTGCTGGCTTCACAAGCTGTTGGCATCAACTTTTTTCGTCCAAAATCTGGTTCCAATCCCCCAAATCAAAGCAGATGGAGACATAATTCAGAGAGCAGAAACCGATTCATCCTCAAACCTGCAGGGCTGCAGGAACTGTTTTTGTCTAGTACTTAAAATTATTTCACATCACATAGCATAAGCAGAAGAGAGATGGTGTCACAGCCCCCCATGAGCAAGGCATAATGGATTTTTTTTTAGCTAACATATCCTATACACATGCAAGAAGAAAAAAATCTGTTCTTTTGAAATAAAAAAAAGGCAACATTTTGTTTTCAAGAGGATCTAATACTTTCCGTTCATTGCAGAAAGACAAAAAAATGCATTTCCCCCCCATTTTCCCAAAAATAAATTACCAATGAAACAGGAGCTGTCTTAAGGCAAGGTTTCAGGAGGCAGATTAGATAGCAAAACCATTTCCATGTTCTACTGAGAAGCAGTTTTCAGTGAAGGCAGGAATTTAGTAGCATTTCTAGGGGAAAAGGTCTTGCAGCAAAACTGCAAATTGGGCAGCACTGTGCATAGAGCAGCTATCACACTGATCCTCCCAGCAAAGAAATACCAATTAAAAAGGAATCTGTAACCAACAAGGTACAGATACACTCATCTCAGTTGTTGTGAAAGAAAGACATGCATGAAACATTTTTATTACTGTGAAGTGCAACAAAAAGGTTTGGATATAAAGGGTTGCTCTGTTGCTTTGTTTTAAGAAGCCCCACTCTGTTTTGAGTATCTTCTGACAAATTTCTTTTAGCATATGCATTAATTTCCAGGGTATTCTAGTATGAAGAGCTTTGCAAGTAGTCTAACTTTGGAATGAATTTACTGACATTAGGATGTTGTATATTTCCAACAAAGTACTTTGATCTCTGTAAAAATATCGTGACAGCAGCAGTTTCTGTACCCTGTTCTGTTTGGGTACAGCCATTTAGGGCTTCTTGGAGTGATTGTGAACTTCAGTGGAAAGATTTCCTTGCCCTTCCTTTAGAGTTGTCTAAAAGTCTTGCATTGTTTTGGCGATCGTGTTCTGGTTTGGATTTGACTTCCTTTTTCATACAGAGTTCATCAGAATGTGCCAAACTGTCTTGGCAACAGGAAGGCTACCTCTGCCACCCAGGAAGGCTAAAATTTAGTCTCTGATTAACTTCCCATTTATAGAGGGTTTAGTGTGCTGATGGTATTTAGCACCTGAGGGAGCTTGCAGGAAACTGTTGGGTACAGGACATCAGCTCCAGTACTAGTGCAGATGAGCATTAATTTCTGTTTCAGAAAACAGAAGAGAAAAACAGAAATCAGAAAACAGAAATCTCTATTTTTACTAGAGATAAAGTTGGGCAATTGTAAAGGTTGCTCTGTGGTCTGATGCAGTCATTTTAACTTACAAGAACACATTATTCATAGATGGTCTCTAAAGTTCAGATAGATGGAAAATTTTGAAGAAAGTTAATCTTTGGGTATTGGGCATGAATGTGAAAATAAACCACTTTGCTTCCATGCTCTTGTAATTATTGGCTTTTTGCCTTTCATATAAGTGCAAAGAGAAGAAGAGGTATAGAAAAGAGGGAAGGGAGATACCTGTATAGATGCAGATCCCATAATTAATCCTGTTGTAGTTCTCAGAGAAGTTGGAAAGCAGCTGAACTAGGGTCTGGACAGTGGTTTACACCCTCCTTCCCCTCTTCTCTTTACCTCACCATGTTCTGGGAGAAAACATTGTTTCTGAGAAGTCTAAAACACAGCTCACCTGGCTGCCAGACAGAGTCTGAGATTTATATTTAAAAAAAAAAACAACCCAAACCCCCAGCTGTTCCCAGTTCCCCTGAAGTGGAATCCAGGAATGCCTTCAGTGTTTGGCTCCAGATGATGGAAGGCTCACAGCTTCCACTAGAACCATTAATGATTTGGGCAGTCTGTTTTGGGGTGAAATGTAATGATTTAAAATCTTCATCTTCTTTGCAGGGATAAAACCACCATTCTTGTCATTGGACAAATACAGGGGTGTGAATATGGAATTCTTATTAAAGGATTATTCAAATGGGATAAACAAAATGCTCTGACTTCCCCACAGGAGAAAATTTGCCAGAGCAAATAGCTGTCATTGAATCAAGAAGAACATACACTTTGGAAATAAAAGTGGAGAAGATCCACAGGAAAGTTAAGATACTGTTGTAGAAAGGTGCAGTTATTAAAAAACCCAAATACAGCCTTCCCTCCAAAAAACCCCAACAAAATATTTATGGAAAAAAAATCTAAAAGGAAATAGGAGAGGGAAAGCAAGTGCTTTCCTACTAATTTGCCCCCTTCATTCTGTGTTTAATTTACTAAAGCAGTCATAAACCTTGCTAAACAGTCAAAAAATTAAATGTCGCTGTATAATTTATGGTGGTAACAGGATACATGAGAGTGCACTTTAATTAGCAAATTGCATGTTTATTTTATTTGCTTAGCATATAATTTAGATTGGATAAGTGTGCTTTCACTGGCTATGGCACCTTGGTATCCTCATTTGGTATAATTTTTAATCACATTGTTTTGGAATTTTATTGCAACATTACACAGTTGATATAACAGTGCACAATTAAGTATGCTCAGTTCATACCTTGCTCTTGAGAAAATGACTTTTTATCTGTATTTGGATGGAGCACTTTGTATGGCAAGTGAGAACCTGGGAGTAATAAAGAGTGTGTACTGTGGGCTCTAGGGTTGCAATCTGAATAGTAAATAATAACAGTAGTGATGGTGCCCTGTTAGTGAAATGGGTTTGGGAGAAAAAAAACAATCCAAACCCTAAAAATCAATTTGAAATCAGTGTATAAAATAGCATATTACCCATATTATAACTATATCTTGATGTTCTGGCTAAATTGGATGAGGATTGTGCTAGGTGCTGCACAGAGTCAAAGGGGGAGAGATTTTCATCCAGCAAACACTGGGAGAGGGTGATGCAGGACATGGGATTTATCAGACAAAACTGCCATCTCAGTCCATGGTCCTGCTCCTGCATCACCACGACACAGGGACCTGTGTCAGGATGTGCCAGCTCCTAAAATGTGATGAGGAAGAGACAGAACACGGGGAGAGGCATGGGGGCTGCCCATGATTCTCAGACTTAAAACTGTTTCTGTGCTGTTGGTTAATCCCTGTGTCTGATCATGCTCAAGGAGTGTCAGTCTGGGATCTTTCTGTGGTGTTCTGCCCTCAATGGACTTTCAATCTGGAGCCCTGGTTTCCCTGGTTTTCACTTGGCTTGTTTATGTGGTGCCAGGACTAAAAAAAGCTGTATCCGTGCTTTGGGGAAATTCAGATTCACCTTCCCAAATGGATCTAAGTCCCCATTTTCAATAAAAGGTCAGCAGCATTTTTAGATATTCTGAGGATGTTACTAGAGAATGGAAGAGGATCTGGAAAGAAAAAATAAATAGGATTTTTTGTTTGTTGGGTTTTTTTATTTTTTTTTTTTTAACAAAATAAATATTACCTCAACGTATAGACATTAAAAGACACATTTTTGCATCTGAAATGGGGAAGGAATATGCAGCATTTATTGAGACCGAGAATATATCTCAGCAGTGACATTTTATATGGTGATTTGACTTAAAATTTCTGCAGAGAAGCTATCACTTTCTCTTACATTCTATAGCTTTTCTCCATAAGCTCTGCCTGAGCATTACACCTCTACCAATTTGTGATCCTGAGTGACTCTGTGTTGGTGAAATTGCTGCTGGGCCAGATGATGCTTTCAGTCACACAGGTATAAATCTGGGGTAACTCCATTCTCTTGCTGCCCCTGAGGAGAGGAATCTGGCCCACTTTTTTTTTTTTTTTTCTCTGCCTTTGAGTAATTGGCCCCGAAATGCTCCCGTGCTGTAGTGTGATTGTCACTGCTGGTTTGGTTGTGACAGGACGTTGGTGGTGGTAGGTACTGCTTGAGCACTGCCATTCCTTGCTTGGTTACAGTGTGTTTTGATAACATTATCTGTAAAGAATGTTCCTTGCACTGATTATGCTTATTAAAGCCTACAGAGATCAACAGATAGGGCGAGCAGCTGCTTAGTCACAGCTGATGTGAGAAATGTGATTTAATGTGAGTTTCACAATTGGAAACTGTATCCTCTAGGAAAAACACAGGCAATTAATCCTGAGTTCATGCGAGTTAGCTGACTTTGTTTAAAATGGGATTACATCAGAAAGATAAACAGGGACTAGAATTAAAATACCTTTTTGAAGATTGTTGAAATATAGGAGGGGGAAAAAAAAAAAAAAGGAGAGGGGAATATTTCTGTTCTGGGCTGGGTTTTGTTTGTTTGGTTGTTTTTTTTTTTATTTTGATTTTACTTACTGTGTTACTGGAGAGTTTAAATAATATTTATGGGACCTATCATGCAGATGTCGTAGTGCTGTAAGACAATATCTGATATTTAGAGCCAGCAATGCAGTTCTTTTAAATATCTGTATAGCTCTATAAAGGCAGACAGTGCTTCCCAGCATTCCTTATGGAAAGCAGGGAGAATGGCATGGACCTCTTGAATAATTAATATGGTTTTCAAAGTAGTAGTCATGGAAACCCAGGCAGTGTCACATATATGGATTTTAGGAATTAGGCATGTTTTGAATTGTACATTTAGCCAAAAAAGATCACTCTCTGTGTCCTAAAGACCAGAAGCATTTTCTCAGTGAGTCTCTTGTTTACATTGCCAAAACCATGTATGTTACATATTTTTAGAATTGAAGAATATTTGGATACCTAAAATTTTACATGGTAGCTATCTAAAGGGCTCGTATAGGCAGTAACTGCCCTAAGCCAGAGATGTCTTAATCTTGTTTTGCTTTCCTCTTTTTTCCTCAGCCCAGACCCCTGAAGATGTGTAAGGATGTAGGTTTTAAAATGTATAGCTGATTGCTATTCACTAAAAGGACCTCAGCTTTACCACCAAGTTGCTAGGCCCTTTCTATTAGTTCAGTTGTGTGGCTTTTTTATCTGTCTCAAAAAATGTCTCTTCAGGATCAATATCGTCATTACCTTGGGTGTGGATGTGGAAGAAGTCAACCAGGCAGCAGTGAAAAGCTATCATCCAGTCCTCAGTAATATTGTACGTGTAAAGAATAAAAATATGGGGAAGTTATTTATAGACCATAAACCCTCTGGTTTCATAAACCATCTTACACTATTATTTGTCTAAGTCTACGGAGTCTCTGCTGGGTTCACAGCTCACTCAAAAGCCTCTGTTCTTTATTTCTGACTGTTGGAATTGGGAAATTAATTAGAAATACACTTAGCAATTTATGGACATGAAAAAGCCATTTGGCCCAGTAAGCCTGCTTTATTTTACCTTTTTTCATACTCATTTTGTTGCTCTCTTTCAATCTATTCCACTAATAAAAATATCAATCTGTTTCATAACGTCGTTGAGACTTTGTGGCAATAATATTACTTGGCAGAATAATATGGCAT
Organism: Heliangelus exortis; assembly: GCF_036169615.1. Classification (NCBI taxonomy): domain Eukaryota; kingdom Metazoa; phylum Chordata; class Aves; order Apodiformes; family Trochilidae; genus Heliangelus; species Heliangelus exortis. Next base: position 2,275,658 of record NC_092435.1, on the reverse strand, counting down.
ATTCACTATTCTCTAAACAAAATTATTTTTCTTAACATTTTGTGATCCAGATTCTTTAATTAGAGGCACACTTGCAGCTTTCATTGAAGTCAATGAGAGTTTTAGAGCTGTCACTAATAGCAGATACTGGCTCTTTCTTTCAAAAAATGAAATTCTGTCTACAGTTTGGTTTTGGGTTGTTAAAAAAAATATTTAACTGGTAATGAATAGGTTCCCCCCCTCCCTCACATTGCTGTGCTGTATTTAAAATGTTCCTAATATGAAACGAAATATTTTTGTTCAGTCATTTCCAAGTTATCTCTTTTCTAGCAAGAATAAATTCAGTCACAGTGGCCTGTCTTGACAACAAATCTTTAAGTATCCAAGGTGGTTCAAGGTTTTTAAATTTGCACTCTTTCTACAGTAAAATTAACTTAACTGTGTAATGCTTAAAACTGTGAGCAGAATTCCAGTAGGGAAGTGGTTATTAGAGAAATCCTCTCACTTCTTATGATTTGTATTGCAGCCCTGTTGATGCATGGCTGTGTCCTTGTTGCTTTTTCTTTTACTGCAGCCATACATAGAACAAATGGCTTCAGAGGTTTTCTACACTAAACTCTAAATATTTTCCCAGTTGCTCTGAGAACTGTTTGGCTCTTCCTTTTCTCTCATTTTCACTTATTGCTGGCTTAATACACTACAGCACTTCCAGCTGAGTTGTCTACCTGTAGACCTTTAAAAAGTTTTATGTTAGTGATTGAAATAGAAATAAAATCAAGAAGATCAACTCAGAAAAAAATGTTTAAGTATCTATTGTCTATTGGAAACATCTACAAAATTACCTGAGGACTCGGCCCCAGAAATCCCATGCAATTGATAATCTCAACTGTAGTGTTTTCTGGGAAGACTCACAGGGAGTTGATTAAAATGCTGAGTATCCTTCAGACTTTTAGAGGGATTGGAGAAGTTACAGAGGGACAATAATGTGGTTTAGGACTGTAGCTGCATGAAAAAACTTTTACTGATAAGCCAAACCTAGTAAAGGTCACCTGGGAGTTATAACCAAGCCAAGAGGTTGACTTCTGGGCATATTTGGCTATCCTCATTTTCAGCTGTCTTTCAGGTAGGACTTCAGTAGTGCTACCTACCTTCCTTCTTCCATTAATTCATTCCCATTCTGGGTTGTTATCATTCCCTAGTTATAGAAAACATCATTTTAATGACAACTTTTGCAAAAATCCAGTTGTATCCCGGTTCGAATCATAGAATCACAGAATGGTTTGGGTTGGAAGGGACCTTAAAGATCATCCAGTTCCAACCCTACAGCATGGGCAGGGAAACCTCCCACCAGACCAGGTGGCTCAAGGCCCCATCCAGCCTGGCCTTGAACACTTCCGGTGAGGGGTCAGCCACAACTTCCTTGGGCGACCTGTGCCAGTGTCTCACCACCCTTAAATTAAAGAATTTCTTCCTAATTGTGTAACCTAAATCTCCCCTTTTCAAGTTTTAAACCATTTCCCCTTGTCCTCTCACTACACACCCCTGTAAAAAGCCCCACCCCAGCTTTCTTGTAGGCCCCTTTCAGATATTGGAAGATTGCTATGAGGTCACCTCAGAGCCTCCAGTTCTCCAGGCTGAACAACCCCAACTTCTTTAGTCTGTCTTCATAGGGGAGGTGCTCCAACTCTCTTATCATTTTAGTGGCTCACCTCTGGACACGTTCCAGGAGCTCTGTGTCCTTCTGATGTTGGGGACTCCAGAACTGGAAATGCAGAAAGCTATTTAACAGTTATTTAGTTTCCTTCTTACAGAACTACATAGATATTCTTACGTACAGAGACACACACAAACACTTAGTATTGCAGTCTCAACCAGTTGATGCTGCTGTCAGATCTGCAGTACCAGCATTGCTGTGACCTTTCAGGCCACCCAGTGTAAATCAGATTCTTACCTTCTGGTGGTCTCCGTGGCAAACTAAAATTCCTCACAGATTGTGTTCCAGCAGTGCCCATCAAGTCAGATGCCAACCCAAGAAGCGTGTCCTCATTCTGGTTGTGCTGGCATCTTCCCAACACTACACCAACTGCAGTGTTTTCCATTGCAATCTGGGGTTTTTCAAGAAAAGGTGTGTGCACCTCTGTTAGCTGTCAGGTGCTTGCTCATAACCATTGTGTTCTCCCTGACTTCTGCCCCCAGTTGATGGAAATCTCTCTTAAGGTTCTTAAGCCATCAAAGCTCTGAAAACATGATTGGCTTTGTGGATTTGGGCTTTTTAGACTGCCATGTTATAGTAACCATATCAAGAGGTAGTTGGTGGAAGATACTTCACTTACCATGTTCTGCCAAATTTGCATCTTTTCTTTACAGGGATATTTTCAGATCTGCCTCTAAGTCCCAGCAGATGTTTTAGCACTTGGAAATTTTAAGTAGGGTGCAATACCAGCCCCCTGGGAAGAAGGCAGTGTGAAAAGAAAGTGCAGAGCAGCAGGTTAGTACTGGGAATTCTTCTTATGGGCTACTAAAATCATAAATTTCCTGGCATGGTCCGTGGTGGAAAGCCATGTGTAGGTTAGGTTCTCTCAAGTAGAAAGCTAAGTGACCATGATCACAGGTTTCATTCCTTGCTAAAGAAAAGCTGTAATTAGACTGAGGGAATAACAGGATCAATAAATATGATTCCCATAGAAATTGGGAGGTAGATGAATGGGGAGCACTGTTTTTCAGTTCATGCACTCGTGCCTTAACATGTAACAGCAGCCATATCATTTCTTGCCCTTTTTAGATCTTGCAACTTTATAGTTTGTCAGTTTTCACCAAAAGATTGAATGAGGGGGAAAATGTTTGTGTAAGCCAGTCCTTGGTTTTGACCCCTAGAGCCTTGATTCTTAAATGACTCAGTGCTTGCACTGTGATTCTTAGAATGGTGTTCACTGCATTGGGCTTTTTCTGGGCTTCCTATGTCCCCTCAGACCCACAGTGGAAAAAATCAGATAGGAGACTGATAGTCCATCCCTTTTGTCCATCTCCAAAATTCTACATTTAAGTGGCTGCAGGAATATCAAAATTTGACAGGTTTATTTTTGACTTAACAGCCGAAAAAAATGTTTTTGTTTGGGTATCTTGATGTTCATAGTCTGTTTTCATCATCTGCCCAGAACTGTGTAAAAGGGGCTGGTATGAATGTAGATTAAGGAGGCTCAAAGCACAGCTGATCTCTCTTTTAATACATTGTCAGTGGAAGAGATTGTCTGAATGCTGCACTGGGCTTTAGTTCTTGGTTCCATCAGCTCACAGTGGAGAGCAGGTGAACAACCATACCTCATAGAGCAAAAGAAACTGAAACCATTGGATCTTTGCCACAAATCTACGTGGCACATGGCCATTTAAGAGCTGAAATAGGTTGGTATCAGTGGCAGGGAAGTCTGAAAATGCTCTAATCATACCTATGCCAGCAGGGCTCATAGTGTAATGACAGGACAATCGTCTTGACAGGCTGAGAACTTTCTTCTTTAAACACATACAAAATGGGGGGGTGGGGGGTGAAAAGGGGAGGAGGGAAAGGAGAAGAGAGAAAAGGCTTTAACTCCGCTGATGTGGCTTCTTTAATTTGCTGTCAGTGATGCCACCGATGTTAATTCTGGCAGGGTTAATTATGAGAAATTAAAAAGCTGCTCAGAACAGACTGTACCCTTCTTACTCCAATAAAGAGGCAGCTCTGGCGTGAGAAAATTTCTTCATTAATATACGTCCCCAAAGGGCCACTGCGTGCAGCTTTCTGAATATGAATCATAAACTCCCAGGGACCCTGCAGGAAGCAGGGGAGATAAGATTCAGAGGAGATTGACTGTGTTACTTCCACTGCTTCAGGAGAATGATGCTCAGGCTGGCAGGAAATCACCATGCCAGTGACATTTGGGAAGAATTTATTAATTTGCATGTTGGTATGTTGCAGGCTTTGAAATCTGGGTTTAAATAACCTTCTGTACAGACACTGCTGTATCAGTGTTCAGTGTGTCAGTCTGTAATGCATGCAGCTGTTAACATGGAGCTTAGCATAAGCATTGTAATTGTTTACCAGTTAGTATTTTGCAATAATGGCTCTAGGGCATGCATTTGTTTCTGAGGAAAATTTCACTGGCTTCTCACAAACCAGGCACTGTGTACCCTTAGCCTAATACATAATACTAAATGGCAAAGTGGTTATACCAGATAGATTGTAGGAAGTAAACGGAGAAGATTCCCCATACAAATTGTGCAGCACTAAAATACAAGCTGAAAAAAATGTGTCCCAAAACAATAATCTATCATTCATATTAGTACAGCTTGGCAAAGGCTTGTTACCGACCAAATGCAAGTGGAAATAGAGCTAGATAAAAGTGAAATACTTCAGTGATACTAACTTGCAGCAGAAATAAAGTCCTATTGTGAAAAAATTATGCACTTAGACCATTTGCAGTGTAGCTCACTGATGCTGACAGGGTGTTCTGAAGTGCTGGGGCACTTCTGAAGTTTCTTCCCAGGAAAGGTATTACAGTCTGTAAGTCATTACTACACACAAAGCAGTTAAAGAAAGTTGACTTGCAGCACAGAGCTCTAAAAGGAGGCCCAATAACCAATTCTCATAAGGAAACATGAATTTTTTTTTTCTCCTTTAATATACAGTGAAGCACTAACGTACAACGTGCAACCTTTCGTTGAAAAATCTCAACAGGTCTTCAGAAACATTAATTAATTAACCTAATAGCAGCTAGAGTCCATAAGTACTATTTTGAAATTTGTTGTAAATGGTCATTCACAGGTCTGAGAAAGATCAGTTTAGCTGGACCTCTAAGAAAAATGAAATATTACTTACAGCAATTGAGAGTACTTGGGGACAGACTCTTAGGAGAAGAAGTTATTCATGCAAATTGCTTTTTCAGGAGGATTACACTGTATATTACTATTGCAATTAGCACTGAAACTTTGGGCAGGAACAGTCTGGAATATGATGTTAGGTAGAACATGTGGGAAACTATACCCACAAGTGTGTGTCTGCATTCCCAGTCTGCTGGGATCTCTGTTTTGACAGCTTTTTATACATCTAGAAAGATAATTTTATATTTCTAGTTGCTTTGTTAACATGGAGCTGGAGGTACCAAGTGTCACACACCAGGTCACAACACAATGTGACCTAGCACTGCTGTGGCTGAGGAACACGTGAGAAAACCTGATTTTCTTTGTCCTAACACTGGACCCCCACTTTATACCAATGTAACTAAACATCTGCTATCAAAACTAAGGAAAAGATGAGGTATGTGCTATAAAAATGGCATTTCCTTTGCCACTGGAAAATGACTTTAACATTTCCAGGAATAAAGACTTCCTTTGTTTTCTTCAATTCTAATCCCTGTCTCCAATTTCACCTTAGAAGTGTGTGTCCCTCCCAAACCCTGAATCCCTGCTGTCACCAGCTGTGCATTTCTTGGCAGAAACCACTTATCAATGTTAAGGATGAACTTTGATGCTCCTTGAATCATTCATTGTAATCCTCATGTAACAAACATAACATTTCAGCAAGATTTCTAATTACCTTTTGACCGTTTTGTTCCGAATGCCCTGTTGCTGTTGGAATAACTCTCATGGCATACACAGAAATAATATTTGACTGTAAATCTATAGACTGGGGCAGTGGTAGGAAGAAAAGAAATGTAGAAGGGGAGGAGGTAATTTTTATAATTATACTGTTATGTCACCATGCTGCAATGGAAGAAGTTGCTAGAAATGGAAATTTGACCGAAAGTGGAAATTCATCCATGAGTCTCTTCTTCCTCCCTTTCCCTTCTGTTACCTTACTCTCCAGAGCAACCCTTCTGACACCTCCTGGGTTTACTGTTCTCATAGTGTGAGATCTGAAACTCAATACACAGGCAGGGTTAGGTGCTGGTACCCTCCTGGAGGATGACTGCTCTAAAATATCCACATAGTAGAAATGGGGACTGTTCTTGGATGGCTCCAAACCACTACATCCAAAGCCCTGAGGGGCAGGGATAAAGCAGAAGATCATTGCAGAATTGGTTTATGCAGCTGTGTTTTCACTACTTCCCACTCTGGTCTGCAAAGATTCATTAGAAATCCCCATTTGTGCCCTGACCTTGCTTCTTTGCAACTGCTGGACACCCAGTAGTTACCCACCCAGTAGCAGAGGCAGGAGTAGCAGCATGTGTGACTTTGAGGTCCATGGAGAGGAGGGTCAAAGTCTCCTCAGATGAGATAGAATCATAGAATCATAGAATGGGCTGGGTTGGAAGGGACCTCAGAGATCATCAAGTCCAACCCTTGCTCCACTCCCCCCGTGGTTCCCAGCCCATGGCACTGAGTGCCACATCCAGGCTCTTTTGAAATATCTCCAGGGATGGAGAATCCACCCCTTCCCTGGGCAGCCCATTCCAATGTTTGATCACCCTCTGGGTAAAGAAATTCTTTCTAATGTCCAACCTAAACCTCCCCTGGCACAACTTGAGCCCTCTTGTGCCCTCTTGTCTTGCTGAGAGTTGCCTGGGAAAAGAGCCCAACCCCCCCCTGGCTCCAACCTCCTTTCAGGGAGTTGGAGAGAGTGATAGATACACCTTACTTTCTGGTACACATGGTACCAGCTATGAATCACTGTACAGACTGGGAATGGCTGCCCTAAAATCCTTTCAAAATCTTCTGATTGCTAAGCCCCAGACATCAGCATATTATTTAGGCAAGATCATGAAAAACGCTCTGTTTTCAACTAGATTTTTTTCATCTAAAATGCAGCTCACTCACAACTTGTTACTGTCTAAAGAGAATGCTAACACTGCCACATTTCCTCATTAGCTTTGCATAAGACAGACTCCTGTGTCACAGCTGATGGAGCCTTTATGAGCCTTTTAGCCAAATGACTGATGTTTCCCTTGTTATGTCAGATCTGAGGGCACTGCTGGCATCTTTCTTTATTCGCTGTCTAACACCATCAATCGAGCAGCTGCCATGCACCCATGATCAGGCTGATTATTAAAATGTGCTCAGGAGGCTGCCGACACCAATTTTCTCTCATCTGAAGAGGCCAATATACACTGGCTCAAGCCAGCAGTTATGTACATGGAATATTTAGTGCAGGAACCAGCAGGTAAAACTGAGGATGATTTCTTGCAATCTGGATCCAGTCCAGCGGGATTATCATTAACATGTTTTAGAAACAATGGTTGTATTTGTTTGGTTTTTTTCCTTTTCCTTTTTTAAATAGGGAAGCTGTTATCTTTCTTGGGGAGCACTTTCTCTAAAACATAGCCCTTCCTCTTCTATCTAGATGGTCCTGGTGAGGAGAGGGTCGCAGCCATTGAAGAGCTCGTTAAACTCGAGTCCTGCTAAAAACGATTTTTAGCAGGGTTGCTCATTCCTAATGTTTATAATACTAGTTTTGCTGCCTCTTCATTCACTGATCTGCCTGTCTCTTTCAAAGGGAGGCAGCCCTTGCCTTTTTTCTGATGATAATAGTAAAAAAATCCTTCTGCAAACAGTGTAGTTCAGAGCCATGGGCTGACCCAGCATGTTAGGGATTGATCAGGAGCTCAAGCTCACCTGGAGTTTCTGTACCAGCAGCAAACACAGCAGCTTGGCCACAGGTTCAGGTGTGCAGCTAGGAACTCTTCCCTAAACCTGCTTCTGCCTCAGGGGTTTCTAATCTCGAATGCCTTAGTGTATAAATAGTAAGTTCAAATATTTAATTCTAATCCACATGTCATTTCGGTACTTAAGGATGACCTGTGATGCTTTGATTGACTGGAGGTTTTTTTTTAAAGCCCAGGGACATGTGTTTTTAAAGGAATTTTAATGGTTGTCCATTGTAATTTTAGCTTAGTATGTCAATGTGGTGCTGTGTGACTAAAAGGTATAGCCAAATGCATGTTTATAGGAGTTTTATACATCAGTGCATATACATTTTGTGAGCACAGTACAAGAGAGAAGGATGGGACATCTGTGCAGGTGTCTGGAGAAATCAGGCTACAGAGCAAGGGGGGGCTATCACTGTCTTCTATGAAGTTCCTTCTGGAAAAAAAGGGTCAGAAATTTCATGCTTAGGTGTGGTGGATACCCTCCTCTTGCCCTTATCCTGCCCAGTCTGTTAATGTGCCCAGGCCTTCTTTTCTCAGCCCTGTCTTGTAAATAGACCAGGATGCTTCAGAAATGTTTTCTGCCATGGTGAAACTGTTCCTTGTCTCCAGTTGCTGTATTGTTTAGACCAGATCTGTGTGTTGGTTGGAGAGGATTTCTAGGAGCTGTAGTGCTTGCTCCTTTGGTTTTGAGTAGTGTGCTGTCTGCTCTGGTCCTACAGGAAATGCAAACCCAAGCTATATTACACTATATAAAAAAAACCAAAAAACATTAAGGTGCCTGTGTGGGGATCCCTCACACAACCTATGATAATAAAAATCACCCTTAAACTATTAGTGCTGCCAATTAGCTACGTAGCACTGTTGAGCAGTTAATACTTTTATTATTTGTCTCAAGTTGACACCCAAGAGATTATTTGTCTTGAAGCCCCCTCCTTAGGGAGAGACTAGAAAGGACCAGCTGAGAGTCACTGAATTATCGAGGTGTTGAAAATCAAGCCCCAGTCTGGAACCTGTTTTGTTCCTCGTGTACCAATAGGAGGGTTTGCTGTGAGGGTTGGTGTAGTGACTTGTCATAAAGAGGAAACTGAAATAAGAGGGAAGCTTGAATCTGGTTGTAAATCTCCAACCAGCTGTGTGTCTGGGTTGCCTTTGCAACAGTAATTTTGCATGGCTGAGTGCACATGTGTCTGTATGATGTGTGTGCTGCAAATTCAGAAACCATGGTCCTGTGCAGTTTTTCAACACTTATTCTGTGAATGCTATAGAATCAACACAAATTCTAACAGCTTAATATTCTATGGTGTTAAGTGAGTACGTTTTTCATGGCCCACCTGCTAGTGTAACTAATTAACAGCCATTCTCATTAATTACATTGATCAGGATCATAAAATTATTTCAAATTGCTGAACATGATCAACAGCAGGAGTAAAATGGCTTGACTTTAATCTCCTAATGATTTTTTTCATGATTAATCAAATAAAATATATCTAGTTATTTTATTCATTTTTTCTTCTTGGAACTGCAACTCAGGGCAATTACAGTCGACATAAAGTTGGTGCAAACAACTGCATTTCATCTGGGAGATAATTAAGCAATAAGACACAATAGGAGAGGGGGTGTGTGAGTGTTGAGAGAAAATCACCCCCCTGAGGATTTAAAAAAAAAACAACAAAAAAAGTGCAGGAGGACCTCTGCTCCCCCAGGAATTGGATTATCTTTGCATAACCACATACCCTGCAATTGCCTGCTTGCTAGCAGTAAGTTGTTCAATATTTTATATGAAAGGGAATTAGTGGGGAAAAAGGTTGTGCCAGAATCTGATCAGAGAAATGGTGAGCTCCAGTCTTGGTGTCTAACTGGGAGTCTCACCAAATCAAATATAATTTACAAGTTTTAAATAACAAGTCACCAGCTTTTCTCAATAAAAACAAACATTTACATCTACTTCTTTGGTTGGTGTATAGATCTGTCTTTGACAGTATGCAGCTCTTTTTGATGTGCAAACAAATATGGCCTTTGTTCACATTAGCATCAGACAGATGATAAGCCCTGAATGCAGGCTATTGAACTGAGATGGTAAATATTGGTGGTTTAAGTATAAAGGAGCATTGTTATATGCATGTGCACAAAATACCATGAATCTGAAAAGGTTTATAGTGATGTTTGTCATCATTTATTCTACTGTTATTACTCCTCATTATCTCAAATTATGGATGCATTAGAAGTACTTCACATGGTCACGGAGATAAAATGTTTTATATCCCATACTGAGATAGATATCAGCATGTTCCTTTTTGTGGTAATTAGACACTAAATAAATATAAAAAGAAAAAGAAACCAACCAAACACACTGCTTCATTTCTGGTGGTTATGCACACACGAGCAGAGCTGCCCAGACTCAAAGAGCATAAGGCTCAGGGGTACCTCCTAAAGAATAAAGATTAATGTATCTACTCTCATGGAGAAACTTCCCTGATATTTGCCAGTTCTGGTTGCATTTGGAGCAGGTGCAGCACACTGCTGTCGTGCTCCCCAAGAAAGAGAGATTGAAAGACCAGCTAGTAGGAGCACCTTGAGCTCCAGCTGCCATCTCCAGCTGGGCTCATGGCACTCAGACGTGGGAGCAGCCTGCTGAGCATCTGAGTGATGCTGCTGGTGAGTGGGGTGGGTTGCCCTTGGCTTGCTGTCCCTTCAGATGTTCTGAGGAGAAAAGGGGGGTGTGTGTGATGGATGACACAGTTACTGGACCTGAACAACCAGGCAAACTCAGTCATTTGTTTCTGGGAAAACTTCAGCAGGCAAATGTTTTGTTCGTAAGGCTTGAAGATTTTTTTCCTGATTTGATAGCTCGTGGTGAGACTGTGGCTTACCCAGCAACAGAAATACAATAGCCTAGTCTGTCATGATAATGCTTTCTGTGTGGTCGTAAAAATCCACAGCGTTTAACCTAGTTTTGCATAAAATAACTAGATTTAGATCAATCACAGTCATTTTGAAGAAGAGAGAATATTAACTTGGTCTCGAAATGTGATTAATTCCAATTTGCCATTTTCAAAGATAAGAGATGCTCACAATCCTGTTAATTAAAAAATTCAGAGTTCTCCATTTTACTTCATGGGCTATTTTTTCATGAAAGAAGTTTGTCTTTTTGCTTCTTATTATGACTATGCCTGACTCAACATGCCACAGGCTTCCTGAAGGAAAAGTAGCGTGTACTTGTTGTGACCCTATGAAATGAAGATAAATGGCCTCATGCAAGATACATTATGGGCTTTATGACATGCATAAATATACAGTAGATTCTATCCTCTCCATAAAAATGTTCTCTGATTTCTAATATTGTGTTTTAATGCAGTTTTGTTAACAGGATGACAAATAGTGAAAATATGTAGGTATTAAAATAGGATCCCCAATTTGTGTGCTGTTCACTCAACTGTCAGCGATTGCTGCTTCTCAAAGAGCTGTCTGACTTTGACCTTGCTAAATATTCATTTCATGTCTTCACCACTGCTTGAGTAAGTCAGGCAACTTTCTGTGCATAGCTGTGCTTGGCATGAGGCTGACTGCCATGTGGAAGCACTTTTGGTCAAGGTTAGGAATGAGCAAGACCTTGTTAAAAACTAAACAAGCACAGAAGTTGGGAGATTTGCATGATCTAGAAACACTGCTTTTTTTATGAGAACTACTGGTTTCACGTCTTATCTTTCATGCACAGCAATTGTCAGGGCTGCATTATATATTAAGAAGAGGAAATGTCAGTTATTAATGTACTGTAAGTGGCCTGGCTGGGCATACAAAATGACCTTTAAACTGAAAACCACAAAAAATGGAGAGGAAATGAAACAGAGATTTACCTTATAATTGGCTTTAGTATTTTCATTGGGCATGTTTGGCGTTTGGATTTTACATCTTGCTTATGCTGCTACTCATAAAAATGATGACAAAACCAATACTTGTCCTTAAAAACAGTTTTCCTGTGCTGTGAGTATATGTGGGGGGGGGGGAGGTGTGTGGAGGGTGTTTTCTGTCTGCACCAACATTTCTCATCTGTTACCTCCAAAGCCCTGACTCAAAACCACTGCTGGTAGCAAGTCTTACTGCTGATGTGGAAGTCACTGATTAATTGACAGATTGGGGGACAGATTCTGAATGTGCAGAAATTTGTGCATCAAGTACTTCACAGTCCTCAGTTCAGTTGCGTTATTCGACGTGAGCTTCGTGTCTTTTCCTGTATCTCATCTGGAAAATAAATCTTAGAGAAAATTGTGTTTTTTAAAAATGGGATTGCCTAATTATTGTTGTCATTCAAGAAGGCAACAGGGTGCAGAGCTGCTTATACCTGTAAGTATCCAGGTGTATTGCTTTTTTGAAGTAAGCAGCAGTCAGAGTTGATAAATGTCTTGGCTGGAATTTAGCAACACAATGAACCTCTGTGTAGATATCCCACATGGTATCAATTGAAGCTCCATTTAAGACCTAATCGTTGGCCCATACAAGCAGAGGAAAGCTTGGCTAGACAGATGGAAAGAGCTGCTTTAAGAAGGGATCAGAAAAGGCATTGCTACTCGGCTGGCCTAAATCCACTAATCTGATGTTATTATTAGCGATAAGGAGCAGCGACCAGGATAAAATCTCATTCTCTGCAAATGTCATTTAAATAGGACTCTGATATTTTCCAGTCAAGTAGACAGGCTTTAGTCAAATGGTGAGCACTTTATTTGTAAATGCAGGAGGAAAAGAAAAGCTTTAGTTCAGCAAGTTCTTAAGATGTCAGCTTACCACTATTGATTAATCGTTCAGCAGTGGCAGCTGCTTCTTTATTAAAAGCGTAGCTCTCCATACAAAAGATATCAGATGTAGGAAATGTTTGTTGACAATTTACCTTTTCTCACAATGTGGCAAGAGCTCAGGCTGTTACACATTCCTCTGCTTTCTGGCCCTGCAACTCAGATAATACCCATGAAGAAATGTATTAGTCCATCTGCACGAGGTAGATTGTGGCAGCTGGACTCTGTTGGATTCATCACTCTGCAACAGACCTGCAGCACTAGTTCCCAGCATTGGAATTAATGCATGGAGAGCCAGTGATGCTTAGGAAAAACCTTTGGCCTGACTGTGTGTAGATGTGCTTGGAGGAGAAACAAAAATATGGCCTGATGAAGCCAGAGCGAAGAATGAGATGAATGTCTGAATTTCACACAATGAGGAGCATGACCTGAGGTGCATCGTTACCATTTGCATTTTGAATGTTTTAAAACCTTTGATTACGCCCACTGCTGAACCAAGTGGTTGCTCTTGTAATTGGTCACACCACAGAGGCACCTGGAGGTATGTATGGACATGGCAACTTACACAGCTATGCAAAGATGTTCCAAGATGACTGTTTTCTTCTCTCTCTTTGAATGCATTTCTCCTTGGACTTAGCACATGGCTTCCCTTTCTGAGTTTTGGCTGTGTGATTATGGGAACTCTCTCCGTGGAAAAATGGAGGTAATTATCTGCATTTCAGGCTGAAATGATTCAGCTTTGGAGTCCTCCTTTGCTATTTACTATGGGGGGAAGCCAGTGTGTTTGGTGTAGAGTGCTGTCACCTCATTTTTTGAGTGTTATTTCTAGAATTAATAAGCAGGATCCCAGTAGTACCTGACTGTGGAACAGTGGAAGCAAATAGTGCACAGTGTACCAGGAACACGAGCCCGACTTACCCTACTGCTTTTTTTTTTTTTTTTTTTTTTTTAATTTTTTTGCCAAATGCATCGCTGAAGAAAGAGTTGCTTTTCCAAGGCACTTGAAGGGATCTTAAGTCACATTGGCTTACATAATGTCTTTTATAATGTAAGTACAGTTGATAACTAAATACTATTCTGAAAATTTGAATAGTTTATTTGCTGTACATCACTCAATCTCCTGTCTCCTCTTTTGGCTTCCTCTTTAAGTCTGGGCTGCCCTCCCATATGCCTCAGAAATAAAGCAGTTTGACTGATTCCCTCTGAATTTGGCCTCAGCTTTCATGGAGGCAGGGGAATTCAAATGGATTAGAACCCACAAACCCTTTAGCAAATAGATAGCTATAGAAAGAAAAAAAACCAAAAAATGTTTTCAGATCTTTGTAATTATTGAATACTGAGCACTGCTATTCTTGGATTAGTGTCCAGGTTTTTTGTGTATGTCCAGTACATCTTATGCTAGTGCATGCTTGATGAGAACATGTGCAGCAGAGATGGTCATATTAAGTGGGCTTGAAACTATTTGGTGGCTGAGCTATGGCTGAATAAGCCAATTAAGGACTTACTGAAATCTTGACTGTCATGTCCAAGTCCTTGGGACACAATAAATAATTTGATTCCTTGTCCTTATATCCTTAAATGATTTTGCTTTCTACAGCAAGCTGGCTTCTGGTACATATTAGATGCATGAGCTTCCTCCTTGAAATCCCAATTTCAGCTTCAGTTCAGATGAAAAGCCAAATTAATTTTTGAGCTCTTCAAGGTGTTTACTTGTGACTAATTGTCCTGAACAGTTTTGCAGCAGGTGGCGGAATATTCATTATCAATCCCTGATCCAGTAACTGGAAGTTTTCAGAAAGATTCTCTGGTAGTATTTATACTGTTAAGGTTTCAAAAAATGAAGTTTCTGTGTCAAATTCTCAAGCAGACCAGATTTCACTTGTCTTCTGTTGCTACTGACACTGTGACATTCTGTTTGTCTCAAATGCCTGCAGGTGTAGTTTGGGTTTTGGGTGTTCTGAATTAGTAATTTATGGAGTTATCCAGCAGTAAAATCACCCATTGACCTTTGTTCATGCTCTCCAACTATTTATGGTTAAAAACCCAACTGGGGCAATCTGGTGGATAATGTATGTTACTGTGGTGTGGCTGGCTTTTCTTTTCTTTTGTTTTCATTTAGAAATGAAGATTTCTTTGTAAGTGATCACTGAAAAATGGCATCTTCTATACTTGCTAACTCCATTTACTTACGAACATGTTGTATAGAGCTCAGTAGTTGACTGTACCATATGTTTTTGTACAAGATTTATATTTAAGAAAGAAAAATAATAGTAATCAAAATGTGAATAAAACTGTTCACTATTGATATTATACTAAATTGAATAAGCAGTTCCCTAGCATTGACATTTCTTTTTACTGTAGCCCTTTGAAAGCACATATAGACTCATGGAAGCCAGGGTTTGATGTAACTTGATATAGATATGGCTGAATGTTGACAATATAAATTTCCTATTTGTCTTAAAAATACTTTTGGCACTCTTGTCATTTAGCTGCTTTGAGCAGAAGATGGGATTAAATCTCTGTAGTGGATCTACAATATTGCCAGTGGTAGTAGGGAACCATGGTCCCAGAGAGTAATGTACAATTTTTACTTGGGATTTGCCATCTTTAGCCAGGGTGAAGATCCAGACTGCCCAGATAAAGCTACATTTCACTTACCTCCATTATCTTGCTTGTATAATCCTTATTTTAAAGAAAACAACCAACCAAAAAAACCCCTAAAAAACATAAAACCCCAAAATGACAAAATGCAGACCCTGCTGCAAGTTCCCATCTATAAGGCACAATTTGGTGAAAGGTCTAATTGTGGCTTCATAGGGAAGTCAGTAGGATTTTAGAGCATTCAGTTGTATGTGAATAGCATAATGTAGAAAACAGTATTTGGGCCAAAGTTCTCTTCTCTGGCATGCACAAAAGTCCTTTGTCATTTGCAATACTTGCCCAGAGGTGACTTAAGGGCAGCTCTTGGTCTGTTGTTTTAGTGAGTGTTAGATATGTTAACTTGCTAGTTAGTCATCTGCCCTTTCAAAATTTCAATCCTAATACTAATTGATAGTTTTAATTGTTCAGAACAGTAATTACAGGTGCCAGTTTTTAAATATCCAGTTTTGTTGAAGTACTAAGACAATGAAATGGAGGAGGAGGGAAATATGACAACGAAATAAATATTTTCCCATCATTTTGGTGGCACCTCCAAATTCCACGTGTGAGCTCACCTTTAGTAACTGTCTGCAGAGTCAGGAATTACTGCAGCTTGGTGAGCATTCTTCTCCTTTTAAATGAGAAGCTGTTTTTAAAATACACATTGGGAGGGAAATTTTTTTGTACTGGCTTGGGCACAATCTGGCAAAGTACTTCTGCCAAAAATGCCACTTTTTAATAGGAAGTGCTCCAGAGTGTCCAGGAGGAAATGTCTGCAGGCTTGGACTGATGTGGAACACAGGGATCCTTTGCAACCTGTGCCCATGGATTTTAACAACACAATTGTGTGTTATTTTCTAAAACACATCTAGAACATAAGATGATTTTGGCATTAGCTGCTAGGGACGACAGGAATGCAAATTGAGAGTGCTGTATTTATAAAATAAAAATAGGTGCTGGTCTGAAGCTGTCTGCTAGAGTAGAAATGAATTTTAAATTACATGTGCCTGAGGCTTTATCTTACTTGCCGTGGGCAAGGCAGATCCTCCAGCCATGGGCACTGTATGCACAATTATGCTACTAACAAAACACTGCTTTGGGAATAACTGAACCTATACATTTTGTAAAGCTTTTCCTGCTGCTGAAAAAATATTACCAGATGATTTTTTTTTTTTTTTTTTTTTTTTTTGTTGCCACCCTTCTTGCATTTTTACTCTGTCATGCTCAAGTTAATGCAGAGTTAAAGACAAGGCTGAACTTCCACTCTGGGTGAAAGCAGTGTTCTGCTAATACCATCTATGAATCTGAAGCTGTGAGCCAGATTAATGGAAATGAGATGTTCCACTTTTACACCAGCCCTAAAAGTGATTCCCTGCCTGGTGGGGTGAGTGCAGAGAACACTTTCTTTCTGCTTAGTGTAATTATAAGATCCAACAGACCAGCAGCACTTGAAAATATCAGCTTCCAGAATCAGCAGAATCAAAATATCAGCCCAGGGTTGCACATACAACATTTTTTTTTTTTATTTTTTTTTTTTTATTTTTTTTTTTTTTTTTTTTTTTTCAGAGCTGCTTGGTGGTGCTTGGAATTTTGAGGGGCATATTGAAAATAAGTTTTCATATGTGATTACATAGGTTTTTAAGCAGTAGTCATATGTGGAATTATGTAAGCAGGGAAATAAAATACAAATCTTCGTTTTTGTTATTGGTTTATGCATTTTTTTTTTTTTTTACTTTCATTCTTTTCAATACCTTGTAAGAAGTATCTGTGCTTAATTGGAAAGATGCTGCAGCTGTTGGGTAAAGCTGTTGGCTTGAGAGAGATTGCTCACATGAGTGAGGGCAAATTCAGGCTTTTTTTATGTTGCTTCTGTCTCTGTTTCCTAGGAATATAAAATGTCTTTTGGCAATGGTAATATCAAATGATGAAAGTAACACTGGAGAGTTTAGTTATTTACAAAAACTCAGTAAAATAAAGAGCTCTAGAGAATTGATTCTATCTCCTGGAAGCAAGTATATAAACCTCCCCTATCCATGAATGTATGTTGAGCAGAAATGAAACATTTAGATTTTGCTTCTCTTTTTCTATTTGTGCCTTTAGGGGGCTGTAGTAGAAATGGAATACATAATGTATTGACAGAAGATATATATTCCACTTGTGAGTAAGGCTCTGAATCCTCTTGGCTTCTCAGTTTCTGAATCATCATGTCTTTCCTCGGTGGAGAGATAAATATGGCATTCACTCAACCCATTTAGCCCATTATTCATTTATATAAAGCAGGACCAATTAAGACGTTCTTTTGTGTATTTGCACATTCTACATATGGAGCAAAAGGGAGTTAAAAATATCTGTTGCAGCAAATGTGACGAGATGCTCTTTGAATACTGAACGTGTTATTCCTGCAACTCCTCCGAGCAGTGAACTGGCATTCAGGAACTCCTGAAATAAACACACAGACACTCCTCTGGTTTTGGGTTTGTTTCTGATACGTAGTTACCCACTCACATTTCTAGAAAAGTGTCTTCCTTTCCACTTGCAAAGCTGCCTGCTAGTGAGTAGACAGAATATAGGCACAGCTGGTCAGCCATGGAGAGGGCAAAGTGACCAAATGCTTCCTGAGGCAGATGTTGGTATTCCAGGAGGGATCCGTATTAGGTAGCACTGGTATATCAGAATCAATTATTTTATTGGAATTGCTGCTTTCTTTAAGAACATGTGTTTTGACTTTCGTTCAGTCTCTGAGAATTTGAGAAGAGAATTAAGTTAAAAATAAAATAATAAAAAAACCCCTAAGAAATTCCTGCTATTTCAGGCTTAAGGAAATCAGCCAAAATATACATTTTCAATTCCAACAACATTTCAGAATGGTTTAAGTCTCTGTTGGTTTAAGTGTTTCTTGGCACAAAATGCTGATTATATATGTATCAAGGAGACAATCAGTGTGTTCATACAAAAGTCTCAATCCCTAAAACACAATAACATGTGGTTGCCTCTAAAGATTTGCTGTCGAAATAGATAAAGTTCTTCTAGATTATGATATGGGGCTTTACATTGAAAAGCTTTGTTTTGCATTAAAAGGTAGTTTGTGGCATTGTGAAGTGATGAAATGGTAAGCAGCATAATACAGTCTGAATGGGAAGGAAATGCAGCACGATACAGACTGGTTTAATGGGATTTTCCTAGCAACTCAGTAATATTTAACTGTTGCATTGCTGCCTGAAACAAGACAGTCCAGTCCTTACAGAGGAGGATGTGGTGAAGTGCAAAGCTTTTCTTTGGGTTTCATGTCCTGAAACCATGGACCCATTGCTGATGGGCAACTTCTGCTTTTGCAGAAGGGGCTGCCAGGGGAGAGGCAGGAGAATGGCCCAGTGGATCAGAACTTGGATGAGTAACTCCTGTCCTGTGGGCCAACACAACCGTGGTGGATTCACATGTGAACCTTTCATGTCTGCCAGGCTGAGTTGTATGTTTTTCACGTGAGATTCTTTCCATATTGTGGCTCAGAACTTTCTGTGCACAAGTTTGTGAATGTCAGTGGGAATGTATGCTAGGAACTGCTGGTCGTGCAGTGTTATTGTGTTCTCCTGATGAGTGTTGTGGGGTCAGAAAAGGCCATTTAGGAACAGGTCTGACTATCTCAGCAGCTCAGAAGCAAACCCAGAGAGGACTGAGCCAGGAGCCCACCCACTGGTCCCTGGGAGCAAAAGCAGGTAAGAGTTGTGCTGCTCCATTGGAGAAGGCTTCATTTCATTCCTTCTACCAGTGCCCCTATTAAACACCCTGTGCTGGGGTGTCTGTAAGAAAAATGCCTGCTTAAAGGCTGCAAATGGTAGTGAATTCTCTGCTTTTCTAGCTAAGTTGTTAAAATAGTTATCATTTTGTTATCTTTGAAAATTGATGCTGCATTCACTGGTTTGAATTTGACTGGCTTCAGCTTCCAAGCACTGGATCTTGTTACACCTTTTTCTGCTAGATTAAATACCCATCTGCTCTCAGCAATCTCTTGCCTGTGTAAGTATTCATAGGCTGTGATCAGGTTGCCTCTTAACCTTCTCCTTTATGAACTAAGTAGACTGAGCTGTAGTCTCTCCTTGTAAGGCAAGTTTTTCCAAGCACTCTAATCGCTCTTGTAGCTCTTGTCTGAATCCTTTCCAAGTGTTAGAGGAGGTAGGGAATAAACCAGCTAAGCAGGGGAGGCCCACTTTTGTTTGATTGAGCAGTGGGTATCAGGAATTGTTCATTCCTGTTGAGAAGAATGAGAGGTACCTCATGATGGAGAAGAAAAACAAAGCTGTGTTTCATCTGGCAGATGGAGGGAAATTCTCGTGTCTATGTCAAGGAGCACTTTTCTAAAAAGCCTTGTTTTTTCAGTCACTGGCAAGAAATTCAAACTAAACCTGTAGCTGCTTTTCTATCTTGAACCTTCTGTCACATGTTTCCCAACATGTCCCACTGTTGACCTGTGTGAATCATCTCTCATGACCTCAGAACCTATTCAATGCCTGGGGTGAAGTTTCTATATTTGGTTTGCATAACACCAAAAAAAAAAAAGCATTAAAATGACCATAAGAGGTTCCCATGGAAGCACTTTGATAATTGGACGATTTTAATTGTTTAAGCATTATTTTAAAATAATATATAGATTCTTTGTTACTTTAAATATCTTTAATGGACCACAATTACACTTCTACAAAACAAGGCACCTGTGTACACAGCATAGCTGAGCATTGATATTGCTTTGCTGGCCAGTTTTAGGGCAAAAGGCAGTCATAGTTTATAATTTGATCTAACTGTTAAACAATGAGTTAAAAGGGGAACTTCTCTCTCTTTCTATTTCTTATTTTCTAAATAGCAAAATAGCTACCTATACATAGACATTACTATAGCCTCATGTTGTATATTTAAATAACTTTTTATTGGATTGAGATTCTATTTAGTATAAACAACAAATGTGAATAATTGAAGATCTTACTGACTTCTTCATATTGATTGTATTGCCAGTGGTTGGTTTGTGCTGAGCATTTGAGATTCAAGAGAAATATGTTGTAAATATGTTCTGCTTTAATGCTGCTCACATTTAAACATGGTACATTATTAGGATGAAGCTTGAATTATTGAAGAATCAGACCAACTAATCCTTGATAAAATCAGAATACTTAAAAAAGTTTAAGCAAATCCTTTGTCCTTCAGGCTATATGACCTGAAAATAAAAGTATGCAAAAGGATTTAATAAAACATAGGCTACCCTGTGAGGGAGCTCTCAAGGCTTTTCAAGGAGTAAATGGTTACCATTACCAGAGGTAATGTACTTCATTTGCTTTCCTAAGAAACTACTTTGGTATTAAGAGGAACTCCTGAGCTGGGATTGGAATTTAAACTCCTGTAGGGTATTTCATCTTGTGCCCTAACAGACCAGGAGCTCGTTTGCTTCTGAGGTCAACTGTATTACTGGGCATCAAACTGGATTTAATAATTTCAGTGTCATTTCTCAATTTATTATATTTTTTTGTAGTTTGTGCAGCTCCAGTAACAATTTCAAGCTGTTACGTGCTGTGGTTACAGAATACCTGATGATGGCTCTGTTCAGAGTTTCTCATTAAAAAAAAATCCTACATATATGAATAAAATTTTTCTCTCTCACTAGTTCTGCATTTTAAATGCAAAAATTTTTTTATCATAAATGTGAAGCCACGGTTTCTTTACTGTAATACAGTGTAGTTGGTTCCCCAGAGCACTTCTCTGAGCTCTTTCCCAATGCAATAGTAGTACCTGGGTGCTTTGAGGGTGAAGAGAGCCCCTCCCCTCCCTTTCTTAATGTTTCAGTGGAAATACATCTGTAAGAAGGTATGATATATATGTGTGTTTATGTTTACAAATAATTTATGCTTTTTTGTTCCATTATGTATTTTGATGTGATTTTGGTAAAGACTGCCCCAGTTTGCAAAGCTTGAATGCACTGGGGCCTGATTTAATGTTCAGTGAGGTCAGCAGAGAGCTTCCATTTATTTTGAAGAGATTTCGGTTTGGTGCACAAAGAGAAAAAGCTTGATCCACAGGACTGAGCTGTGCTTGGGATAAAAAAAATAGAGATTGCACACTGGAGTGTGGTACTTGCCTTTAGGCACCTGGAGGAGATGATGACCCAGTAGAACTCAAGACAAATGTATTCTTGCCAGTTTTGTAATTTCAGTTCCATGTTTTATGAGAAAAGTTTAGCCCATTACACTCATTGCTTCATCTGTGAGCCACTCTTCTTCTCCTTGCTTTAAAACTCTGTAACATTTTCAATTTAAAAGACAGCTATTTGCTTCCTGTGTTTCTCAAGTGCTTACATGTGTGATTTTTACATTTTATGTTTCTCTTAAGTTTCCCCCTCAGGTAGCCCAGGTAGTGGCAGGTGTAAGGTGGGGAAATTTAAGAAACTGGTGCTTTGTAAACACATCTACACATCTCTAAACCTGCTCTGAAATCTCCTTTTAATAACAGCAGAGAAAAGCAAAGATGTCCTCTTCAGTGTTTGACACCAGAGCCTTGTGTTGACAAGTGGAGGTATGAATACTACATGTAAACATCACCTCTTCTTCTCTTGCTTTTGGTATTAAGAAGTGCCATGACCTTGAGGTACAAGATTCTTACATTTGGCATGGCAGAAGAGTTTGATTTTGAGGCAAGAATGTGCTGCTTTTTTTTTTGCTTTTTTTTTTTTTTTTAGGCATACACTGCTTTAATTTATTTGTAAGTGCAGAACAGAGACTGAAATTTCAACAGGTACCATACCCCCTTTGGGTTTGTGTAATTGGATGTGCTGTATGCAGAGCACAGGCAGGTAAATCTGTAAAGCATTCATATTAGACAGTTGTTTCATAGGTAAAAACAAAACCTATTTTACTCCCAGTTAATCATGGTAAGGAATATATGAGAAAACTCGTTTGAGTTGATGACTGAGGGAGTGTATTCTGACCTGCCTCTTGGTTGATGCTTCTTAGTTACTTGGCTGCCAGTAGGTATGCTTCACTATTTCATACTCTCTGCCTCTGCACAAGTAATCACAGTATTTCCAGTTCTCACAAATGCTGATTAGTACCTAGCTGCTGATGAGTGTTCTGTTTTCCTGCTCTTTTCCCTCGAAAGCTCCTTTTGGCTGCCAGAGTTCTCTGCGTGCTTCCCCACAATCCTGCTGCTCTCCAGTAGGGTTCTGTCAGTGTTACCTGGATTAGCAGCTAATTTGCTTTCCTGGCATGTTTTGCTCGTCCTTAGGGACAGGCTACTCAAAAGAAGACACCTAACCTGGCACATCAAGATGGGGAAACAAGTAACTATCATTAGTTCTGAATTCAAACCTCCGGGCATTGAACTCCATGGTCTTCAAGAATAGGAAGATTGATGTGTCTGTTGCTAGTTTAACATGCCAGCCTAGTCTCCTTCCAAACTGAGTTGTAGTGTTTTTATCCTTTGGTGACAGATATATGCAGTGATGGTGATCTTTGACCTGCATAAAATAAGTCAAAGGAACAAAGAAAAACTTCAAAGAACACGAGGGTACCCAGCACTTTCAACCTTATGAGAACAATATACTGTTAGTGTGAGTATTGCAGGGATGTAATCTGTACCTTAGCACATTTTTGTAATTGGGAATCAGGCAATCTTTTTAATTTTAGAACTAGAATTCTTCTGCCATTCTGCGTTGTTTTTCTCAGAAATCAATCCTATGCTTTGATTTTTTTTTGTTAACGTTTTGTATAATGCGTACTCTGATTTATCACAAAAATGTAAGTTGTGTATGCACCAACTAAGGAGCACTTATGGTCCTGTTTTTGACAGAACAAGCCATTTGAGACAGCTGCAGTAAAATTTGCCCGATTCAGACTAATGATCAGGAGAGTGATTGCAAATTCTAGAATTTTCTGAGGTAGGGAGCCAGCAAACAGCTGTAAGCCGCAGAACAAATGCATCCTATAATGTACTTTGTTCTTTATTTCATACCATAAGGATATCTTTGCTTTAATTATTTATGATAATAAACTTCTGAGTAAAGGCATTCTGCTGTATTTTGTAATGATAATGAAACTTGAGTGATGCAGGGCCTCTCCACAGCATCCTGGTACTAAACGTGGCTTGCAGACAAAATAAGGAGTTGATCATATGCTCTTTTACGTTGTTTTTTTTTTTTTTTTTTCAGGGCTTGAAAGCTTGTTTTCTCTTCCTCTCCTGTCTCTCCCTTCCCTTCAAGATAAAGCAGGGGCCTAATGCTGTTTCATGTATCAGAAATTCACACTGTTAAAAAAAAGTTCTTAATGAAGGCTCAGTGTCCTCCCCTTTTTAATGTATGAGAGCTCATGGAAACCACGTTAAAGAACATTTCCAAATATTCTCTGGAAGCTTATAGGGAGCATCACAAATTTTACCCACTGGCCGCTTTTATTATTATAGTAAGTGGAACAAAGGAGAAGCCAGAAATACAATTAAAAGGACTTTGCCCCCTCTAAAGTCTTTATGTGCAAATTATGGAGCATTCAACTCAGGGGCTCTACAATAGTTCATTTCCAGTGGAGTGATTTTTTTTTTTTTTTCCTCTCACTGGTGATCTAGTTATGCAAAAGCTATTGAAGAAAAAGGCATTTCCTGGGGTATTAATGATCAGATGGGGGGAGCTGATAACCTAAAGTCCTAGTGACAACCATCTGTCCCAGTCCACCATTACTCTCCAGAAAATGCCCTGTACTGAGATCACTCATTTACTGAATTATTATTTTTTTCTTTTTTAAAGGAAAAAGGATAAAGAACAGTACCAACCTGCTGTCTGCATTTTTAACAATGCTGAGATATTGTGCTTATATTTAATCTGGTTTAACCTGGTAAATTGATAGGATGACATACTATGCAGTATTTAAGAACTTGTTAAATAATAATGTATGGAGCATTTATCAAGAATTAATGCCTCTGTACTAGCCAATTTTAGTACTTTAAAATCTGTTAGTGTTATTAATTCAATAATTATTAGCCTCTGGAGTGGTAAAATTGCAGTCTTACTTTGCAGGTGGTGGCTGTGGCAGTATAACAACTAGAAAGAGACAAACACTATGAACAGGGTATTTATGCTCATAGCATTCAGCCCAGGGTTTAGGCCAAACAACATAATATGTGGAGGGAGTATTTTCTGGTAGGTGGTGCAAATAGAGATGCTGTAAGAGCAGCTCCTTACTATTTAAAAGGGAAATTATTTCAGTTGTGGGTAACAGGGCTAAGACATGGGCAGTGGGATGTGATTCTACTGCTACTGCTGCCTCTGGTCCAGCCTGTGACCATGAGCACTGTAGTAATTTTGTCTCTCCATGCCTCAGTTTCTCAGTTTGGAATGCATGTTGATAACAGTGATTAACTGCATAAGTAATGTTCACACATTGTTCTGAATTATAGATGTCAGGAGAGCCTTTGTTTCTTATTGCTGATACCAAGTTTTTAGATGCTAACAATGGGAAAAAGATGAGCAATTTACCTGACTATAAATTCTCATCGTTTGGTGTGGCAGACAGTCCCATCTTCTCCTTTTGCCTGATGGTTTCTGTCAGCATTAGGAGATGGAGGCCTGTAAAATGTTAAATCTTTTAGATCTGATCTGGCCACAAAATCCTATTTAGACCAATGCTCAGATGTGCTTGTGCTGTAATCCAGTGAATTAACAGGATGCTTTTAAAAAAGGGGGCAAACTGTATTTTATTCAAGGAAATACTTAGCCCAGAATCTGTGCAGAAGTGAGAAATCTAGTTGGTACAGTGTCCTTTGGAGGGTTTATCCTTGATGAGTTGACTTGTCAGAAACTTGTGAGATCCCTCAGGATTGGTAGAGTGGCTGAGATATGGAGGAGCCAAGACTATTTCTTTTCAGACAGTGAAACACCAACAGAGAGGATAAAAGAATCTAAGGAGTCAAATAAGCAGATGGTTTCATATTTCTTGAGTATATCCATAGTGATATTAATTTGGTTCAATACTAGTTAAAAACAACATAAAGTAATAGTTCTGTCTTCTAACTGCTGCTGAATGCTTTTAATACCTGGCCAGCCATGGTGTAGAGATGCATATGGCTGCAACCCTCCTTGAAGCTGAAATCGTTGACTGAAGTGTTTAAATCTTAAAAATAATGAAAAGTGGATATGTAATATGGGAACTTTTTACTCGGTGTTAAAAACTTAATGTTAGGCTTTGTTCATTTTGGTCCTTCCTGGGTGTCTTGTCTGATGTTGGCATTTATGGCTCAGGAATCCAGATCTGTCAAGGCCATTGGTTTTTTCTTCTCAAGATTGTGTTAACCATAGGTGGCTGTTATGTGGGCTGTAAAATCCCCTCTGTAGGAAGGTTTGCTTGAACAGATGTTCCATTGGCTTTGGAGTTGTAATTATTCTTTATTTACGTCTGGTTGCTTGAAACTGGCATTTAAAGAAAGACAGGTTCTGGGGTAATACAGAAATGCACATGTGAGTGTGTTGAATGACATAAAGTGTGTTAGCATAATGTAAGGAGTATAATCCACACTACAAAAATCAGAGAATCCTTCCTAGGCTGACAGTATGACAGTAATATACTCTTTTTTTTTTATTATTTTTATTTTTTTTTTAAGGTTTTCAGTGTAGCAACGCAAGACTTTCAAGTGGAAAATTGTTAATTTACTGTAATGAATTGAAATGTGAAAAAACAAATATTTAGTTAATTGCCTCATAAATCTGTCTGTTACTATCAGTGGAATAAAATTGATAAACAGTTCTTTAAAATTAATTTCCACATGGCAATGAGCAGATTTTATTTTATTTTGTTCAAACCCCATTAGGTATCTGTATGAAAGAAAACATCAATTTGTATTTCTGTCACATTACAGAGCGTGTGTGAAAAAACACACATTTCCTACCGTGGGTACTGAGGTTTTTAATACATTTAGAATAATCAGGAGAGCTCAACATTAGTTATTTTCAAAGGCAATGCCATCTGAAAAGTGGAAGCACATCATACTTTCATGATTGTACCATGTCACTTTGCTGTCAATACAGCTTAACTCAGGGTCCTTTTGCTGCTGAGGTCAGAGGATTGTGGATGTGATGCTTGAAGGTCAGTGTGGTTTTGGGCTTATTTCTGGTCAGGATGGGAGTTCCTGGTGAGAGGAGGTTGGTGTTTTTATGTTCCAGGGACCATATTGCCTCTGCAGCCCCAGCTTTTCCCAGTTTCCAGCCTGCTGCAGGAGCACTTGCAGGCTCTTGGTATGAAGGGAGGTAGAAAGCTGAGTGCTCTTGTATTTTAATCACCTAATGACATCATGCCCTGTGCAGTATCAGTTTGTCAAACTAAGTGGGGCACTAGACAAAATTAAATCATTTGATACACTCCATCCTTCCAGCAAATGTAATAAGAACATCCTTGCTGACCTCTCCCAGTGACATTCAGCAGGAGAAAACTTGTCTCTCTGCCTGACCCAATGTTCTGGAAACGCACATAAAGATAATTCCTCCTTGGTGGATGGTATTGCTAGATAGTCTTAAATTTCAACTTGATGGTTGTCATCTCAGAGTTCAGAGGTAGATGAATAGTTGCAGGTTACAGCTGGCTTACAATAAATGAAGTTTAACACGTGAGAGTCCAGACCCCACAGTTTTCTTCCCACAACCATCTCTTACTGCTTGAATAACCATCAGCAGCTCCCTATAACTTTCATTTTCTGAGTTGTTTCCCTGAGAGGAGTTGCTGCTTTCCAGAGGTGTGTTAAGGCATGACTTGCTCTGGTTTGTAAAGAGCTTTGAGATCCCCCAAACAAGCCAGCTAGGATGACAAATTATCAGGGGTATCAGTGACCTGTAAGACTTCAGAGGAAGGAGGTTGCAAATATATTTTAATTTAGCTTTAGTAATACTTTAATAATCAGAAGAGGAAATGTAATGTTTAATATTTAAACAAAATTGCATTCACTTTCTTCTCATGTTAAGTGACTTTTAAAGCAAGATAGAAGGTAGTTTACATATTTTCACATTAGGCTGTTTTATTATTAAATACTAAGCTGTGCTAGAGTGTCCCAACCTCCAATGTATATGACCAAACTTACACTGCATTTTAATATTTGCATGTTACATGGTATAATATTTCTATTAGGTGAGTTTCTGATTGTAGGGAACTTTAAAAGGATGCATTTTTATTAAACAAAACATTGTGTTCACGTTATGAAAATAAGTGATATTCACTTGCTCATTGACAGCAGAAGGGACAAAAAAAATATAAAGGGTTTGGAGTGTAAATAACTACTATTCAGGACACAGTAATCCACGTGCCTGGTCTTTAAACTGCATGGTATATTTAGTGCCATGGGATGTGGGCCTGAGGTTCTCCAAAAACTGAAGAGCACATGAGCTTCCTGTGTGTTTGCCTGTAGTAAGTGTAGGTGCACCCAAAAAAATGCCTGTGAATTCTTGTCTCACGTAATTAATAAAATACAAACCATCTTCTTATATTGCTCAGGTTTTCAGACCTTATGAGTAGTAAACCTAGTCTGGGTTAAGGTGATAATTTTTAGATGAGTTGGGAAGCTCCTTGTCAGTGAGTTTTCTGGTGAGAACATTCTTTGGAGGAAAGTCTTTTTAGATGAGCTAAATGTAAAAATGCCAGGTTCTTTGTATTTAACACAGCTTCATGAGCCAAAAATTTCTCAGGGCAATGTCAGCGTTCTGGGGAGCACCTTGCTCTGTTCCTGGGGACATTTGCTGTTGGCCATTGTCAGAGGCAGGAGGGCTTAAGTGGAGCTTTGCTCCTATTTTCTGGGAATTTGGCCTTAAATGTCCATGGTTTCTTTATTGTGATATTTCTGTCATTTGTGACATGAGTTATACACGTGAGATTTCAAACACTTCCAAAGTATAACTGGGGAAACAGATACAGTTTGCTCTGGAAGCTGCAGTATTGGGATAACTTTTTGCGTTGCACCCACCTTAAAAATTCAAATAATTTCAGGCATGAGGTTGTAGTTTTGGCCAGTCTAAATAAGAATGTGTTATGATTTTTCTCTGACTAAAAAGCAAAATTATTTTACAGGTTTTTTTAGGAGTTCATTCTTCATTTTCAGATCCCAGGGAATGTTTCAGACTTTTGTCAGGGGCACCTACATGCCATATTTCTAAAAGCACAACATTCCCATGTTGAGTTAAATATAAGGGAGTGTTGTTTTTATAGGGAGCATTTGCTGTCCTTGCTCTCAGTGACTAGACCTGTGATGATGGCCTGTGGGGCAGACTGGAAAGCTTATTTTTTTTTTTTTTAAGAAATTCCTGAATTTATTTCATTTGCATTTTCAACCAGGAAATCCATGCAGTCAATATCTGTTTTGTATAATGACTGTAGAAGCTCTGTAGCTCTGGTATGTGCTGGTTTGTACTTAAGACATTTAAAAATCTTGGCAGTGGATAAAAAAAATTCTGTTAGCATGAGGAATATAACAGAAAACTACTTTATACCAATAAGATGCTTCTGCTTAGGGTTGGCTGTCTTATGAGACCTGGCTTTTTTGTCATTATTAAATGGCAAGGTCCCATCCAAACCTCATTGAATTCACTGGGAAAATTGCCAGTAGCATCAGTTGAGGTTGAACTATGCCCTTAGGATGTAAACCTCAGCAATGCTGATGAACTTTGTTCTGCTTTGGTTAAATTATTTTGTCATGCCTTATACTCTGTTTATAAATGAGAAATAAACATCATATGTTTGCTGAAGACATGACCAATATTTGTTATAGATTATCTTCCTCACTAGAAGCCAAGGATGATGATAATCCCTTGACCTGCTGCCCCCAAATCTGTTTAAGAAAAATAAGTACCAAGTATTATTATTCTTTCCTAAGCTGGGTGTAATGGGCACCTTGTTGCTGGGAGGCTTTTAAAGGTCTAGTGGAAGAAGACTTCGAAATTGGAGACTGAAACATTTCAAGTTCTTTCCAAGCTGGTGACCAATAAAGTCTCAGGGATCTGCAAAATCATTGCATCTCCTCCAATTTGCTGCTGCCCAAGACAGGCAATATTTTTCGTGACAGTACTGAATATGTTTACTTGAAGTGAGAGCACCTTACATTTCTTTTATAATCTCTTTCCTTTCAGGAAAACATTGCAGCAACAAATTATATAGGATTTTAACTGAGAGAAGAATTTATTTGGAAAATAATTTTGATAGCCAGTGTCCTAACTAACAATAAATTTAATTAGATAAGGCTTACAGTACTATTTTTCATTGGGGTCTCTGAATCAGTCTGTGTACACTGCACACAGAGACCTGTGTACACTTCTCCTTCAATCTAAAGTTGATGAATGGAATAATTATCCTATTGAATTCTTAATTTTCTGGTGATGCTTTGTTCTTCAGAACATGTTAAGTTTAAGAACATGTGGGTAAAGAGCATGTGGAAATGCTTAAAGGAGTAGAGGTGCCTGTTAGTAAATAAATACATTTATTAGAGTTGTAGGAGTAGTACAGAAGCATTTCTGTGATAAAATACTCAAGCAGTTTAGTTCATCTGTCTCCAAAAGGTTGTGTTAATTAATGACTGGTTTCTGACATTTTTCTAAAAGGCTGGATTTATTTCTGTTATCTGTTTATTGTATATCAGAGCCATTATTTCATATTATTTCATTATTTCATAGCCATTATTTCAAGAAAATATCACTCTGGACTCCATTTTAAAGGAAGTATCATACAGGTGCCCAGAAAAGTTTTAAAAGTTTTCGGTAGCAATATTAAAGAAAAAATATGATTATAGATATGAACAATTAAGGCTAAAGTAGAGTTCCACAATGGTTTTCAGCTCAGATGTAAGAATACAGTCTATACACATTAAATGTATTATGGAATTTAAATGATGGAATTATTTAAATTACAGAATTTACGTTTTCATGTATCGAAATACACTTTAATTATTGAAAATGGCACATGTAAAAAAAAAAAAAAAACCTTTAACATCTTCAATAGATTTTTCACAATTTGAGGTATCCAGTTGAAGGAAAAATGAACTGTAACAAGCATTTCCAGAAGACCATTACTTGCATGGAATCAGTTTTATGACTCACGAATAACATATGTACAAATATACTCTGGATTCCAGGTGTTTCTGAGAAGCTGGTATCAATGCCTTAAATTTGAATTAATTTATTAAACTAACAAAAAAAAAAAAAAAAAAAAACCCAAAAAACCAACCAAACAAAAAGACATAAAAATAACCCCATAACGTTATCTTAACTGGCTCTCTTATTTATGTACCAGGTGTTTACTCTTAGAAATATCACATTTTATAAAGCTATTTTATAAGCCTGATGTTCTGATGACTATTTTGCTTCCCTTTTGGAGCTGGGGCTGTAACCATTTATCTCTTTGGCTTTCTTCTCCCCCCCCCCCTCCCTTTTCCTTCAGTTTTGCTTTTGTTTCTCATACTGCAAATTTGAACTGACAAGATGCCTGTAACAGGACTCCAAAACATACCTTGAACACACATTGTTAACCAAATTACAATCACTGATGTCATTTACACGTGTTGCCTTTCAAAGAATGAACATGTTCATTTAATTTGCTTTTTAAACATCCATATCAGTGTCCCCAAGCATTTTAATAAAACAGAAACAGTTAATTATTGCCAAATAAGGGTATCCAAATATAATGGTCTGCAGCTTTCATTTAAATATCTCTGACAGTACTTTTTTCTTGAAGAGAAAATGGTGTCAATTGCCAGTTCTTCTAATTTTTAATAAATAAGTCTTATTTTGACTCTGTTTCTCTCCCTCTTTTCTACCCCTTTGCAATGCTGCTCAACAACCATACTTGCAGTGGGACCATTTCTATTACAGAGTGATTGAGCTCTGATTTACACATCAATTACCCAACTTCATGGAGATTTTCATGCTCCCCTAGCTGACATCAATGAAGCATAACTGCCTAAGCACTTTATTTCATCCCAGTTTTTGATAACTCAGACTGATAACTAATCATAGTGAAAGACAATGTGCTATGATACAGGAAACAATAAATGCTCCCCTTTGAAACCTCATCTGTTCTTTATATGCTTCCTATTCAGGAGCTTATCTCTGTCATCCATTCCCCAGAATCATTCCTCCCAAATTCACATTAGGGAAAGGTTTGGGGATGCGTAATACCAGAAAAAAAAAAGAAAAAAATAGAAAAAAAATGGAGTGAAAATAACATTTTGTAGATACTTTGTGGGGAGTGGGAACGACAAAAAAGAATGAAGAATATGACAAGAATAACCAAACCCTTAGCCACATAGCTTAGATTTCCATAAATTGCCCAGGGGTCTCTTGGGTGTTATTTTGTTCAGAGGCTTTAATCTTCTGTATTCTCTCTCAAATGTGCAACAGGAATGGCATTGTTTTTAATGCAAACTGCTAAGAGATTTAGCTCATGTGGATAGATAACCAGTGACCATCCCAAGTGTTTCTCTAAAGAACTGTTGACCATCAAAGAATATTCTATATTTTAAAATAAATCATTTGTCTTGAAGTGCAGTGATGATATGTTCTGTGCTAGGTACTTTCAGTAACTATTCATGCTATGAAGAACACACCACTGAAGTAAATATTAAATAGGAAACATGGTAAGAAGTTAAGCAGTTCTATCATGGATTGATTGGCCTCTGTTCAATAGTAAAATGACCAGGATGAAGATGAAACTTCAGTGGTGATAAACAGAGGAAGAGGAATTAGGCTGTAATAAGTATGGGACTGCTTATGGTGGTTACCATTAAAATTCAGATGAGTGGAGAAAATAAGTTGGCCATATTTCTGCTTCAAGATCATGTTTTGAAATTCCTCTCATTTACTGAACTTATTTTAAGACCATCAGTGAAATTTAAGACCCAAGGCTGGTTTGATGGGGTTTTTTTTGTTTGTTTTGGTTTTGTTTTTTGTGTATGGAATAAATGTATTGAAGTAGTAGAGTATATACTGGAAAAATAGGAATATCTAAAGGAAGCCTGTCTCTTTTGCTTGTACAGTATTGTGGTGCTCTGCTTTTACATGAGATGGATGGAATTATGGTGTGATAAATCTAGAGTTATGTAGAGGTGAATCCCATTTAATATATTTTCTAGGATTTTTTTACCTAGTTTACCAGGTGAAATGCTTTTTGCCTTACATTTTTACTTACATATACAAAGATTTGCCTTGGTGTTGAAAAAAAGTGAGTTGGGTTTCTCGTGTAAGTCAAGTTCAGGAGTGTTTTTTGACTGGGGATGTTTAATACCTTGTGCAGGGATATGAGGTAATAAACTTGGGAAAGGAGTTCTCAGTTCTCAGATTTAAATAATTTTAAACCCCCTGTGTCTTAGTTTAGAAGCTTGTGTTTATTTCTTGTTGCCACTACTGACAAACATTCCAGTTGGAGAACTCCTTTCGTCCCTTAGACATATCCAATATTTTAAGAGAGGTGGAGCTAGAACAGGGGAATTTTGATTTGATCATAATGTACATTTTGGGGACTTCAGATATGTTGTTGATAACAGCAACAATTTCCTCCCTAACCTGTGAATAAATGCTGGTTTTCTTGATTGTTGTTCATTTATCCTTGTGGATGTAGTCGGGTCGGACCATGCAGCCTCTCTGCTCCAGCTTTTTTATTGATTCTTTCCCTGTTGGGCTTTTGTTGTTTTGCCTGAATCAGCAGAGCAGTGTTCTGTTCTCATTCATGCATGTTCTTCTGCAACGTTAGGTGTCTGATAATTTTTTTTTTTTCCTTCTACTTTTTCTTAGTATCACAGTGACTACTCCTTCAAACATCTTTGATCTGACTCTTTCCTTCTACTCTTTCTCCTGTCTTTCAGGCTCTTGTCTGCCTTGCCCAGTCTTCTGTGCTTTGGGAGACTACTTCTTTAGTTAGCACATCTTTGAAAAGAAACCCCAAATGCTAGATCCTACCCTTTAGCTGTTGATCTTTTTTCAACTTGCCTTCGTTTCTTCCCTCTAACCTCTTGCTCTGTTGCATTGTATCCTAAAAGTTTCATTTTTTCCCCTTCAGATCTATTGCACCACATCCTCTCACTTTTACCACAGATGACTGCACTGTCCTTTTCAATGCCCCAAATTTTATACTACTCAGAGCTCTCCTTTTTGTAGACATTGCATGCCTGACTTCCATCCCTTTCCTCCAGATCTGCATTTTTAGCTTCCAGTTCATTTATAGATCAATGTTCTCAGTGCTCTGATAGCATTCTTCCTGCTCATCATTTCTGATATTCTCATTTTTGTGTACAGCCTTTCCTACTGAAGTCCAAGTATTAGTCTAATAAGTGGTTAAACAATAAAGCTTATGTTTTGAAACTATATTGTCATGTAATAGCTGTGTCTAGGGAACTGGTCCTCTTGGCTGCAGAGACTATCAAGGACTGCAGCTGTTTTCTTCTAAATCTCTTTCTAAAAATGTTTGCAAAAATCTGCATTTGTGATTTCATACACTTCTCTCTTTAGAGAAATCATGAAATATTTGTCATGCTGATGAGACAGACTGAACTCTGCTGCTCCTCATGGTATCTGAGTAGAGCTTTCACTGATACCTTCTCCACTAATCACATATCTGTATTTCACAGAACATTAGTTAAGCCAAATATTAAACATAAGTCCCAGAGATTGCATAGTGGCTGCATTAAGAGTTTCTGGAGACCATCCCATTAGGTTCTCTGGGCACTGCAGCCTTAGATCTAATCAGCATCCCTCTTTGGATTACAAGGAACCCAAAGAAGTTGTTATCTTAATCTGTGCATGATCTTATAATATTTGACTTTCTGTAGCCACAATCAGCTTCCTGTCAAACATTCCCATAGCAAAAGTACATTTGCAGAGGAATAAGCCAAGTAATTGACCTGACAAGATGAACAACCACTTCCTTGGTGATAGGTACTTTGTACACTTAAGGCTGTGATGTGACTGTGTGAGTGGAAAGTTAAAAATGAACCTTTAATTTTTGTTTTCATTTTTTTTCCCTGTCACTAGAGGATATGTGGGAGCAAGATTTGGGTTGATGCAGAGGGTGCAGTTCACTTAGGGCTTTGCTTGTATTGTGAAATGGATGCTCAGTTTGATGCATGTGAATTGTACCTTTTTTCTCACCTCTTGGGTGTATTGAATAGATATTTTCATAAACACCAACACTAAAAAAAAGATATTTCAGTGTGATGCATTAGAAAATATTTTTTTCAACCTGTGCTTTTAACATTGTAAATACTTAATGTCTTTTAAAATGATTATGCTATTTTTAATTACTGTTGTTTTCATAATTTTTGACTTTGTAGTTTTTTGATGTGTCACAAAGGATATATAAATACTCTTAGAACCTTTGCTGCTTTTTCTCTGATAGGATATGGCATAATGCCTCCCTTGGTTCCCTAAATACTCTGCGTGCTTGAGATCAGAGTCACCTTTTAGATAACAAAGTGCTGGAACCTCACATGAAAAGTGAGCTGTGTTCTGTAACCTGTGCTCATTGACCAGGTTCAGGTTGATTTGAACAGACCCAGGATATCACACTGAAACTCCAGGCCAAGGTTGCCATTGGGAGCTGTGAAATGCTGCTCTGACTTTCATGAATAATTCTTTCAGAAGTGAATGCTGCCACTGCCTGGGATAGGACTGCTCCCATAAGCAAAGATTACTTTGGATATGGAATCCTGATTACACTGGAAAGACCTTGTGTAAGAGGGGTGAATACAGTGTATTCCTACTGCTCCTGGTCTAAGACAGTCCTGCTCCAGAAGAAGTTGGAGGGAGAGATGGAATCAACCTTGTCCTCATCTTTTAATACCAGTTTGGGAAACAGTTTGCATCTACTTATTCCCTTACCTGTGTATTTTAATCTTCATTTAGGACATGAAAGGAAGGGAGACTCATGTCTCCCTTCACCTTTTAGTGAACATGGTGGTGGTGGTTTACACTATTGTGTCAGCAATATGATCATGTATTATACAGCCAAGTGACTTGCTTACAACAATTACCCTTCTGTTTCCCTTAGGAAACCAGCAAATGGTACTACAGCTTCTGCAAAAATACTCAGAGTTGTTATAACAGTGTTCTGGAACTTGACTTTGATGCCAGTGATGTCACTACATCAGTAGATATTATATCTAACTAAAGATATCTAAATATGGATATATATTTATATAAAAGATAAAGATATCTAAATGTATCTAACTATAGATATTATATCTAACTAAAATGTGGCATCTTTTCAGTAAAAATGTGAATGGAAATCATTCAGCTCAGCCTAGAGGTGGCTTTACAAGCCCTGCTCGAACTTGATTTAATCCAAGCTTGAGTGATCTTGAATTGCTTAAACCAATTACTTATTTTTTTGTATATTTATTTAGGGATCTCATTGGAGCATTAGTCTTCCTTTTATTCCCTTCCTTTCCTGTACAAAAACAAGTATATGAGTGTAAGGATACATGGAGTCGTCAGGCAACAGACACGTTTTCCTGTGCTCTCTGCAGGGCTGGCAGGTTCAAACACAACCTGCCTGAATCATAAGAACTTTAATTGAGTAGATAAAGAGGTCCTCATAATTATAAACTGCAGTAGGTATAACAAGAGGCTAAATACATAGCTGTGGTTTTAATTAGTTGGTGCTTCAAATTAGTAATTGTAGTTTCACTCAGAAATCAGTGACTTTATACACTGTTAAAGCCTCATCACTGTGCAGTTCATTCCTCATTATATCTCTCGGTGTGAAGCTTTCAATACAACATCATGCTGAGCTAAAAAGGCAAAAGTTGTAGATATTTGGTTATCTTCCAAGTGCAGTGGAGCTCTGTGGAGATTTAATTCATTCTCTCCAGAGATAGCAGAATTAACTGGTCTTTGTTACAACTGTAAGATGTATGTTTGTATGCATGCATAGAGCATGGGAATGGATGTGTGCATGGATGTCCAGAATCTGTCAGGGATATTCTGCTTACAGCAGACAACATCAGTGCATGTACTGAATCAGCTATTCAGGTTGTCATCTGGAATTTGGTAGCTAATTAACTGACACAAAGCAGAGCCAAAAGCCTCATAACAAATCAAAAATGGGTTGAAAGCACAGAAGTGTCCCTTAATGCTTGTCACATGAGAGGCTATCAGTGCAAGTTGAAGCATGAATCTTTTCCTTTCCTCTTTCCTTTCCTATTTTTCCCCTCTGCTTCAGGGTTTTAATTATATTTTTTCCCTCAGAGGAGCAGGAGGTAGTTTACAAAGCCAAGAGACCAAACTACTTCAGTGCTATTCAAGGGAGAAGTGGATGTGGTCTCTCAGCTTGTCATCTAGATCTGGGAGGTGCACAAAGCAAGCTGACATACAGATTAGTGCCATTCACCATTACTGCACAAAGGTGCTAGATCCTCTTCTGTTTGTCTGTAGAATTATCTGATACCAGAATCATAGAATCATAGAATTGGCTGGGCTGGAAGGGAGTTGGTCATCAAGTCCAACCCTTGCTCCACTCCCCCCGTGGTTCCCAGCCCATGGCACTGAGTGCCACATCCAGGCTCTTTTGAAATATCTCCAGGGATGGAGAATCCACCCCTTCCCTGGGCAGCCCATTCCAATGGCTGATCACCCTCTCCCTAAAGAAATTCTTTCTAATGTCCAACCTAAACCTTCCCTGGCACAACTTGAGACCTCTTGTGCCCTCTTGTCTTGCTGAGAGTTGCCTGGGAAAAGAGCCCAACCCCCCCCTGGCTCCAACCTCCTTTCAGGGAGTTGGAGAGAGTGATGAGGTCTCCCCTGAGCCTCCTCTTCTCCAGCCTCAACACCCCCAGCTCCCTCAGCCTCTCCTCATAGGATCTGTGCTGGATCCCTTCACCAGCCCAGTTGCCTCCTTTGGACCTGCTCCAGCACCTCGATCTCCTTCCTGAGCTGAGGGGCCCAGAACTGGACACAATCAGCTATCCTAAAGTCTCTTCCAGGAGCCTGCTACAAAAAAACTTTTAAAACCCTCTCGATACCAACAGTGAAGACTTCTATAAATTTTATCTAATACATGGGACAGAACTTGGTGGTCTAAATCACATGAGGTTGAACTGGAGTATTGAGATGGGTAGATGGATACAAGTATTACACAGCAAAATGAATTTGAAAATGTTGCTGTGCTTCCTTGCCTTCACCTTTGCTGTCTCTTTGTGGGCACATGTGCCTCTGCGTGTGCATGTGCACGTGTATTTTACATACTGCTCATACAGATGTGTCAAAATGTATTTTATTTTTCTGCATAATGCTCTGTTTATTTGAAAAGAACATTTTTGCCTCTTTTCATTTAGGAAGTGTATCGACTGTCCAACTGCCCACATTCAGATAGTACTTAAATTATTAAGTGGCTGCTTCTTTCTTTCAGAATAGTCCTCAGGACTTGTATTGTCTCTTATGTTTTGGCACTCTCATTGATAGCAACAAGCATATAAGTAAATTATGGGGAAAATAATGTGTTGTCTTTTTTCTCTTTCTCTTCTTCAGTCACTATGAGCAAGACCGGAGTGCACTTAAGCGGAAAGAATGGGAGAGAAGAAACCAAGAAGTCCAGCAGGATGAAGATCTCTTTGCTTCAGGTTTTAATCTCTTTGGGGAACCCTACAAGGTAAATTGAAATTGTTACGCTTTACATTTTCAGAAAGGTTTTGACTGGAATGCATTTTATATTCTATATTTTATTTATTGTATGCACCTATAAGAAATGAAAGTATTCCATCTGCCTTGGTACGGCTGCTCTTGAATTACACTGATTATCCAAATTTCAGCTTGTGGCAGCACAATAAACTGAATGCTCTGCCCAGCACTGCATGCTAATAGTGACAGAACCAGGAGTTTTGGTTACAGTCCAGTTCAAGATTTCTTTCTGTGAACACACAGTGGAGTCCTGCAACGGGAGTATGTGCAGCTGATACCTCTATAAGTGGGTTCATACCTACAAAACTAACACTTAGTACTTTTTTTAAAAAAAGAAAATGTACCTGAGTTGTTAAAACCAATATTCTCTCTATAGATAGTGAGTCCATAAGCTTTCTTGTGCAATCATAACCATCCAAAGCAGTCTTTTGGGAGACTGTCTGAATCTTTGGGGAGCATAATAAGGGTGTGAAAGGAACTTATGACAAGTCTTATTCTCTCTGAGGAGCTTTGCTGCCTGAGATTTTCATCACCAAGGGATGTCTCCCTTTATGATTTCTGCTGCTTTGATTTTCAGTAAGACATTCCCTGAAGAATTCATCAGAATGTAAATTTCCATATCTCTTTCTCCTTCCAATCAGTGACATCCATTGAAAGGCCACCACTTCATCTTTCCATTTTACATTGTTAGCAGCTGTAGGGAGGATGAGGGCTCTTTGAAAACTGCCTTAAAAGGAGGAGGAAAGACTGGCAGTATTATCAAATGGTGTCTAATAATTATAGGCTGGGAAACTGTGGCAGATACACTTGACTCCTTGCTGTACTTGGGTTCAGGCAACAGGCCTCATGGCCTTGGGGTGAACTCACGAGCTGGAAAGCCTTTGGTTCACAGACAAGGGAGTGAAAGTGTCTTGCCAAATGTTTTGAAAGGTAGTTTTGATACCCAGAAGTATAAGATAACTGAAGTACAGGACAAGATGTCAGAGCTAAAACAAAGACATCTATCTTGTCTGTACTCTTGACTAGCAGCCAACTGCTTCCCCCTTTAAATATTATCATCAGGATTTGAGAGCTCCCTGAATTGCAGCTGGACTGCATGCCAGGTAGCTCTCACCTTGAGCAGGGATGATTCTCAGGGGTACAGATGCCTTACCTGAGGCTAAGGGATCTTTCCTTACCCAAGGCTTAAAGTTCCTTTACTTCACGATAGATCCTTAGTAGCATTCTGAAGTAATCCTGTGAAACATTCCTAATCCATGGAACTACTCCATATTACTGTAGATGTTGTATGAATATTTCCACTAGACATAAACCACTGACTAAATCTGAGGCTAAGATTGGATCCTGCTGCACTTAGGCTCCAAAAGGAGTTTAGAAAACAAGGGGGTACACTCTGAACCTTCTGACTTAACAGGAAGGTTCTCTTTACTCTTTGTCTCTGGTGTCTGTGTGAATCATTACAACTTGATTTGAACTCCATTTTCCTTTGCATGTTTCTTCAATGCAGCAATTAATAAGGTGAACCTTGCCATGAAACTTATCAAACTGTTAAATTCTGTCAAATGTATTGAACTTAGTTCAGTAAAATTAGTTAAAATTAGTTAAAATTTAGTTAAATTTAGTTTTTAGTTAAAATTTAGTTAGTTAAAATTAGTTTCCTTTAATAAAATATATTGCTGCTCTTCTCTTTTGTGTGAGGTGGATTCCACTCATCCATGATGGAGACTTATTCAGCCAAGTAAAGACTACACACTAGGACAGTTTGTGGGGTCTTTTTGTTTTGCTTTTGTAAAAATCTCATCAGTGCACCATGTCTGCAATGCACAACATCTTAGCACCTTTTATTTACGGGAATAACAATTTTTTATTAAGATTTTGAGACTTCCTGCAGGAGGTGCAGAGGTTTTGTTCATGTAAGTGGTCACTTGAGTTTCAATAGGTAAACAATAATCAAATCATTGCAAAATTTTTGTGACAGAAACTAAAAACATGCCCTCCAATATCTATTTACCATAAGAATGATAATACATGATTTTATATCTATTTAATATGCATGTATTTGCACCAAACATGCACAGAACATATGTTTTGTCAAAAAACCAAACACTTATGTAGCAAAAATTTATCTTGGTGATCATACTGAGCAATTTCTTTTTAATTGCTTTTCACCTGCTTGGCAGATAAGTTTTTAAGATCTTTGAGACTGAGCAAAACATAAAGTGTTACTGTTCTTAAAAAGCATTGAAATTATAAATTGCAAAAGATAGAAATGATGAGAAAATTGGATGCAGAAATAGTTATGTCTGACTTAAATGTGCAAAACAGAGAGAACCAAGGCTGAAAAGGAAAGATAGGTCTTGCATACATTTTTACTATCAGTAAGAAGAAAAGGATGAAAGGATAGACTGGTATTTACTTTGGATGCTCTGCATTGCTAAAACCAGCAAAACCATAATCTAACTCTTAGTGGATATATAATGACTTTTATTTTTAGGCAAATTTCAAACTAAATTCAGGAGTTTGTGTTTATTCTAAAATAAAATGGTGGGTAGAAGTGTGCTGCACATTCAGTTTGAATCATCTTTTCTGTTTTGAGATGATCAGGGGTTTCTGTGTGCAAGAGCCACACAACAAGCTGCACCCTTCTTGTCTCTCCTGGCTGCTCTCCATGGGAGCAGAATGAGATAAAACACTGAAAAGTCAAATCTTGTGGGCTACAGGTCAGCATTCTTTGCTGGGTGAGCTCTACTAATGAGCATCAGCTCAAGGGATGACTCCTAGGTTTCTGAAAGATCTGGGGATGTGAGGTGAGGTGGAGACTGTAGTGACAAAGGGAAGGTTGCAAAGAAGTTTGGGAGGTCTCAGGAAATAGAAAACATCTCTTCTTTTTTTTCCCAGACCTTACTTGTTTATTGCTTTTTCATTTGCTTCAACAGTTAGGGTAGGGAATGCCACTATTGCTGTTTTGAAGTTTTAGAAACTGAATGACTGGCAGCAGTTTCAAGATTGCTCTTAAGTTGGGGATATTAAAACTTGGTCAGAGAAAGGAGCCCAAATTTGCTCTTGGAGCTTATTGCCATTGGGTATCACAAAATGTGTGGAGTATCTTACTCCATCTGTCATCTCTTTGCTCCAGCATCGTTCTTTGTGTCCTGTCAAATAAAATTTAAGTGATCATTATAATTTTAGACAAGTGAAGGTTTCTACATTGATTCTTTGTAGTATCCATACGTGAAAAGATGCTTTTTTCTGTGGGTATATAAAATACATTTGTACATGCTTATTAAAAGCTAAAAGTGTTTGTTTGAAGCTCTGCTGTGTCATCTGGGGAAGCAACACTCTTGACAGCCTGATGACATCAACTTTATTTTGGAAAGGTTGGGCAGTGAGGGCTGTGTTGCCCTCCAATGCCAGTGGGATTGCAGCAGGTCTTGCCTTTGAACTCTGGTGAGATCTGCTAAGGCTTGAGTTTGCAGAAGTGATCAGAGAGGAACCTGCAGTGCTACAACAACAGACATTTGCAAAAGCAATGCCAGAATTTTCCTGAGAGAAGCTGTAATTTTACTACTGAATTGTTGATACCTTTTAATGTTTTGAATTAGCTAAGAGCTTCAGAGATTAGTGTTTTGGAGAAAACAGTAGGAGTATTTTTGTTATTTTACAATGGAGTTTTCTCAGAAGAGTTGAACTGGAGAAAGAACCCAATGGGCAGCATTTCCATTGGGGAGGCTTTGATGAATGTTAAATCATTTATCTTTTTCAGGTAAATCACTTCCATGCTATTCAAGCTTAGCATAAAAACTATCTCAGCTTCTAATCCATGGATATTAGTTTAACTATGAGGCATGAGAAAGTGAATGAATTATGAAACCTCAGGTTTCATACAAATTTGCACAAAACCCTTGTAAATTAGGCCTATATGTTTGAGTGCATTAGTCCTTTTCTTCGTAAAACCATAATGCAATAGGGAGCCAGTAAATTAGTCTTCCAATAAGATTCTATTACAGATCATTTTTGAAAGCAATTGAAGCAAATGTAGGAAGGTGTACATTTCCTAAATTAACAAGAGCCTAGCATGAGGGGGAAGGCTACAAGCCATGAGTCAAAAACCAGATGTATAATTTATGCCTTGGAATACCCAGAAAATGCTGCATTTCTTTGACAGTGCCAAAATTGTGCTTCAACATGCTGTTCAGAAAATAATATGTAGAGAGGTTTCCTTTGAGAAATAAGCCAATTACCCAGAATATGAAAGTAGAAATTGTCCTCAATCTGGAAGTAACAAAGAGCAGCCAGAAATTGACTGGATTTTGTGTTTGTCTTCCTGGTATCCAAGCTTGTCAAGAATACTGTGCTTCTCAGGAGAGCCCTGACTTTGTTGATGAATTCAAATAAAACCACTCATGTTATGCTTTATGTTTTAAATGCAGGTAGTACACTACACTGCATACCTGAGCTCTTTCATGTTGTGATGCACAAATCTGGTCTTAATTGTATGCTCTAGTTTTATTTAAGCATGAAACAAATTACCACTCACATTGACTCAAAGGCCATTGAAAAAAGTAATAATCCTTCCATTGACTTCAGTAACTATTGGATATGAGCTTCAGTGCATATGCTAAGTGTGTTTAAATTAATGTAATCTCTGTGCTTTTTAGGAAAGATATTTTTATTAATGCTCCCAGTGAGTGACTACAAATAATAATACCTAACATTTATATAGTGTCTTTAATCCCCATACTGTGAACATTCTGCATAAAAGACAGTTAATATCAAGCAAACTTGTATTTATAATTATGTGACGTGAAAGAAAATAAGTTGAGAGAGTCAGATACTTCATCACAGAAATGATTGAAAAGGTCGAAATTAAAATTAAAATGTTGAATCCCTCCATGAGGATCTTGACAAGATATATTTAATGTGCTGTGATGTTGAAGTGTTACACTGATGATGCATTTTCAGTGCTTTTTTGTTTATTTGTTTGGTTTTAACTTTTGCTTCCTGGAAAGTAAGTTAAATGCACTCTGGAAGTAAAACTGCACCCGAGTTGAAGCTTGGTGGTCAGGTCAGGCTTTTTTCTGTACTTGGATGCTTCCCATGTGCTATCCCATAAGGAGTTAAAAGTGTTTGGGGAAGGAGGAAACAGAACAAGTATGTAAGTGTTTAGACTTCACATCATAATTCCTGCTGGGCCCTTAAGCACAATGGAATCTCCTTGTTTTAAATTTTGGGGTTGAACAGAGAGCTTGGTTTTGGCTGCTGCCCAAACAGCTCATTGTGCAACTCAGTTGAAGGAGACTGTTCCTATACAAAGATCTTATTCTTGGTTTATCTGGAATGTAATTTTTACCACTGAAATGACCAACACAGGGACTCACTAAATAAAAGTGAATCATGGGTCTCAACAACTGGGATTATTAACCACGTGAGTTAGGAGCACTGGCAAAATGTTTATAGATGAGAACAACATTGAACAGTTAATATTTAAATTGCTGCCTCAGTGCAGTGGTAATTTGTTAGAATCCCTGAGAATAAGCAAAAGGAAGTTTGCATATATTATCTTCTTTTTCAACATTTTTTATGGTGTGTATAGTACTAAGGAAAAAAAAAAAATAATCTCTCCTGCAATGTTCTTCTCATCTCCTGACTAGTTCAGTGGTGGGTAATATAAGCAGAAATATTTCAGCAGAAATCCATCCAATGATTTTTTTCATCACTCAAACTTCTGCTTAGTACTTCAGGAAAATGGGATCAGTAGCATGGTAGGATCCCTCATTGTGAAATGAAGTGCAATTCTCTAACTAATCAAAAATTCAGAGTGCTGCCTTTCTCCATGTTTATGGCCTGGTGATAAGGTATGTTTGGGCTGTGGCACTGAGTGCTGTATTGAGTGGAAAAACCTAAATATAAGAAGCATGACTATATCTTGAAGTACCTTTCATACACTGGAAATTCATCATTTAATTCCAGGCTATAGAGGTTCACTATCTGCTTAAACAGGATCTACACTTCTGCTTTGTTTTCATCCTTTGAATCTTGTAAAGTAATAAACATGGGGAATAAGGTGTTTTAGTTCTCTGCTGGTCATTTCAATGAAACAAAAAGGTCAATAAGAAGTCTGGTACCTCGGGTCTCTGTGAGGTGAGGTAGAACAAGAACAGAGAGTAAATAGCTACGTATTAACTGTAACTTCCAGCTTATCTGTCCAGCTTTTTACAAGTGGAAGGGAAAAGGAAAAAACCTAAAAATAAAATAAAAAAACCTAAAAAGAAATCCACTTCAGGCTTCAAAAGAAAAAACGTTTAATAGCAGCGAAGCACCAGTGAGTCAGTATTTATTTAGTAATTACTGGAGTTCAAAGAAAAGCATGAGTCACAAATCAAACCAACTCACAAACAACAGAAGAATCTGGATCCTTAAGAATGTGGCAGTCACATCTATTTTTGTTCTATTAGAGATTATTTTGAATGTTTTTTTTTATTTGAAGCTACTGTAGCATTTGAGTGGGGAGAGGTTTTTTAGGTTTTGGATTTGGATGGTAGATATCTCAGGTCAGACTGAACCCTCTGTAGAAAAGTAAATGGAGTTAGACTGGAGTGAAGAGTTTGGTGTTTTATGTTTATTACAGACT
This sequence comes from Heliangelus exortis, assembly GCF_036169615.1. Classification (NCBI taxonomy): domain Eukaryota; kingdom Metazoa; phylum Chordata; class Aves; order Apodiformes; family Trochilidae; genus Heliangelus; species Heliangelus exortis. The sequence goes on along the minus strand of NC_092435.1, from coordinate 2,231,351 downwards.
ACCCAGCTTCTATTTATGGCAGGACTCTGGGTCGAGGGGTTGATAGAGCAATAAGGTACTTAAATAAACTGTGTAGCAATTCAAATGCTCAGTAGCCAGTAATTGCACCTTCATGTTTTTCACGATATGAAATGTACAAGCCCAATATCTCTGACATAAAACCAGCTTATTTTGCTGTGAACATCCATAACTGATGCAATTTAAACACTTCTCTGAGAGCATATTTAAGAAAATGGGAAGCATTATACAAGTGTTACTCGTGCAAGCCTGTTTCAAGAGGTTCTTTGAACACAGTTATTGATAGGTTTTTTCTGACATAACGTATGCAAAATGTAATTGAAATTAAATGTCAGCATGACACCATTAAACAGCTAAGATTTGCCATCTTCTAAGACAACTATTCTGAGCATTAACTTCCTAATCAGGAATTGACTCAGTATTTTCTTTCATCTTTTTCTATTTTAGACAAATAAAGGTGATGCCCTTGCAAACCGCGTCCAGAACACCTTGGGAAATTATGATGAGATGAAGGACCTGTTAACCAACCATTCCAACCAGAGCCACCTTGTAGGAATCCCAAAGAATTCTGTCCCACAGACGCCTATTGACAAAAATGAACAGAACTTTTTCCCAGAACCAAGGAACAGGATGATCCCAGCTCATCAGATCAGTGGCCACTCATCGACATCAATGCCTCCACCTTCTTCATTGTCATCTAATTCTACTTTGCTTCACAGTCACCAGAGCAGCAGAAAGTCAAGGACAGACTGGTCCCGGGGTGGTCACAACTCCAGTGGGGCCCAGCCAAGCCAGTCCAGTGGTCAGCAGAGTCGGACAAAGCACAGCACTTCCCATGAGCAACCCCAAGGCAGATATGAAGAGCTCTATAATTGTCAGGGTGAGCAGCATAAAAGTGGAGGAACTGAAGAAGCCAACTCTATGGCAGCATCTTCCCATTCGAGGAGGCATACTCATTCCAAGTCAGCCCCTGGAGAACACACATACAAAGAAAACAGCCATTCAAAGTCACCTGCAGAGCTGGAATTTGTAGGTCATGGTCCTGGGTCTCCACTTCCTTCCACCTCTTTGCTATCTGCAAACAGTGGTCTTTCAACCCAGAACTTCCCACCTGGTCTTCACTGCAAAACCAGCATGGTCCAGCAAAAGCCCACAGCATATGTCAGGCCTATGGATGGGCAAGACCAGGTACCCAATGACTCACCTGAACTGAAACCTCCAATAGAAATAGAGAATGGATATGGAAACCAGGCCTTTGGGACAGTGCTGGAAGGAAAAGTGAACACACCCAGCTCCAAAAACAAAGTACCAAAGCTCAACATTCCTCCTGTTAGTGAAGTAAGTAGTTTAAAACATTTCTCTATTACTGCTTATTGCATGTACTGAATATTTTTCTCTGGAAAGATGCAGTTCCATTTCCTGGAATTACAGTCTAAACCATTCCTTTATTCTAGAATCTACATGACTACTTCTGGCAAAGTTTTTTGTGATAGTCCCAGTAGCAATATTTACTGATGTTTTAAAAGCACAGTTTGGAATACTGACATTGCTTGTTTCTGATTAGTATTAAAAGGCTTGGTCTCACTTGGATGTAATATATTTATACCACCTAGAATTCTGGACAGAGAACTCTAATATCTGAGCTCATCTGCAGTTTTCACTTTTTCATTTTCATTTAGGAGCTCATTTGATAGAAAGATAACTTTTTTAAACTCTAAGGAAAAATAAGAGTGTTCATATTTCAGTGGTACTAAATAGTTCTACCAGTAAGGAGTTTATTTGCAGAGTTTGCTCAATTCCTATTGCTTTTAATGGAATTAATGTAGCTTAAGTTCAGAGTAATGCTTATGAAAATGTGTCCCATTAAAGCTTTTATGCATTTTGAATACCTCTTAATACTGGGATCCAGTCCCAGTCTCTGCTACCAACAGTTTAAGCTGTTGAGTTTTGTATTGCTGGTCAGTTCAGCAGCCCTCTGAGGCCCATCTCAGTTGGTTCCTAGGCAGGGTTATTCCAAGCACAGATGTATAATAAGAATACCAATGGAGCTATTTGGACTATGAATACTTTTATTCTTAGTTTCTCTAAAGCAATAACCTCTACAAGGTCAGTTTTTAATGTACATTTGAGCAAAATTGCAATAGGAGGTTTTCGTAGCTTTCTCTTTTGCCCCCCAAATTTCCCTTCTTGGTGATATTTTTGCACTAGGAATGAGGAGTGATACATTCTTAAACCTCTTTCTTGCAGAAGGTCAGCTTTTTCTACTGGAATAATTGTTTCAAGCCAATAATTTGTTTGACTATTTAAGAACTTGATGTTATTTATTAGCATTCCAGGCAGCAACAAAGACTGATGTGTTTTGCAGTAGAGCTTGGAATAATTTTCTGGGAACTGCATCTGAAAACAGTAAAAGGCCTATTTATATCAAGTGGAAGCTGAGGGTTGCTTGCAGATGGTGTTTTATTAGAAAATGTATTTGTTAATAAGCGTAGCTTTGTATGAGATTACTTTACAGATGTTTCTGTTTATTTTTACCTTAGGATAAAAATCTGCTGATGTAGATGCCTTCATAGTCTGTTGTGATTTGTCACTAGTGTTGTCTGGCAAGTAAATAATTACATTCAAATGAAATAATGATGTTGCAAAAGCAAATACATTTTTCCACTTTTGCCATCTATTAACACTGATAGTAAATAGAGACACTTTAAAGTGCAGCATTAATGCAAAGTATTTTGGGAACTAGAATGTACCTTTTGCAGATTTTATCAACTATTAAAAAAGCATTTTTTTTCTTTACATTTTGACTGAAATCCCAGCACTGTTGAAATCAGTGGAGTTGTTAGCAGTGCATTTTGAGTGCAGATTTCACCCACAGCCCTTCCTGTAGCTCTAAGAACCTCTGATGTGAAATGGTTTTGGAAAGATTTCTAGTCACACAGATGAAAAATTACATTGTGAATTTGTTGCTTTAGCTGCCTTAGTTTATATTTTGTGCAGTGAGAAGTAGAGGCGTATAATTAATTTCACTTATGATTAGATAAATGGTAAACTCCAAGCACTTTGGAAAGAAATGCTGACGATGATCTTAAATCAGCCTGAACTGTAAGAGTGAACAATATTTTGAAGAGGGAAAGAAAACCCCAAACTGCATTCAAGTGAGGAATAGCTTTCCTTTCTGATATAGAACGTGTGACAATAGCCAGGCCGATGGAGCTTATAGAGTCACATCTACTCTGGAGTTTGTAGGGTTGAATTTTTTTTGCCTGTGAACTTTGGCCCCTCTGTGTTTTTTCCCCAGATGTGTATCCTGAATTTGATTTACCCCACGTTCAGCAATAAAACTCCTTCCAAGCTGATGTTATAGATAACTGGTCTAGTTTAAGCTTAATCAGAACTGACAGTGCACACCTGTGAAACCCATAACCTTTCCAGAACGACTGCAGCGAGTCGCTCTCTTGTAATCTTTATACAATTGATGTGGAGGCTTATGATCCTTTGGTGGTACTTATCAATTTATGAACCTTCCCTAGCCACCTTGAACCACAGTGATCTGCTTGAAACAGTTTTGCTCCTGCTCCATGGGTTTCCATCCTAACACTGTTCCAGGTGGTGATCTTGAGCCTAGCGGTAGAAGTTAAATTTTTGCAACATTTCTCCATAATTTGTTCTGTGTCTTCCTTCTGTCTTTGAGGCCATTTTGTTTCAAGTTGCTGAGTCTACACGTAGAGACTGCAGACCACGTGCTTTGCAGTGAATTCTTTCAAAAATTTGGCATGCTCTTAAGAGGAGGAATTGTGTGAAGAAATAGAATTCCTG